>NC_056508.1:45085624-45118192 GCF_014905685.2 Nematolebias whitei | reverse complement strand
AGATAGATAGATAGATAGATAGATAGATAGATAGATAGATAGATAGATAGATAGATAGATAGATAGATAGATAGATAGATAGATAGATAGATAGATAGATAGATAGATAGATAGATAGATAGATAGATAGATAGACGGACTCTTGCAGTCACATTAGCAGCAACATCAGAGTGACATTCACCTGTGAAGGATGCAAATACTCATTAAATCTTTAGATATAAAATAATTGTTTTCAAGGATATAAATATTGCACCACTGTGCAAAATGAATAAAACGATGACATGCTTGTTCGTTTGACTTCACCCATTCATGTCGTACATGTAAAAACAGAAGACGGTTATTAGATTGTAAACGATCATGCTTTATTACTGTAATCTACTCCCGGATTAGCCCAACGTTGTTTGGACTTGAAGCCCATGACTCGCTACAATGCAACAGACCGACAAGCTGGAGAAAGTAAACTGTAAGAAATCGTGCACATTTTCTCTTGAAATCACTGAATTGTTACGGCACGACTGTGTTTGTGCTCAACTGGAAACATGTTGGAACATTCCTGCATACGACGTGCAATTATTGTTGCGGTGCGGTCGTCCCTCGCGATATCGTGGTTCAATTCTTGCTGCTTCAGTGCATCGCGGGTTTTTAGACCCAGTTATTTATATTGTGTGTACTGTACTCATCGTCATCATCTTCATCGCCACATGAAGCGCTTATGAGAGAGTGGGAAAGGTTTGTAGGAGTGTGGGAAGGGTTTATAAAGCCAAAAAATGAATATAAATAATAAAATAAATATAATGCTGCTACTTTGCAGATTTTCACTTATTGCGGGTGTCTCTGGAGCATAACCCCCACAACAGGTGATGGTAGGCCTGTCACGATAACAAATTTTGCTGGGCGATTGATTGTCTTAGAAATTATTGCGATAAACGATAATATTGTTTGAAATTTGACAATAATTAGTAATTATTGTCAAATTTAAGAAGAAATGTTGGTTAATAAATTTTGAGTGTAGTGCCTTTTGTGAACCACTGGGTGGCAGTATGAGACTGTTTGAACCAGAGAATGGATAGTGAGGGAGCGAGCAGCGTCTCTTTAAGAAAAATGGGAGGGAGGCCCCTTGACGTGACATGGGCTGTCTCTCTTTCCTTTTTTGGGTTCTCAAAATGGCGCATGCTCGGTGTGGTTTGAGCTCTTTAGCATTTTTCACACAAAGCTTTTAATAAAAAAAAAATCAGTAAACAAGTTCTCAGCTTCTTTTTGCAGAGAAAAACTGTTTACACAAAGGCACGGGTTTCAAACGTGAATTTTGGAGCTTCGACAAGATGGAGGTTTTTTCCTGAGGTCGGCCTGTTAGCTTAGCTTCTCAGCTTAGCTGCTTTTAACGATCCAAAAATATGATTTTAGATGGTTAAAACAGAATTTAAAGAGAAAAGAGAAAGGGAGGGGTCAGTGAAGAGCACCGGAGTCGAACCTTTTGTCGTCCAGTGTCTTCAGTAGAAAGAGAGAGACACGAAGAAACGATAAAGCCGATAGATGAAAATGAGGTTGATCATTTTCATTTATCGTGAGATTAAGTGATTTATTGTTTATTGCGACAGGCCTGGGTGACGGATCACCGTATCTTTACGTCTAAAGTTGATCACACTTTACTTTCCGTTTGTCTCACTTTGGTTTCACACAAACCTTCAAATCTAACTCACACGTCCCCGTGTCCCTGTGATGGACATGTCTCCAGTCCATCACAGGGACACAGAGACAAACGAGACAAACAACCATTCACTCTCTCACCTCGGGACAATTTAGAGTTACCAGTCAGTCTAACATGCATGTTTTTGGTCTGTGGCAGGAAACCGGAGTATCTGGAGAAAACTCACGCATGCACGGAGAGAACATGCAAACTCCACCCAGAAAGGTCCTCGGACGGGATCTGAACCGGCAACCTTCTTGCCGAGAGGCCACAGCTCTACCAGATTGAAAACCAGTATGAACATGTTTTTGAAAACTTCCTCCCAGATGAGGACAGTTTTTCTCCAACAGTCCCAGCTCAGTGGGATGAAGTCTTTAGGAGTCTAGGCAGCATCTCTTGACCCCAGAGTTATTAAATGAGGAACTTGATGTATTTTATAAAACCTAAAATTAGTGTTTGAATTAAATTGCAGGTTTAAAAACATGCATTTGTTTTTTTTTTTCTTTCTCAACGTGGATAAAAAAACTCTAACTTGGACAAAGTGAATTATAAAGCAGCATTTATAATTGACAGTCCATTTGTTCTCTAATGTTCTCGTCAGCCCTCGCTGCTTCTCGGGCTTGTTGGGTTTCTCTCCTTCACTTCCGTTCGTGCTACACCAACACAACTGCCAGAGCCAGTCGCCATGGAGACTCGGAGGGAGCTCTGCTGAGGTGAAAACAACAGACCAGAAACCCACAAGGCTTTGCATCCAAATAGAGACGAGCATTTGAAAGAGTGGGAAAACGGGATACGGGGGTGAAGTGAGAAACAAAACACTCAGGTCACTGATCTCTTCTTATCGTTTTCCAACTTTTACTTTGTACTAATGTCTCACGTACGAGTAAAATAAAAGCAGAGCTGTAAAAATACGACGAGCGACAGAAACACCGGGGTGCTCGTTTGCTCCCGCTTCCTAAAAACATGTTAACATTCCTGCCTCGTGCATCACAGCATGTTTTGATTCGCAGTTAAAAGAAGCAACGCAGGCTCACGACCAAGGACGACAAGAAGGATTTACAGAAACCAAAGCACACCGAGTACAGAAGAGCTGATACGACAGAGAGAGATTCAGTGGAAGAAGTTTACACATTTAAAATATACGTGAGACTCACAGGATCCAGGCATGCCAGCAGTGACGGGCTGAGGCTGGTAGGTTCCCTCAGTGATGGCCGGCATGGGGGCAGTGCTCTGTGCAAACTGAGCCTAAAGAGTAACCAGACACACCAGGCAATGAAAGCACTGCAAATGAAGGTTTTCTGAATTTGGCATTAGATGCTTTTCTCTTCAACACAACACAAACACAGAATAATAATTAAACTCAGGACCAAAAAAAATCTCTTTATGCTCGTAAATGGTAAACAGACTGTACTTGTATAGCTCCTTTCTATCTTATCAAGTCTCAAAGCTCTTTACAACAATGTGTGCCTCGTTCACCCATTCATACAGCTCTATACTAGATCTCTACAAAGCTAATTGAACATATCGTTCTAAAAAGACTAATCAGAGCTTCATCACATTCAAACACCGATGGGACACACATCGGAGGCAATGAGGGGTTCAGTGTCTTGCCCAGGGACACTTCGGCATGTGACTGCTGGTGGAGTTGAACCGCCAACTCTTGCATTGGAGGACGACTGCTCTAACCACTGAGCCATAGCTGCCCCCGTAGAAGACAGGACATCAGATTAAAAATCTAGTGTTATTTTTTTAGAACTGTCGTTACGTCATGGTGCAAAAGTCTCGTTTTATTTTATTTTGCATAAAAGGAGTCAAAGTCTGAAGAACTACTGCACAAAACCACAATAAAAATTAGAAGTTTGTCTCCCTGGAAATGAAACAAAGAAATGATGCACGTATCAAAATACCTGCACTCCTTTTTAATGTCAATAAACTGAATTTAAGTATCTGGATTTTGGCGGTCTTTACTTGGAATGGGGTTAGATTCGTTTAGTTCCTCTGTAGAATGCCATAAAATTACTTTATTTTTCAACTAAATATTAAAGCAACCAGAAAAGACCAAAGTGCTGTGCAGAACATAAAACATACTAGAAGCAGTAACGGCAGTCCAAAGGGCAGCAAATATGAGAAAAGGGGTAAAACATGAGCAGCGCTATGATAAAAACAAATGAGGCAGCATAAAAACTTTTCAACTAAACTAAAATCAACATCTCACATGGTGTCGAAGCTCATTAAAACTGAACCATTTTTCAAGTGTTGGCTCTTCAAATAAAAAAAGTAGACTAAATAAAAAAACAAAACTTTGTTGGATTATTTCACTTCTTCTTTTCACTCTCATCTTTTAATTGTTTTTTAAAAAAGCTGCAGAGTTCCCAAATAAAACTAGAAAAGCTGTGACTCTGCCGCCTTCACCGACTTCAGAGTAATCCGTGCACGTTTGTTTGCATTCGCCTTGAAGTTTTGCGGGCTGGGGTCAGATGTGCTTCGTGCAACTTCGCCTGCAGCACAAACACTTCAGAGCATCAACTCTTAGTTTTAACGCCAAAGAGAGTAGCATAAATAATTAATCACCTAAAAAACGAGCACAGTGCATTCATAACACAACGGTCTTACCTGGATGACCTTGTCGACCTTGAGGTCCTCGAGGGATGGATACAGAGACATGCTGAGAACAAATAAATAAATAAGTATTATCACAGGAATTAACCACTCTGCCGATCGATAGTTCAACTCCAGAGGCAGCTCATCCATTACTCTAAATCAAGTTTATACAGACGTCTGGATCAAGTTACTCTGATGAGAGCGCCTCACACGCATCACAGGCAGTTTCATAAACGAGGATCAAATTTAACATTTCTACAGTAAAAGCTACAAAAGAAGAGGATACTCTGAACTGCGGCAGGACTTCGGTTACATAAGAGAATATGTCAAATGTACTCAGTAGGTAGATATTTAAACTGGGCCAAAATACACCGTTTTTAATTGTTTAAACCATGCGTTAACACAAAATATTATTTGGTTGATGCAATAAATTAAATCAGGTCGGATATTATCCAGTCTAGGAAATATACTCTGTTTTTTCCCCTTTTCCTTAATTATTTTTATTTTTTAAGAAAACATCCATTAATAAACCAAAGTAAGAAGGATGTGTGATTATTTCTGATCTAATAAATTATCCATTAACAAGTGAAAAGCACAAGGAGTATAATTGTGACATTTAGTAGGCTGTACGACATCATTTCCTTTTGTTTGATCATCTTGTCTCAGCGGCTGAATAAAAGTGTTCGAATGCGCATGTTGACTCAACCTGTTATGAAATCTGTAGGGTAAAGTGCAAAAATGATTTCCTAAATCATGTGAAAGTGCAGAAAACCTTTATTCTTCGTCAGTTTGAAACATTCTTTCATCTCAAACAATCGGATAAAGTTAAATATTGAAGCCTGTAAATACAGGAGGTGACTGAAAAACAAAGTAAACTTTGAAGAGTGGAGGAACAGAATCAAACTTAAGCATTATACAATCCATCTGAAACTTCCCCGATGTTTACTCCAAACAAGATTTAACTCCGTGACACAAAAACAGCAGCCTGAAGCAGAACGTGGAACCGAAAGGAAGTCAGCTGACTGAAGTTGAGCAACAACAAGACGGAGCTGCGCTCAGTTAGATAACGGAAACTGAAATGGCAGCTTTAAAAAAAACGACCTCATCACTCAAACCGATTTTTTATCAAAAGAATTGGAAAAATGTCTAAAATATCCGTCAGTGTGTTGTCTGAAAGTTTTATTAGACATGAATTATGCAACATTTTGGGCATCATCTCCGAACGCCGTTCACCGACTTGTTACTGAATATTCCTTTATTTCACCAAGATGTTTTATCGTCTTTCTGTCCACACAGGAACGGTTGTTGTGAATGCCCAAAAGTTATTTTTATCGTTTTGGCCTTGTGTCCACACAGAAACACCAACCTAGGAGCGCCACAACTATATATCTTCATGAAAACTGATGGTCAAGTGGAAAAAAACTGTTGTGTAGACCTCTTCAGCAACAAAAAGCTGTTAAAATCCCACTTGTAATCTAACCTACAACCCAAGGGTGTCCTTATCTTCTGTTAGGTTTACGTTTCGCTAACGTGTGTAAGCTTTATTGCTCCAGGCCTTGTTTCCTGTTTTGGTATATTTTTGCGGCAGTGCTACACACAGGTCTGGTGTAGTTACTGCAGTGTTTTGGATCGTTTTCATATGGATGAAAACATTTGTAGAAACAGTGCCGTGTTTACGAGGATATTTTTAGAAACAAATTTTAAAAAAAAAGATAATTTTGTGAAAACTGTATGTGACTAGGAACCAACAGCAGATGCAGAAATTCCTCTACCCTCACAGTTATTTGTTTTATATGAAAGCTGATTGGGGAAAACATTATTGGTTGTAAGTTTTAACTATTTATCCATAGTTTTTTAAATATTTGTTATGGTTTTAAGTTGTGTTTTTGCATTATGCACTATAATACTAAATTAATGTGCTTTCAATCCTGTCTCTTAGTCACTGCAAACACTAAACACGTGAATAAAGTAGGAGTTGATATCTTTGGCCATTCTGTTGATTCTTGTTGGGGTTACGCTAACTGTTGTTCTCCTCTGACCAGACTTATTTGTATATTTAAACTCGTGCAGGTATTCGTTTCAGAAATGCAAATAGCAAAGTAACTATCTTTTTTATTCTTGACTGATTAAACAAAATAACTTTTATTACAGCATTTTCATCCTCTGAAGTAATAAAGCTAAAATGTTCATTAGTTAAATATTTTGAGTCAAACTTCTTTTTACATGAAAATAAAAAAAACTGAATGCAAAGGTGGTGACTTCATATTTTTACTTGTCTGGTGTAAAGCACACCAGTCACCAGAAGAACAGTGGTGTTAAGGGTTATAAGATAAGGTTAGATGGTGTGGAAAAAAAAAATTTGAATGTCGAAACATCTTTGTGCAAGCAAAATTTGTTTTCTTGAAAAATGTTGCAGAACATTTACTTACAAACTTGTTCATTTCAAATTCTGAGCAAAAAGATGAAGATTAATGAGCACTGAAACAGGCACCAAACTAAAAATGACACCTGACCAAACGCATGTGTCTGAGAGTTCATGAAACAAGGTGGAACGTCGGCAATTAAGGAACTGTGTGACGATCACAAGACACGAGGACGGCGCTCTTCCTCAACACGAAAACACAGCAAAAGCATGAAAAATATAAAAACAACCACTTGAATCAAACGACAAGCCGACTTCCTTTTCTCAAAGTTATGGTAATGAAAACAGATTTTCTACAAAAATCTAACCCGCTACAGTGAGTAAAAAATAACACCGTTCAGAAAAACATGCACTTTCAGAGGAGTTTAAAAATAAAAAATTCACACCCGTGACTCGTGTTTACACAATGATTTATTTTGACACCTGTGAGTAAAAACTGCACCCAGCGCCTAAAATAAGCAAATAAATTGACCACAATCACATCACTGTTCCTCCTCACTCCTCCAGCTACTACTCTGTTCTGTTCTTCACAGTCCTCCCCGACAAGCACATCGTTGTGTCCGTTTACAGACGTTTCAGTGTTTGCTTGCTGCTTTGTATTTCTCTCAAAACCTGCAGGCTGGAAATAAATTTGTGATGACATCATCTTATTCCAAACAAATAAGGTGGATACTAAATACTGCATGCAATGTTACAGGAAATAACTGCCCCAGAGTGAAAGAAATGCGTATATAAACTACAAATCAAGCAGTGGCCTATTTGATTTAATGTTTTTGTTAAATATTTCATTAATCACCAACATAATTTTAATAAAACTGTCAGAAAGGAATCATTAGATGTACACATAAAACTGATAAATCTTCGAACTTAACTCAGTTCAAGATGGCCACCACAGCTAAGCAATCCTAGCAAACACTAAAACGGCTTGTCAGTTTTACAAATATGAAATAAAAATGTGTTGGAAAATTTTCGGTATGAATATTTTTATTGTGTTTCTACATTATGGCTGAGAACATCTTGTCCTCCTGCTTTGAGAACATGTCCAAAACATTCTCTTATCTTCATCTGGAGGCGGACTCACCAACGGCAATGAAGAACAAATTCAACCTTTATTTATACAGGTTAGTCTCACTGAGCCTCAAGGACTCATTTACAAGAGAGACCTGTTTTAGACAAAACTGTGTTCAATGAAGAACATTAGAGACAACGCGGAGCATCGTCTTCGTCAGACTGTCACACAACAACAGAGTGTCTTCAGTCAGAGGCTTCTTCAGATCCACTGTAAGACAGACAAGAGATCCTTCCTGCTCACAGCATCTAGAACAACTCTTTAATGAAACCAGGACGATGAGCTACAACAACATGGAATATGTCACAGAATGTGACATGTTCCATACATTATATGTCTCTATGTATGCAATCTGTCTTGAATGGGTCCTTGCAAGTAAAATGCAAGTTAAAAACCTTCTCCTGCTGTTGAGTGTGGTTCTTTTGGATAAACCAAGTTTGCCAAACTGCCAAATCTACTTCCCCCTCAGACTCAACGGTACTCGCTCTATTCAACCGTTACTGGACTGCCGGGCTGACATCAGAGATTGGATGGCTTTAGATTCCTTGAGTTTCAACGAGAAGAAATCTGAAGTTCTGCTGTTTCCTCCCAATGACACAATCACCAACCACTGCATCGACCTATCCGTTCTGTCACCGTTAGTGAAACAAAGAGTCACTAATCTGGGAGTGATACTTGACCCTTCACTGAAACAACAATCATGTAAATATGATTGTTAAATCCTGCTTTTTCCAGCTGAGGCGACTGTCTAAGCTGAAGCCCATATTGTCCAAAAATAACCTGGAGACAGTAATTCATGCATTCATTACATCCGGGCTCGACTATTGCAACTCACTCCTTTTTGGTATCAGTCAGACCTCCAGAGCTAGACTTCAACTGGTCCAAAATGCAGCAGTCCGGTTTTTGACCAGCACAAGCAAAAGGGAGAACATTACTCCTGTTTTGGCCTCCTTACACTGGCTTCCGGTTCACCTTCGAATCAAATTCAAAATACTCTTGTATGTCTATAAATCACTAAACAGCTCTGCCCCCTCCTATCTTACTGATCTGCTCCAGCCGTATGTCCCACCACGTTCTCTCAGATCAGCGGACCAGTTGCTCCTAACAGTCCCAGGAACCCGTCTCAAGCGCAGAGGTGACAGGGCCTTCTCTGTAGCAGGTCCAAGACTTTGGAATGAGTTACCTCTGCTCGTTAGACAGGCCCCCTCCCTCACAGTTTTTAAATCTCGCTTAAAAACACATTTTTATTCCCTGGCTTTCAGCACTGTGTGATCTGTGCCGAGTCTGTGTGCAACACACTGTGTTGGTCATGTTGCAGTTGTTGTTGTTATCCATTATTGTTTTTGTCGGTTTCTACTTTTTGGTGTCCTGTTATGTAATCTGTTGCTGTGTGCTTGTTCTGTTTGTCCCTGTACAGCACTTTGGTGTGCTTTGTCACTGTTTAAAGTGCTATATAAATAAATTGGTATGGTAAGTTAAGTTAAGTGAGAGATTTTCTCAAACTGTTAACATCTGAGAGTCACCCAGAACTCACACTTGGAGCGAAACACTTTCTCGAGTAACATCTTTGCTTAAAATCTTGGATTTGACCCTGTTAGTTTGTTAGCAAAACATTGAATTAAAAACTAGTCAGAATTCAATGAAACTGTCAGAAAGTAATTTCTGCATGCACATCTACACGTGTGTAACTCTTGGAGTAAATACATTTCCAAACAGCCACCACAGCGAACTCCAACATGTTGCAATACTGTATCGCATTAGACTGTGTAGCAAAACACCTACAACTCCATTTCTCAACACGAGCTTAGTCTAAAACTGGTGTGAAAGGCCGAGGGTTGAATGCATTAGTTTAATGAATGCTAGGCCTTTTGTGATATTATGTGATATCACCTCCTTCTACAGGTGTGCAGTGGAGAGCATCCTGTGCTCGAGCATCAATGTGTGGCATGGAGGCTGCACAGCTGCAGAAAAAAAAAGCTTTGCAGAGAGTGGTGAAGGCTGCACAGAAATCTGTTGGAATCAGTCTCCCCACCACCACAGACATCTACACCTCCAGATGCAGGAAGAGGGCCACCTGCATCATGAAGGACCCCACTCACCCAGCACACACACTTTTTGCCCCACTCCCCTCAGGAAGGAGGTTAAGGAGCATTAAATGTAGAACCACTAGACTGAGGAACAGCTTCTACCCTGAGGCTGTTAGACTCATGAATCTCTAACTAGAATAATCACTGTGGAAAAACCACATCATGTTGCTGCTGATCTGTTCCATGTTGCTGCTGATCTGTTTTAATGTTGATGTGTTCATGCGTGAACATCTGCTCACAGACTCATGTTCATGTTTGTGCTGATGTTCAATGTTTTATGTTATGAGTGCTTAGTGTATATTTAGTTGATGTTTTTCTTAGTTCGTATCTTAGATGTTATTACTGTTTTTCTTATACATTTTATTGTTGGATGTAACTGGGACCCTGTGTACATAATTTCGCTCCACCACATGTACCACATGAGGTGCGAATGACAATAAAGAAACTCTGACTCTGATATTATAGTTCTAAATCACCTGTTCTGTAATCACAACCTGCTCCAAAAGTCACAAATAAGTCCATCATTCTTCTCCTGAATAAACACCAACACAGGGACTGATTTTATAAAGCAGAAAGGCGAACACGAGGAGTCGGTGCCTATTAAAAATAAATGAATTTAACCGTTTTCCACCGCTGTTCTTCAGCTCAGCATGTGACAAACCAAAGTAAGAACTGGCAGAAACCAGACTTCAGTAAGTTTGGATCGGTTTGATGCAAGAATGTGGTCTTTTTGGCAGCTTATTCAGGTCTACTGACATGGCTGTGGAGAAAAACGAGGTTAGGATGAAGTGGAGAGAGAAGGACTGATGAAAAAACACTAACCTACGCCCTCAGCACACTGAACCTGGTAAATACCTGAAATACGAAGCTCAGAAGAATAACAATCATCCATACAGCCTGCGTTGTTAATATTATAGCACAAAACTTGAAGAAATAAAAAAAGATTCTCGTGAATATAATAAAACTCTAACCTTAATACGTTTTAATTGTTAATGCGTCTGTCTGAAGACAAATGTTGCTAATGTAAGCTAACCTTTCCGCACGGATATGAGCTAGCTGTTAGCTGGTTGGATTGGTATCATTTAACGAGCTGAGTTAATTTTAGCAAGGTGCGCAAAGGAGGAGAAAAGTAGCGGGGCTGCTAAGTCTTTGTTCCGACATAAACAGGGAGGAGGAGGAGGAGGAGGAGAGG
Source organism: Nematolebias whitei (assembly GCF_014905685.2). NCBI lineage: Eukaryota > Metazoa > Chordata > Actinopteri > Cyprinodontiformes > Rivulidae > Nematolebias > Nematolebias whitei. The sequence continues at coordinate 45,107,134 of NC_056508.1, read as the reverse complement.
GGGAGCTGGCCGGAAAAAAAAACGACGTTAGCTTGTCGGATAAAACCGCTCACCCGCTAAGAAAGCTTTGACAGAACCGTTTTCAGTTCGGATTGTCTCACCTGTAAAGTCTGAGTGTTGGTGTAGGAGCTCGAACACACAGTTGGGACCCTCCAGAAAGCGCCGGACTCCTTTATTTTATTGTTTTTCTTGCTCTATCTTCGCTCCGCTGAAAACCTGAAGGGGACTTCTGGAAAGTGATGTCACCGCTGGCTTCCTGCTCAGTCGGTCGTGACGTCAGTAGACCACGCCCCGCGTCGATCACGTGGGCGCCGTTGGGGTTTAATTGTTTTGATGCGTCGCTGATCTGCGCGATCAAAACGTTTCGAGTTTGTGTTGTGAACTCACCTGTTTGTCCATAGAATCCCTTAATAGTTTTTATAGAAACTGTGATCGAAAACTTATTCTCTTTGTGGGATTTTAAACAACTGATAAGTTCAATAATCTGTTCTGTCTGTACAGCACTTTGCTTGGCCTTGTGGCTGTTTTAAGTGCTCTATAAATAAAATGGTATGGTATGGTAATAGATAAATCAAAGCAAACATTCTCTTATAAGGCGCCTTGATTTTATTTTGTTTTATAACATTACTCTTTTTATTTTATTTGCATTTTGTTGTTGTCTGCACCTTATCTGTGGTTTTGTCTCTCTTAATCAGTCCTCCTGACTCAATGAGACTAACCTGCCTGTATAAATAAAGGTTGAATGAATGAGAAAAAAAAGTGCTCATGAAAGGGGTTTTCCTGAACTACTATATCTAACGGTGAAGACAAGTTGTTTTACAGCTATATTGACAGTGGCGCTCCTGAGCAATAGTGGGGCGAATATTAATTTCCTGAATCACTAACCACACAAATGATACAAATTGTATTACATTGATGCAGTAATCCAGGTAGAAAGATCTAACAAGGTTAAGATGGGCCCTATGGACAGATTCTTTTGTTGAAAAGTTCCATCTTTTATCCAAAATACCTCGTCAGGCTAATGAGCTGCAACAAACTCAGTCGTATAAATAGCACCTTCACATAGTGGATCAACCGTTTGCTGGTGACAGTCAAAAATAGCTGTTCACATGATCAAGGAGGATCATCAGCCTAACATTTGGTCGTTAATGCCCTGATGGCCACTTGCTTTTCACAGAGGGCTGAGTGATACTAGCAATAACAGCATTGTAAGAGGGGGACCGTTGGACACGGAGGCCTCCATGTTCTTTATAAGACGTGTTATAACACATGTTCTTTATAAATAAAATTATTTCAAGAAGAGAGAAAATTCAAACCATACTTCCTTCTACTACCCCCGGTCCCCTGTCAGATGACGCAGCTTTAGAGATGTTACTAGAACCTGATTTGTGTTTGGACAGTTTTTGTCCCGTTGAGCGCTCTGAATTGTCAAACATAATAGCTTCATCCAAACCATCCACATGTCTGCTTGTCATTTCCCCTAATTAATGTCTACATTTTGGATCTGCTTAATTTGTCTTTAATGGTTACGTACCACAGAGTTTTAAGGTTGCTGTAATTAAACTTTTACTTGAGAAGTCTGACCTTGATTCAAAAAATTCTGGCCAATTATGGACCTATTCTAAAAAAAATTCTAGAGTTCTTGTTTTGTTTTTTGAATGTCCAGAGGACCAGACTTAACTTTTTTAGATTTTTCTACCTGGATTATTGAGCATGCATCAGGATATCTAGAGAAAATAGTTGCAGGTCAGTGGTGTGAACATCTACAAAGATATAATGTGCTTGAAGAGTTTCACTCAGGGTTTAGAGCTCATAGAAACAGCACTAGTAAAAGTCACTAATGATATTCTCATGGCCTCAGACAATGGGTTTGTTTCTACACTGGTCCTGTTAAGACCTCAGTGCTGCATTTGATACAGTTGATCACAATATTTTACTACAAAGGCTTGAAAATGATATTGGGATTACAGCTCTAAAATGGTTTAAATCATATTTATCTGATATATTACAGCTTGTAAATATAAATAATGAATCTTCTTCATACACCAAAGTTAGTCATGGAGTTCCTCAGGGGTCAATGCTTGGACCAATACTCTTTACTTTATATATGCTTCCATTAGACAGCATAGGATACATTTTCAGTGTTATGCTGATGATACACAATTATATTTGTCCATGAAACTCAACAAATCCAATCAGCTACTTAGACTACAAGCATGTGTTAAAGACATACAATCCTGGATGACCCTTCATTTTCTCCTTTTGAACACAGACAAGACTGATGTTTTGGTTTTTGGACCTGAGCACCTTAGGAATTAATTTTTCAGTCTTCTCCCTCCTTAGATGACATTAATCTGTCCTCCAGTTCTAATGTTAAAAATCTTGGTGTTATTTTTGATCAGGACATGTCTTTTATGCCCCACATTAAAAACATTACTAGAACCACCTTCTTCCACCTGCGTAATATCACTAACATTAGAAACATCTTATCTAAAAATGATGCAGAAAAATTGGTCCATGCATTTGTCACGTCTAGACTGGACTATTGCAATGGTTTATTATCTGGGTGTCCAAAAACTTCTTTAAAACGTCTTCAGTTGATCCAAAATGCTGCTGCCAGAGTCTTAACTGGAGTTAGTGGGAGAGATCATATCTCTCCAGTTTTAGTTTCTCTCCATTGGGTCCCTGTCAAATCCAGAATAGAATTCAAAATCTTACTTCCAAACTACAAAGCTCTCAACAACCTAGCTCCATCTTATATTACAGATCTTATTGTTCCATATTTTCCTAACAGAGCACTTCGCTCTCAGACTGCAGGTTTACTTGTGGTTCCTAGTTTCCAAAAACAATGGGAGGAAGATCTTCCAGTTCTCAGGCTCCTCTCTTGTGGAACCAACTTCCAGTTTCTGTCCGTGAGGCTGACACATTGTCCAGTTTTAAGACTTTCCTTTTTGATAAATCCTATAGTTAGGGTCAGCTTGGGTTTCCTGAGCTATCCCTTAGTTATGCTGCTATAGGCTTAGACTGCTGGAGGACAAACTGACCACATTTTTTTCACTCTGCTTATGTCTTTACTTTGTACAACCTGTTTTGTATTTTTTTTTTCTATCCTTAACATGCGTTTGTCTTTCAGGTTCACCTGCACCTACTCCTGGACCTGCCATTCCGTGTCTGTTTCTCCTTCCTGTCCTCTCCAACCCCAACTGGTCAAAGCAGATGGCCGCTTGTCCTGAGCCTGGTTCTGCTGGAGGTTTCTTCCTTGTAAAACAGAGTTTTTCCTTTCCACTGTTGCCACTGTGCTTGCTCAGGATGGGCGACTGTGACGAAGCCAAGATTCAACTTGTCTGCTGGATTCCTTAGAGAACTTTACTAATTGGCTTTTTTATGTATGTGAATGTTCCTGTAAAGTGCCCTGAGACAACTTTGTTGTGAGTTGGTGCTATATAAATAAACTGAATTGAATTGGGTTATAATTTGTAGTGGTAAGAAATACATCCACAGGCAGATGAAGAGCATTTCTTTTATTTTAAATACGCCATCATTGGTTGAACCTGCGTACTGTAACATCTCTGCACAGAACTACACAGAACATCTGCAGCTCAGACAGCATGTAACATCCACACAACCACACAGCAAACTCCTTCATTTAAACTCCATTTAAAACTCATTCTTTCAGATATAAAAACCACTAAGACGCCAGTGTTTCAGTTTATTCTCTCAACGCGACACGATCTTTCGATAGGCAGACCGTTAAATCACCGTCGGCATCTCAAAAAGGGATTAAGATTGGCTTCACGGGTTCTCAAAGACGCATCCCAAAAAATACAAGATTCCACCTGATAGTCAAAGTAAGGCCAGGAAGAGTCCTTTGCCCTTGTTTAGAAATTTCAAGCATTTCAGAGGATTTTCAAAAACGATCAGACCCAATCTTTGTGCATCAACACAACCTGCCTTTGCACGGTTTGACCTGGGTATGGCTTTAAATGGGGTTTAAAGAGGTGAAAAGGCAGCGACGATGTAAACAGAGCTTTCAAGCTGTACACGGTAAGTTTCCTATCAGATCTACAGCATGCAAACAGAGCGGGGTAGCCACCATGTTTAGGCACACATTTGAACTATCTACAACTGTCTACTTCCTGCCAATTACTCCCCTCACTCGTCAGTCAACAAAACGAAGCATGGGTTTACGCAGAAATGTCCATTTTAAGTGGAAAACTCAATTACTGCTCTGCGCCCAGACATTTTAACTACTATCAGTGCATCAGAAACTTTAATTTCATGCATCTATTGAGTGGAAAAAATATGCAAATGTGTGCTTTTTTATATACTTTTGTTAAGAATACGTTAAGCTTGTTGCTAGTGGTTTATTGGTGTTTTATACACGTCATTGTGTGACGTTATGCAGTCAAAACATTAAAAAAACCACTCTCACAAAGAAAAAAAGCCCATTTTACACAAAATTAAGAACATGGAAGTTTGAGGTTACAGTTTTAAGAAGGAACATGATTGAAAAATATCAGTAGCTCTGCTGCCACAGAGATAAAACAACACAAACTGTCAGAGTTCAGGGAAATTGCAGTGAAACAGCGCAGACTGTCCAAGCGTCTCGTCGGGTCACGCAGGTGCCAAGTCAACTGCAAAGACGAGAAAAATTAGTATTTCATACTGAAGAGTTTACTAATACACTCAAATCACAAACGTGTAACAGTTACAAAATGATCAATGTGAGGGTAGGTCACAGCCATAACATTATGACCACCGTTAACATTGAGTAGGACCTCATGTTGCTGCTGGAACTGTTCCATTAGAGCAGGGGGTCTGCAACCTTTAGCATCAAAAGAGCCATTTCTGCCCCTTCGTTTACTAAATTAAACGTGTCCAGAGCCGCAAAATCTGCTACAACTGTCATTATCAACTGGTGGCCCATGGGCCACTTTAAGTTTGTTAGAGGGGGCTTTTACGGCCAGTAGGCGTGAAATTATAAAACTAAAAACATCTAAAGATTGTTAACATTTGTTGATATTTTTACATTTTAAGACAAAAGAAAAGACTGGACTCCATCCATCCATTATCTTTACTCACTTTTTCCTTTTCAGGTTGCAAGTGTATCACAGAACACTGGATTCTTGTAAAGAAAAATATATATTATGTTGCCAATGCTGTGCAGGCTTATGTGTTTTTTTTTTTAATTGTGCAGTAATTGAGTATCCTACTTTGAAGAAATAAAGCATAAAGTTAAAGTGAGTATAATTTACTCTGTGTATCCACATATTTGCAAAGGAAATGACAGGAAAACTGCTAATAGTTATTTTTTTGTTGTGGGTTTAACATTGCAGACCCCTGCATTAGAGCATGGACTTCAAATTAAAGTCTGATGTGGCATCTGACAGCAAACTGTAGCATCTCCTTGAGGACAGGCCGAGGGTCTCGTATAAAAATTACTAGAAGTTCGAGGGTTGAGAAGCTCCTGTACTTTACCTCCTTGTTCTGGAAAATCTGCAGAAAAAGTGGCAGCTTTGACATCATATTCTTTAATCAGAGCAACATTTTTCTTTTTGGTTAAATAAAAAAATATACACTTTAATCCATTTGCTTTGAAATTGTCAAATTTTGAAATCTACTTCCCATCTTTTTGCCAATGAAAGAAACATCTTGAGGCTTGTAGTGAGATTAACTAAACTGAGCTGTTGTCTCTCTGAAGGGGTCCGATGTCTGACGGGTCAGTCTGATAACTGGTTATATAAAAGCTCATGTTTATCCATCCGACTCCTCTTTGCCTAAACAAAAAAAATAAAACTATCAATAAAGGCATAAAGTGCTGCTTCTGGGACCCGGATGTTCAAGTGACTTCACATAAAGTGTATTTTTCTTTACGAGCCGTGATCCTTGAATAAATAATGTCTAGAAATACTGAGGGACGCTGTCGTTCAGCAGTCAGCCACTGCCACAACGAGAGGGTTTTAATTAAGGAAATGTCTTCGTTTCCAAGATGACGAGTCAAGTGGTGAGCAACATGTAAGAGCAACATGGGGAGTGGTGGCGCAGAGGTTAGAGCAGATGGGCCCTATCGGAAAGTCACAGGTTCAACTCCCCGGACAGACAACATCAAAATGTGGGTGGAAAAGGTGAAACACCCACACCTGCCTGCCCCCACCCTCATTTGCCCCACTCTGGGCTCTTGAGCAAGGCCCTTAACCCCCACCATCTTCTCCCAAACAGGTCGCTCTCAAAAATGAGTTCTCGTGACTCAATGAGACTACCTGTATAAATAAATAAAATAAAAATAAACAAATAAAAATATAATTTCTGTAGCCCGTTAGATGAGGAAAAAGCTTAAATTATTGGCTGAACGCTTCCACAGCGTAGTACAGCGTGCAGGTCACGACATTCCTCTTTGAATCTCTATGCCGACGACACTGTTGTTTATCGTTGAGCTCAAACAGTTGCTAAGGTTTTCCAGCTTCTACAGTCTGCATTCAACATCATCCAGTCTGACTTGTTCCGTCTCAAACTGGTGCTAAACGCTGATGAAACCAAAGGGATGTTAACAGAAAGTTGGTGCCAGCAGTTATATTATCCATGCATGGTGTTCCTATTGAGTTTGTGGATTCTTGCAAATACTTGTGAACCTTGGTTGATGCGCAGCTCTCTTATAAGCCGCATGTCCAAAACTTGATAAAGAAACTGAAATTAAAACTGGGTTTCTTTTTCAGAAATAGATCCTGATCAACTCTGAACACCAGGAAACGTTTTGTAGCTGCTACTTTCATACTGGCCTCTGACTATGGTGACATCATCTACATGAATGCCCCTGCCAGCACCTTGCAGATGTTGGACGCTCTCCATCATGGTGCGCTGAGATTCATAACCGGCTTAACTACCGTACTCACCACTGCACCCTGTATTCACTGGTTAATTGGACATCATTAACCTCACGCAGACTCTTGCACTGTTACATTTTCATCTTTAAATCACTTCTTGGTCTTCTGCCTTCTTATATCTCCTCCTACATGTCACGTCGTCAGTGCAGTTACAGCGTGCGCTCTCAGGACATCATTACCTGCAGCGTTCCCTCAGTGCAGACTTAGCAAAAAGGCCTTTTCTTACTCTGCTCCCATTTCCTGGAACATCTTACAAAAAGACCTGAAGCTGTCCACTTTGACCTCTTTATGGGATTTTAATCAACTGATAAGTTCAATGCGGAAAAAAAAAATCAAGCATATTCCTGTTTTTAGTATTTTACCTTATTTTATAAAGCACCTTGATTTTATTTTGTTTTATAACACTACTTTTTATTTTTATTTTATTTGCATTTTATTGTTGTGTGTACATTATCTGTTGTTTGACTAAAACCAGATCTCTCTTGAAAATGAGTCATTGTGACTCAATGAGACTAACCTGTATTAATAAAGGTTGAATGAATGAAGACAGTACATGTGACAACAGAGGTAGTCACAGGGTCAAAACGGTCGCTTCTGTTTGGCGTGTGTGAATAATGAAAACGGGAACATCCGCACCTTCATGAGAACATCTTTCTATACTTATAAGGCATAACAGATGTGAGAAAAAAAGAGCTAAAAGCTAAAACCACTACAAGTCATTTCTCATCAAATGATCTTCGTCTAAGACTCACGCATAAAGACCGCAGGTGATACGCTTCAAATTATTTTTGCTTTTCCGTTTATGGCTGTGGTTATAATGTTATGGCTGACCATTATAAAGTTGCATGCTCTGAGGACAGTATTACTCAAACCAGTCTGATCAGAACTAATATCCAGAGGTGGATTTGTGGTAAAGTACTTACACAACACACAACAAACAGGCTGCGGCTTTGCTTCACTCCAAACCGAGCAGCTCAACGTCGAAGACCAGCGTGGCGTTGGGCGGGATGACGCCCGGGTGGCCTTTGTTTCCGTAAGCGAAGTCAGGCGAGCAGGTCAGCTTAGCCCTCTGACCAACGCTCATCTGCGGGACGAGACGGAGAGATGTTGTTAGAGAGCTGGCAGCCTGCTGGATCGTGACAAACCTACAGCAGCTCAAGTTAGATAACACGTCTCGGGGGACGGAGGGAAACAAATCATCTTATTTACCAACGATGCTTCAGTATTACTAAATCTAAAAAACGCTGCGTCCTGTATTGTTGCTTCGTTTCTCAATAGCTCAAAATCTTAATCAAGATCATCTTTTTTTATTAAAAAAAAAAGTTGTTGATTTTTTTTTTTTTAATCAAAAGCCTGAAGGTGGAGTTTGAAACGACTGATAAAACAATAGCAGCAGAGGTTTGAGATAAATGCTGTGATGAAATGTGCCGGTTGAAAAGATTTAGGGTGGGGGGGGAAGTGCAAAGTCTTGAAGACAGGACATTAAAAAAAAAAAAAATCTTAAACTAAGAAACAAAATCTGAACTTAAGATAAAAAATATACAAGCAGACTTTGTACCCAGCAGCCAACTACCACGTGCACTTGTTTTCCTACAGAAAAAGCCAAAGTGACTGAAAAGCGGTCAAAGACAGCGGCCATCTTTGTTTCCCTACACAGACCACAATTAGGGCTGAATGACTTTGGAAAACATTTTTTACCTCAATGTTGCGTTTTAACATTAAATTATTTTTCAATGTCTTCTTCTTCATGTATTTTCAACGAACACAAGCAATAAATCTGTTTCGGTTGTTTTCAGCTCCGCTGCAACGGTTTCTGCATCTTTTGTATCGCTCCGGGGCGTTCTGTACCACTTATCCACTGTGTTCACCAAAGCCGTAACCCCAGGCTTGGTCACTATATTAATGGGCATCATGTCTTTCGCTATGAACTCCATTACTGCTCGAGTTATTTCCTTGTGCAGTTTTGAATTATGTTCATACGGAGCAAAACCTTCGAGCAGTTCGGTCAGTGGTCCCTGTCGGCTGCTACTTGAAGTTGAAGCACCGCTCGTTGGCATTCTAGCCATGCAACTATCGTAAATGGCTTTGTGGCATTAAATAAAATAAACAAAATAATTTCAAACAACAGACGCGCTGCCCCTCTTTGGTACCAAACTCTTAAAGCGCAGCGTTGACTTCTCCCGCTCTCTGCTCCGCTCACTCGCAAGTCACCTAACCAGATCATGTGACCAGTCGAATTGCAGCCTCTGCCATTAGAAAATCTCCTTTATCATATCACGATATTATTGCAAATGCAATTAATTGTCCAGCCCCAACTACAACCAACCACATGTAGGTCAACTGTATGGTCCACGTGGTTTTCAGTGGATTCAGCTCCGTTTACGTCGAGTGTGGACCCACATTTCAGAATTGCATATCTGGAACCTCCTGGAGTAAATGTTTTCAAACTGCACCGTTTATACAGTCCAGGATAAAACTGTTACGTTTGATTTCATCGCTTGAGATGAACAAGACTTGCAACAGATCCACGTCAGTAAATTATGAACATCAGCAGCAGGAAAATCTAATTTCATGTCATCCCAGCTGTATGTGCATCTGAATCACGACAGCTCCGTGTGACTGGTTGACATTTCTCAGAACAGTCTGTAAGTGTGACACAACACAGCTTCGTCTAAATCTGTGACTGAAGCAACATCCTCCCAGTCTGCAATAATCTACAGGAGCACGACGACTTGGAGCGTCCCTGATGGGGGAAAAACATAAAGGTTTGAACATCAGCTTGCACAACATTATCACCCGCCATCAAAGACAAAAGGGGGGACAATGTTTTTGCCCGTTTCTGTGAGTGTGCACGTGTGTTCATTTGTCATGAACTACAGGATGTAGTCGGCATCAAAGGCACAGTTTTATCCTGGTTTAGATCCAACTAATCTGCGGGGGTCCCTCAAGGGTCTATTTTAGTTCCACGGCTTTTTAATCTCTACATGATGCCTTTGGGGTCCATTTTTAGAAAACATAACATTTATTTTCTCTTCTTTGTTAATGAACTTCAGTTGTATCTGCCCAATGAGTCAGACAGGGTCACTCCACTGGATCCACTCTTGAACTGTCTAAATGACATTAAATTTCCTGAATCTAAATGAAAACAAAACTGAAGTCATCGGTTTGGTAAATGTAACACCCTTGACACTCTTGGCTTCATACAGCCACTCCATTGTCAGGAATCTGGGAGTTATTTTCAATAGTGCTTTTAAAATGGACAAACAGATAAATGCATTTTCTTCCAGCTAAGGCTTATTGCCAAGGTGAAGTCTTGTCTCCCTTTCGGAGACCTTGAAAATGTGATTCACGCTTGTATTAGCTCTCGTTTGGACTACTGTAATGCTCTGTATGTTGGTTTAGATAAATCATCTTTGCATCTCTTACAAACTGTCCAGGCCACAGCAGCTCGTCTGTTAACAGCAACTAGAAAACATGAACACAACACCTGTCCTGGCGCTCCTCACCCCATCTCAATCAGGTCTCTTTTGTAAGCGAGTCCTCGAGGCTCAATGGGATTTACCCGTCTAAATAAAGGTTGAATGAACGAATGAATCTCTGCGGCTGAGCCCGGCCACCCTGCGAAGGAAGCTCATTTTGGCTGCTTGTCTTCAGAATCTTCTCTGGTCCTTATCCAAACCTCAAGACCACAGATGACGGAGCGTAGAAAGACGAGTAAATCAAGAGCTTTGCTTTTCGACTCAACTCTTTCTTCACCATGACCGACAAAAGCAACGTCCTCATTACTGAGAACAAAGCCCCACTCCATCGATCCATCTCTCGCTCCATCCTACCATCGCTCAGACGCCCAGATACTTAAAGACATTTCATTTTTTGGTGATAACATCAGGAGTAACACCTACCTGCACCACACCCTCCTCCCAACCTCGGATCACTTCCTGTTTGCCGATCTTGAACCGGAAAGGCTTGTCCCTGTCCCGAGATGAGTCGAACTTCCGTCCGTCTGTCAGCGATCCTACGGACACAGAGAGGAACGCCCTTACATACTTAGCTTCAACTGTATGGCAAGCCATTTTAACATAAAATAGATTAGCCTGACTATCTGTAGTTACATTCTAGATATCTAAAAATGAGTTTTGACTACATTTTGACTGTCCAGAAAGTTAATTTAAGATATCTGTATTTACATTCTGACTAGTCAGAATAACAATTCAAGATGTCTTAAAAGGAATTTAGACGAGTCATACAGTTCAAAATATCTTTGTTAGTTTTGCCTAGTCGTTATTTGCCATCAAGATATCAGCAATTTAATTTGCACTAGTCAAATTCTTATATGTGATATCTAAAAATACATTTAAGATATCTTGAATAATGACGTATTTTAAGATATCTTTCATTGTAATTATGACGTGTGTGTGTGTGTGTGTGTGTGTAGGTGCCACGCTGCACATGTTATTAGACTCATCAGGGCAGAGAAGGCTGGGTGCAACCTTTAATATCTGCAGCTGAGTGGGAGTCGGATCCTCTTGTGGACATCAGGACAGCAGCCTGATGGAATTATCTGCTGCAGCTGAAAGCTTCGATCCGTGCATCACCACGTGCACGCAGCTTCTCTCGTCTCACCAGCAAACACCACAGTGAAGACGTTTTATCACGCTGATCAGTTCCTGCACATACGGCCAGTCCAAAGCACCAGAAACCACCCTGCACTGAAAGTAAAGGCTCGCTTTTTCACAAGAATATTCAGTTTCACGTCAAAAACGAGGGTCGCTTTGTAGGCTGACAGGAAAACAGGCGAGGAAAGGAAATCCTGCAGATGCAAGACTCACATCAGACCAGTCTGCGTGTTACATAATGTTGAAGCATTGTTACAGAACATTTGATCATGTTGGGAAGGATTAGCTTCCAACATCAGATTCTGGAGCTGGTGCAACAAGTTTTGTTCTTTATAATTATTTCAATCTGCAGAGAAAAGGTCTGGACCATTAATGTTCACACAAATGTCTTCAAGAGCAAAACATCTTATCTGGAGTCATTTGGAATACCAGGAAAATTTGCAAAATACTCGTCTTCACGTATAATCTTTTGAAACGATGTTGTATTTTAGTACAATGACCTGGAAATGTACACCTAAACTATAATTAAAAAAGGTCTAATTTAACTTGTTAAAGCTCCACAGGTGTATTTTTAACTTCAGCTCTTCTGGGTTAACCCAGACCTTCTTGGTTTTGCACCTTCGTGTTACATCAAACAAAGTTGGAGGAGAGCTTTGGTATTTTCCTAAACATTATTTTCATCCTTAACAGGAAATACTAACAGGGCTCCAACAGGGGGGGCTGTTGGGGTGTGCAAGTAGGCAGCATTACTTATATCGTGTAAATTCAGTCATCTCAAGACAACAGACAAATAAAAATAACTAATATTTGGACAAAAGATTCCATCTCTGCTCTTTGCAGATGATGTGGTCCTGTTGGCGTCAGCGTGCCGTGATCTCCAGCTCTCACTGGAGCGGTTCACAACCAAATGTGAAGCAGCTGGGACGAGAATCAGCAGCTCCAGATCTGAGGCCGTGGTGCTCAGTCAGAAAAGGGTGGATTGTTCTCTTCAGGTCGAGGGTGAGGTTTGGCCTCAAGTGGAGGAGTTCAAGCATCTTGGGGTTTTGTTCACGAGTGAGGGAAGAATGGAGCGTGTGATTGTCAGATTGGTGCAGCCAACAGCCGGTCTGTTGAGGTGAAGAGGGAGCTGAGCTGTAAGGCAAAGCTCTCCGTTTACTGCTCGGTCTACGTTCCTCCCCTCACATCTGGTCATGAACTCTGGGTAGTGACTGAAAGAATGAGATCGTGGATACAGGAGGTTGAAATGAGTTTCCTCTGCAGGGTAGCTGGACTCTCCCTTAGAGATGGGGTGAGAAGTTCAGTTATCAGGAGAGATTCAGAGTTGAACTGCTGCTCCTCCACATTGAGAGGAACCAGCTGAGGTGGTTCAGGCATGTCCAACTGGGAGGAGACCCAGAGGAAGACTCAGGACACGCTGAAGAGACTACGTCTCAGTTGTCCTGGGAACATCTTGGAGTCCTCCCAGAAGAGCTGGAAGAGGCGGCTGTAGAAAGAGATGTCCGGACCTCCATGATCAAGATGCTGCCCCCAAGACCTGACTTCAGAACAAGAGGAAGATGATGAATGGATGGATGGATGGATGGATGGATGGATGGATGGATGGAACTATGTCACAATGACTGAGAATACTTTTAGCATTGTTAATTTATAATTAACATTATTTTTAATTTTAGAAACTTTTTTTTGTCAATAAGTGAAGCTGAAACTTCTTTGAGCGTTGGGACAAAGTTTAGAACAGAACATCTTTGTGTAATTTGGAGAAAAGACGTAAACTGATGATGATGAGAAACTTCAAGCCTGTTGAGTCTGAACTCAAATTTTAAACATGAACACGACTGTAACAGGTTTGTAAAAGAAGATGTCAAAGGAATTAATAAAGATAATTAGTTTCAGCCAAAGCAAAAATATTTATTAAAGCAGAAGATCAAATCTTCTCGAGGACGTTCCTGTGGAAATATTATTAAGAGTTAACATCTTACCTGTTGTAGATAGATATTTGAACAACCCGTTTAAAGAAATCAGCGTCTAATTCAGACTGGACTATCGAGCTAACGCCTGATGGGGCCAAGATTAATGTGGATTACAGCCGTCTTAAAACCCAAAAAATATCTAAGTGGTTCATGGAAAAGCTTTTGAAAAAGGCTCGGTTATTTACGCAGACTTCTGTTGGCAGAGGACGTAGAAGAGGAGCGAGTTATCTGCAGCACTTCCAGGTCGGGCAGACGTTTGGAATATTTCTGCTGAGCTTCAGTGTAAAGCGGAGTCATCAACCAAACGTGCTCAAGTGCCACAATTTTTCTAATGAGACTAACGAGCCTGGGCCAAATTACCATATTTTCTGCCGTACAAGTCGCACCACCCTATAAGTTGCATCAGGCAAATACGTCTAATAAAGTGGACAAATCCATAAATATGTCACTTTTGAGCTCATGGGGCAGATATGGCCCGTGGATCGCCATTTAGTGACTTCTAGTGTGCAGGTTTTTAGGGCAGCGTTCACGTGAACCACTACGACAGAGTTGTTTTAGGACCGTAAATATCTAGACCTCCAACGGGAGACTGGAACAGAACCAGTTGGACCTCTCGCCTGGCTCCAGTACAAGTTTTAAGTCCTGGCCCTCCATGTAAACAAAGAGCATTACCTCTGGTAAAATTTAAAAAATACACCTCATGCTTCAAGTATTGGCGCTAGTTCTTACCTTGCTGCTGAATGTTCATATCTTTATTTTCTAATATGTGTAATAATTAGTTCATAATTAAAAGAGAGGTCATGTGACACCATGATCGTTTGCTGGTGAGGAAGCGGGACTCGAAGCCTCACGTCCCTCGTGCCAAGACATTAAAAGATGCGACGTGGTGGTTCCTGTAAAACCGACCCCGCTGGCTTCAATTTCCAACAACAACAACAAGATAAGGAAGATATGTAATATATTTAATTCAAACAGAATTCCCCTTTGAAATGCTCCCATTGTCCGGAGAAAACCTTCACGTGCACAGGAAGAACATGTCACCTCCACACAGAAAGGTTCGCAGCCGAGTTTAGAACCCGTTTGGTCAGAACTAAACTGTATTTCTCCAAATTGAGCTCGGTCAAACAGCTATCTGCAACAGGTAAGACACTGTTTGTTCATGACCTCTCTACAAAACCCTACCTAAAAATATTTGAACTTTCCGTTTAAAGTTTCTAAGATATGGCCGATATCAGCTCCTGTGGGAAGGCGATGCTCATGAGGCGCGGTGGGAATACGCTCCGGTATCGAGTGCGTCTGGTGGAAAATATTACACGAACACAGCGAGGGAGGGAGCCATTATTCCAGCCTCCCAGACAGTTATAATCCGCTCAGCTGAACCGCCACAGACCTACCCACCCCAACCCCCCAGCCCCGCCCCCATGACCCCAAAGAAACTCCAACAAAGGCAGAAAAGCGTTGGAAATCAGACAGGATTTAAAACCTGGCTGTCTGAGTCCGTCTGGGGCCTCAGAGTTAACCCTGCGGTGGGTTTCAGCCCATTCCTCCTTTATTTTTTTAAATAATTAAATCTCCAGACACAGATCGCCTCATGCTGATGTGGCGAAGATGGTCCTGCAGAGCCCGGGTCACACCAACGATCTCAAAGACGGTTTAAAGGCCGAGTATCAGACTGACTGATCAGCCGATATGGGCCACTGTCACCGAGCGCAGCAGCTAAAACTTTCTACACTTTGTTGTTTTTAAGCAGGAAGGCTCTTTTGTGCAAATACACAATGCATTTAAGTTGCAAAAACAAATCATAAAAGCTAAAAATGCACATCACCCCCTTCACGTTAACGGTTATTGCGTCTCAAATTTAAAAACTGTAAGCAATTCCAGCTGCCAACTACCACGTGCGTTTGGTTACCTACAGAAACAGCTGAAGCAACTTAAAATAAACAGCCGCGACGTCCAAAAAGTGCTTTGTTTACATCGAGTGCAGACCCACATTTCAGAACCACGCTTCTCCATTTATCTGGGATACTGGAGTAAAGTGCCAAAGTGCATGGTTTGAAGAAAAGTGATTTTATGTTTGATCTCATTATGAGTGAAATTAATTAGTTAGTGGGCGAAGAGGTCCAGCTTCAGCTGTGCAGTTTGTCCCACTCCTCCCTCACCCTGCTCCTGTCAGGATTACTATTCTGAGCCATGTTTTACAGACTGGGAGACAGACTGGGAGACAGACTGGGAGACAGTTGTCTGCAGCCGTCACTCCTCCTCCTCCTTCTTCTTCTACGGTCTCCAGCAGACACGCAGGATGGAGCCTAAATGTGCACAGTGTCCACGCTTCTCGTGTCCAACTCACCGACATAATGCACCACGCACGTCTGTCCTTTTTTGGGGAAGGTCCTTCCTGTGGAGAGAGCGACGACGCGTTTAAAGGCGGTGTCTTTGATGTCTGCAGCTGAATTAAACGCTGGTTTCCGGTGTGGGGGAGTTTCATTTACCGTCACCCGGAGAGATCGTCTCGATTTCCACTCCCATGTCGGCGGCGTTCGTCTCGGAGCCGGTGAGCTTCTGCTGCCCGCAGTCTGTCTGTCTGACCGCTCCTCCGCCGGATGTCCTCAGCTGTCTCTCTCTCTCTCTTTCTGTCTCTCTCTCCCTCCGCTCAGAACTACTACTTCCGCTTCAGTCCTTCAAAATAAAACTCACCAGAGGCGAAGGAACCAAAGAGGAACTGGTCTTTTTAAAAATCCAACTCATTTGACACCTGGTGTTATGGGCGGCTGTGGCTGAGTGGTTAGAGCAGTCGTTCTCCAATGCAAGAGTTGGGGGTTCGATTCCACCAGCACCACACATGCCGAAGTGTCCCTGAGCAAGACACTGAACCCCTGAACAGTGAACCCCTCATCCGATGTGCGTCCCATCAGTGTGTGAATGTGATAAAGCTCTGATTAGTCTCTCCAGATTCAGATGAGCTTAGTATAGATCAGGGGGGGCTTTTTCCCTGAAAGGGCCAAATTTAAAATCTATAGGGCTGCGGCCAAATGCAATAATATAATTATTTATTACAGTTATTTATCCATCCATTCTGTATAAAGAACATTACAGAACAGGCTGCATTGGTGATGGGGGTCTGGGGGGGGGGGTCCTCCACCAGAGAATTTTGAATAAAGTAGATGCCATTTTCTGCATTTTGTTGTATTTTACAAAGGTTTATTTGTAGATTAACATGAAACAAAACATGTCAACTCTGTTATTATTGAAATCTCTGACTGCAAACGTTCTTAATGCAACACAGCTGCAGCTCTGCAGGTAAGGGACGTTCACTCGGGACAAACTGGTCAGTTGCCGACGAGCCTACTGGACTCATTGACAGGTGGCGTGACTCGTGCAAAAAAATTAGATTTTACTGGCCCGTTTGAGACTGTTGTCATTTATTCAATATTTTGGTGAATCTACGGTTTGAGAGCTGCTTCCTTACAAAATCCTAACGACGGTTTCTTAATTTTTCAGAGATGTGGAGTTTAAATTTAGGGGTGCTCAAGAAGGGTGTGATCAACTTTGTCAAAGGAAATGTTATTCATCAGCAAGAAACTGCTGAGACACAGTATTAAGTCTGTCAAAATAAAATATAAATTATTAAATAATTAATGCACAAATCTCCAGCTGTGTAGTCATTACAGTTGTCGTTGGGCCAACTTTCCATTTAACATTAAATTTGGAATGAATGAGTGTAAACACAATGATCCTTCAAAGGAAATTTTAATATAGTAATGAGGACAGCTTGGGGGCCAACTGTGGGCACCCCTGGTACTGAGTGTTGTATGAATGGGTAAATGAGGCACAGATTGTGTTGTAAAGCGTTCTACAAGTTCAGTCCATTTACCATTTGATACCAACAAAACTAAACTGTTCTATGAAGCGATTTGTCCCAATACATACCTGGTGCACTACAGGTGCTTCACAGATTTGGTTCTGGTATCTACAGAAACTAACTGTATGATGAAATCACCTGTTATACTGTAACGAGTACATGCTGGTACTTATATATGCACTATCCCTCAGTGTGGACTGAACTAGGGAAAAGGGCCTTCTCCTACTCCGCTCCGGTTTTCTGGAATATCTTGCAAAAAAAAAAAAAAAATCTGAAGCTCTCGACCTTGATCTCCAAGTGGCTTCAAACGTCTAAGTTCATGGGAAAAAACCAAAGCAGACATGTTCCTGTTTTTTAGTTTTCTACATCCCCTTATAATCTATAGCTGTTTTTTTTTTATTGGTTACATTTTTTTAATACCATTTTATTTTCACTTGTTATTCTCAATGTGTATGCATCCTTTAAGATTGTATATAGTCGTCATCACTCTGTTAAAATCACGTCTCTCTTGTAAAAGAGTCCCTGAGGTTCAATGGGGTTAACCTGTATAAAGGTTGAATGAATAAAGAAATGTACCCAGTATTTATCAGGTATGCACATGGTTCCGACAAAGTTTGGGCTGTAACATAAAGTGAGCAATTACCCTTCATCTTTCAGGTACAAGTTACCAACCTGGTACTACTGTATATGTTAAGTAAATGGTACTTACAGGTGAACAGGATAAGTGCCTGATACCTGCAAGTACCCAGTACTTCCCTTGAAAATACCGATACTTACAGGTAACTTACGAAACTTCTCTGACACACACCAGTATGCGCCACCTGGTATATAAAAAGTAATTAGAAAGTACCTTCCAAGTACACAGCCACTAAGCACCGGGTACAGTTTACCTGACAAGACGCACGCTTCTTAATTCATTCAACAGTTCCGTCTCGATTCTGAAGCAGTTTCTGTAGATCAGTTTATTTTATTTTGCAAAATAAAGGATTCAAACAAGAGCTGGGTTTATCGTTTTCTAAATATTCAAATAATCAAAATGCATTAGTCTCCAAACAAAACCCGTATCAGTTACAGAACTTTAATAATTGGGTTTTCTATGTGTGTGAATGTTTCTGTTCAGTGCCCAGAGACAACTTTGTTGTGAATTGGAGCTAAAGGAATAAAGTGAATTGAAAGTAATGTTTTAAAGATGTGACTAGAATTTAAAAGCCATCTGTTTTAAACATCACATTGTGGCCATCTCATAAGTATATATATATTTTAATATATATATATATATATATATATATATATAAATTTAAATATGCCTAAATAAAGATTAGGCAGGCAACATCATGATGTTGGCAGGAAAGGCAGACCGACCAGATCAGAGTTTTCTAGTGAGAGTAGCTCTTTTTTATGTAGGTTACCAATGTTAACTAAAACTATAAATATAACACTTTAATAAAGTCTGAGGAAAATTTTTATCAAACCCCTCAAAAACAGAAAAAAAGTGAATAAAAGCCTTTCTTTGAGTCAGTGTGCATGCTTTTATTTTGAAGTGCAGCTTCTTTTAGCTTTAACCTGATAGGTGTGCTGATCAAGATGTGTTTGATTTAAAAAAAACTGCTCTTTAAAAATAAAAATATCCACATAAAAATAAATAAATCTAACATTTGTGCTTTAAATACATAAAACAAGCGTGAGAGAAAAATTTAAATGTGTCAAAAATGAGTCATTTTTTTAACCTTTAAACTCTTCGTGACACATTTCAGTAGACCTCAGGCCCGTCATGTTCTGTTCAAAAGATCGTGCACATTTTAAATCCAGTTTGACTTTTTCTTTTAAATGCAGCAAAATAAAACGAGATTTGACTTTAACGTCTCTGAAGATGTAAAAAAATAAATAAAATCCCAGCTATGACCTAAAATCATTCATTTTTTTCCCCAATGTTGATGCTTCTCATCCGATCAAAATGAAAAATACAATAAATAAATAAAGCACACGACTGTAATCTGTTCATACATCAACCATAAAATGAATTTATTTAATCAGAGGTCTAACCATATTTCTGGTTCCCCAGGATGCATAGAAGATGTGAGTTACAGGAATACAACTTCTAAATCAAACCAGTGTTCACGTTTCAAACGTTCTTTCGCTCAAACGGCAGCTCGATGCTAAAGCTGCGACGCCGGTTTTACGCTCGTCTGTATCAAAACGCTGCTGTGGAACTGGAACGATCTGTCAGAGAGAAAGGAAACGGGAGGAACAAAGACGGTTTAAAAAAATAAATCCATCTGCTTTTCAACAAAGGGGCAGGTGTGGTTCTGCAGGTGAACAAAGGAGAGTGGGGCTGCAGGTTAAAACAGGAACGATGTTTTCTGTTACGTCTTTACGCTCATTTAAGTGTGGAAACTTAAAAAAAAAACAGCATTAATCTGACCGGTCTTCCTCACGGAGCTGCTTTTGTGCGGATTAGACAGAAAAGGAGGAAATGAGCTGCTGAAGATCCAGCAGCTGATAGTAAACACTGTTCTCGGGTCAGATTACGTTTAGCAGGAAACAAAAACAAATCTAGAAGGCGGGCACATCTGAGACAAACCGCCCCCCCACCAAAACCACGACTCTCCAGCGTCTGGAGGCTTTTTGACAACTTTGATTCTGGAGTCGGCCTCGGAGAACGGACAGACGAGCGGGTGGGAGGGCAGAATTTTACATTTCCTTTTAGAAAAACAAAAATCAGAAACTAGAAGTCCGTATGCGAGTCTGTTTTCTCCTCCCCCAGCCACATCACCGTATGAGGAGGTGCGGGGGAGGCGTGTTCTCCCAGCCTCACTTTAGCCGCTGGACGATGACGGCGTTGAGGAGGTTGGCCTCCTGCAGCGTCAGGCTCTCATCCATCAGCTCCTTGTTGGGGAAGGTGGTCATCAGAACAAATTCCCGGGCGGCCATGGTGGGCCGAGCCGCCGCCACGAAGTGCCGCAGGTCCGACACCCTGAGGCGCACAAGAAGAAATAAAAGGTTGCAACACTGTCGGGTTATTTTACTGCTTTAAATCTTTCCAAGACTTAAAGTCGGTTAAGTTGGTTAGAAGCTGCTGCTTCTTTAGTGAGGCTGCTCCTTTGTGGGACAGGGTTCCCAGCACATCATGGGAATAAAATCCCAGAGTAAATCCTGAGGTTCCAGGAGATATTTCAGTCACGCTCAGAATTTAGCGACTTACGAGGCGAGCACAGGATTAACTGTAGCAGTGAGTTATTTAACGTTCAACTTTATGAAGGGACACAAACTACAGTTATTTTATCAAGTCAGTAAAGATTCATGTACCCTGCTGATGCACAACACAACTAGAAAGTTCCTGGAGGAACTTTGACAGGACTGCCACGTGGCATTTTAAATATATATATATATATTAAATATATTAAATAGGTGTATATTAATTATAATATATTAACTGAGTATGTTTTCATGTTCCTGCCTTTATGGGAAGAATTACAGCAACAGCTACGTCTGTTTCAGATTATCTGCCTGGCTGAAGACACCTTTAGCTCATTTTACCTGTGTAAATTAGGGCGTGGCCTTTTCACGGATCTATTTCAGAACATCAGCTCCAACAAATAATTTTAAAATCTGCTTCCGCGCGCTAATCTACCTTGTTTTTGAGTTCTGTTCCTTAAACATGTTAAGCTGTCTCAAAGTTGAGCTGCGGCAGAGTTTATGAGTCACCTGTGGGTCAGGTTGAACTTCTGAACCAGGCGGCCACCATCCGCCAGCCGGATCTGAATGTTAGTTGTGGGTTGGGAGGGGTCGAGGGTCACGGAGGCGCTGGCCTGAGCCTCGTTGGCAGACTGGTCCTGCTGGGACGTGAACGGAGCTGTAATCAACTCCGGGGTGGCACTGGATGAGCAGAAAGAAAAAAATTAAATATTTAGTTCATTTAATGTTTTTGAGACGTGACTACATCCTGTCTCTACATCCTGTCTCATGTCTACATCCTGTCTCTACATCCTGTCTCATGTCTACATCCTGTCTCTACATCCTGTCTCATGTCTACATCCTGTCTCTACATCCTGTCTCATGTCTACATCCTGTCTCTACATCCTGCCTCTACATCCTGTCTCTTGTCTACATCCTGTCTCATGTCTACACCCTGTCTCATGTCTACACCCTGTCTCATGTCTACATCCTGTCTCATGTCTACATCC
>NC_056508.1:45085272-45085614 GCF_014905685.2 Nematolebias whitei | reverse complement strand
TCTCATGTCTACATCCTGTCTCTACATCCTGTCTCTTGTCTACATCCCGTCTCTACATCCTGTCTCATGTCTACATCCTGTCTCATATCTACATCCTGTCTCATGTCTACATCCTGTCACTACATCCTGTCTCATGTCTACATCCTGTCTCTACATCCTGTCTCATGTCTACATCCTGTCTCTTGTCTACATCCTGCCTCTACATCCTGTTTCACATCTACATCCTGTCTCATGCCTAGATCCTGTCTCATGCCTAGACCCTGTCTCATATCTATATCCTGTCTCATGCCTAGATCCTGTCTCATATCTATATCCTGTCTCATGCCTAGATCCTGTCTCATG
>NC_056508.1:45075259-45085262 GCF_014905685.2 Nematolebias whitei | reverse complement strand
CCTGTCTCATATCTACATCCTGTCTCGTGTCTACATCCTGTCTCATGTCTACATCCTGTCTCATGTCTACATCCTGTCTCTACATCCTGTCTCCAGCCTACATCCTGTCTCATGTCTACTTCTTAGAAATTTACTTCGACTGAACCTGCTCACAGTCAGTACCCAGACAAATTGTTCAGAGAACCAGTAAGACCAGTTTTACAACATTTATGTGCCACATTAAATCCAACAGAGAGAAGTCTCACACTCTCACCTTCCTAACTTCTGGCCTTCACCTTCAAAGGCCTTGAAGGCCATCTTGGGTTTGACAAAGTCCTCGTCTCTGTGGTCCTCCATGTCCAGGTTGACTTGGCCTCCTCGAGACCGCTGCCTCAGCTCCAGAGGAATCTCTCTGCAGGTTAAAACGAGGAGCAGAGTCACACCTGTCAGTGCTTGTAACAACACTGTGCACATCTGAACATTCGGCCTGCCTCCTTCAACAAACAGCTTTTGTAGCTCTGGAGGAGTTCAGCTCGTCTTACCCTCTTCTTATTGCCTCAAGGAAGTTTGCATTTTCAGGATCGTTGTAGTTTCTAAGTTCACCGTTATCCAGACTGAAACCCGTCTTCCACAGCTTCAGCACCACATGGACCTGACACAGAAACATCCTTAAAGACAGGAAGCAGGTGTATCCACTTCACACCTGGAGCAACACTGCCTGTTTTTACTGATGGAGAGAGAGCATCAACTCATATCCAGTCCTCCTGAAGCTCTAAACATCAGTCAGAGCATACGGTTATTAAAAGTATTATATTTTAATATGTCAAGTGAAGTTGTTAGTTATCAAACGAGGAATAAAAACACTAAGCATCCACTAAGTGATTTAAAAAAAAAAAAAAAACATTTAGACCTCACAGCATTCTGCTGGCAAGAGAAGGAAAGCTGAAAATTTAAGGTTCAAAATGAGTTTTCAGTAGCAGATGGTTTGTCACCTCCCTCCATGCAAAATGCATCTTTAACATAAATGTCTTCATTTGTAGCAGCACACACAATATTTTATATTAAATTATTTTCCAATGACAAAGTTTCATTCACTCTTCAGGTGAGATCTGGACAGCATAACATTAAGGTACTTCTTGTTCAGGTCCATAAACTTGTGATTCCACTCAAAGAAACGAACGTGATTTTTTCTAGTTAGAACTTCCCGTCTTGTTTTAGAGCTGCAGGATTTCCTGCCTAACCAGAAATCCAGGAAAGAAAACAAAAAAGACGGAGACAGAAAACAGGAAGCAGGATCTTCACTCACATCTTGCTGACTGTTGGAGGCATGCCTCTCCCCAGCTACGTAAGCAGACTCCTCTTCAGGAGCTGCTCCCAGTCTGTAACCTCCGCCAACAAAAGCCTGAGAAATGATCAAAAGAATTGAAATGCAAAACAACAAAAAAGGGATAAATATGACCGATTGGGTTGACTTACCGTAATACAAATAGTAAAAAGAAATACGTTTCTTAAACATGCATCAGACTCTAGAGAAAAGTTTGAGACGATAAGACAAAATGACACGAAGCTAAAAACCTCTGAGTGAAAATCTGCTCCACTGTGTGAAATGAAACATTCACTCGGCTGATCCATTTTTCATCTGTATGTTTTTCAGCATCTTCCTCGTTCCACAGTTTTCAGCTCTTTCAACAAATCATCAAAACGTTCGGCTCTTTCAGGACAATCCTGCTATGACTTTTGGTTCTGGTGCATCTTTAGCTTTTTGAAATATTTAGCCTTTTCTGCCATTTTTTTTTCTGACAGAAAACGAATTGAGCTCATTTTCCATCCTTCAAATCTTTAGATCTGTTTACAACCTTTTACTGCTCCTTTCACATTTTGTTCTACTTTAGCTTCTTTCAGCTTCCTTATGCAAATGTAAACTTTTTATCAGTTAATTTCAGCTGTTTTGTGCTCCTTTCAGATTATTTCTGCTAATAACAACATTTTTTTGCTTCTTTAACTTGTTTCTGCAAGTTTCAGCTACTATATAGCTGTTTTTATGCTAATTTAAGCTTTTTCAACCAATTACCGGTACACATTTTTGCACTAACTTAAACATTTTTCAGCCTAATTCAGCAAAAACGTGCCCTCTCCACATCCTTCTGGTAATTTAAGCTTCTTTATACTTTTTTACCTACTTTTCAGGGTTTTTGTTGTTGTCGTTGCTAATTTCAGCATTTTTGTGCTCCTTTCTGCTTCTTTCAGCCTAACTGGACAAACGTGTTCTTTCTGCTTTCTTCTGCTAATTTAAGCTTGTTCTACCTTTTCACTTAGCTTTTTAGCTAAATTCACTGTTTTCAGATCAGTTCAAGTTTTTTGTGGTAATTTCTGCTACTTTCAGCCTAATTAACTTTGTTCACCTAATTTCAGCTTGTTATGCTCCTTTCAGCTTTTTTTTTGCAAGTTTCAGCTTTTTCTGCTACTTCAGCTACTATTAAGCTGCTTTTATGCAAATTTTAGCTTTTCAGCTAATTCCACATTTTTTAGTTTATTTCAGCTTTAGCTGGTTTCCTAATTTTTGTGCTAATTCCTGCTTATTTTAATCTAATTCAGCAAACATGTGTTATTTCTGTTTTCTTCTGCTAATTTAGGCTTGTTCTTTTATTTCAGCATGTTTTTATTTTTATTTTTTAGCTAATTTCAGCAAGTTCTTTTGTAATTAGCATTCACGCTGCATTTTAGCAGGAAATGCAATCCCTCTAGTTTTACCTTTGCTCTGCTGGATTCTCCTGGTCCTTTGCCGGCCCGGTCCAAAGGCACAGCTCCGTGTTCTCTGGCCCCTTTGAACAGATCCTCCACCACTTCATTGGAGCTCTTCTTCTTTGGAGGTCCCACGATCTGCTGCCCGCTGCGCTCTGATCCGCCCGCAAAAAACCTGACAAGAACAGAGACGGCACCAAAACCTGCTTAGACTGCGTCCTAAAATATTTCTACAAAAACGTGTAAAGGTTATTAACAAATTTTAGAAAACTAAATTCAATGTTTGACATACTGCCCCGAACTGTTTGTTGCTGAATAAAAACACTTTTTTTATGAAACAAACAATAAGAGAAAAACAAGCAGTGGTTAAAACAGACATCTAAAGAGAAATAACATTTAAAAAGAGTTTCACTTTTTTTATGAGCTGCATCAACGGTAGCATTTAAAATGATGGTGAATGCTCAGAGAAGATGCAGGAAAATAAAAACTAACAGGCCGGAGTTAAAAAAAAAAAGAAGTGTAACCTTTAATACCCGTGAGAAGCCGACAATGCTTTGGACAAAACTGTGCTGAGAAACCAGATTACTAAAATAAAGCAAAGAGTTAAAAACCAACAGTTACTCCTACTAGGCTAATTCACAAGTGGCATGTAATAAAAATGCAGTGAAAGGATGTAAACAGCCCACCGCACTGCACCCGGAGAAGAATCTGCCGATGCAGCGCAAAAAGCAGTCGGCTCTCAGTGAATGAGGCGAGACCAAAAATAGTTTGGTGCAATCTGGACCCAACTCCCATAAGAGTGACTGTTCCGCATTCAGCCGCTCAGACAGAGAGCATGAATACATGCCTCAACAATTCAAGACAGAACAGAGCTACTAAAATTAAACAGTAAATGGTGGGAAGTGTCTGTTTTCTTGCGTGTCTATTGTAACACCTCGAACTCTCTGAAATGTCCATGGGTAAAGCATTCTCTTCTATTGTCATAAGAGTTTGGTTTTACTATTGAACCGCTTGGAGAGGTCCACTAGAAGGACAGCTGATAAATATCGCCAGTAGAAAGTAAACCTACCTTTGACCTTCCTCCTCATCGCTTTCTTCCTCTGCCTCATGCATCAGATCTCTGAAGGAGGTCACTCTGGGTTGACTACTGTACAGAAAAAATATGTTGCGTTACAAAATCCTAAAAGTGATTTAAAAAAGTAACAGTCTACATTCGCTCAGGACAAATGTTGCTGTTGGACTTTAAACGTCTCAGTGCGGCATTACATATTTATTAGCATTATTTGGAAATCCTACCTGGGACCTGCCGATCGAGACACTGAAGAGCCTCCCTCAGGCTGAGGAAGAGTAATTATGTCATCGTCAGCTCCATCCTCAAAGAAACTGGCAAGTGCAAGCTGAGGAGGAAACACTGATATTAAAACGTTGACAAAAACTTAAATACTGTTGATGGGTACAGGAAATATAATTTGGATTCAGTTGCTCTAAGGTGTTTTTAAGCAGCACTGGAAAAAGAATTGGGGAAAGTGCGCGTGTAACAAATCATGCAGAATAAAATACGAACAAGTGTAAAATATCAGATAATCAAGTTCCTACAGTATAAAAGCAGCATTGGTTACAAAAGGAAAGCAGAAACGATGATGAACGAGTTGGTAAAGTAATGTGCTTATTTCAAACAGCAAATTCAGAACTGGTTTCTTAAAAACCTTAAATCAACTTGTAATAAAAAATAAAGTTGGACGCAAACAGTAATTTTACCACTTTTTATACACTTCTCTAATTTATATGAATAAACGGTATAAAGTATATACATGGATACACAGAGCAGTGGGTCTTAAAGTTTGGGTCGAGTCGCCTGAAACGATCTGCAGAAAATCAGATTCCTACTACCACATGGTTTAACTAGTTACAGCTGGTTTAGTTCAACAGTCTTTGACGTGGTTATTTAGGGGCTCTGAAAAAAACAGGCTTATTATAGAGGACACTGCTTAAAATAAATTAAGCACGTTGAATAAACTCCATATGATAAATGGACTGTGCTTATGTAGCACCTTTCCATCTTATCAAGACACTGTGCTTCATTTATCCATTCATACAGCTCTATACTAGATCTGCACGAAGAATAATCAGAGCTTCATCACATTCATGCATTGATGGGACACACATCGGAGGCAATGAGGGGGTTCAGTGTCTTGCCCAAGGACACTTCGGCATGTGACTGCTGGCGGAATCGAACCTCCAACTCTTTTATTGGAGGACGACTGCTCTAACCTGCTCTGCCATCCCCCCCCCAAAAAAAAAAAAATCATTGTGTTGTGCAGCTGCTAAAACAAAACACCAACTAACTCGATTCTTCTCTTTCATTTTCAGCATAATGTCAACCTCCCAACTGTTGTCTCCATAAATTCACTGCGCCTCTTTAACGCGTTTAACAACGTTATACTTGAACCAGAAGAATAACGTTGGCAGCTTTATCTTACTGCGTCAATTAACTACAATGTAGCGTTGAGGCGCTAACGCTAGTTAGCTACCGGGGCTAACTGGTGTGTGGAGTCACGATAAATGGGAGCAAACTCCGCTTTTAAAGAAATACCCGCACGCAAGGAGGCGAACAGTGTTCATAATCCGGACTGTGTCAGCTCGATGAACGTTTGACATCCTCTCTGTTGGTGTCTGAAAGCGTTCAGGCCGTTTTCAAAGAATGACTTGCACAAATTGCTGGAAACACAGCAGGCGAACATTAGCCGGCGAGCTACTCGTCCGGCTCTGGCCGTGTTTAACCGCAGTTTCCTTTGGACCGACAACCGTCCGGACGGCTTCAACGTTGGTAAAAAACACACAGGAGCCGAACCTGGAGGTTCCAACCGGCGGATTCCAGGAAGAACCGGGCCCGCTCCTCCTCAACGCCGGTAACAGCCACGAACTCCCTCACTGACTCCTCTTGACTCGCCATTTTGATTAGCTCTTTCAACGAGTCCGTCCGTTGCCTGCTCAGGAAACAAGCAACAGTTACATGGTTCCTACCCGGTGTCTATCCAAAAACGGAGAAGAAAAACATCCTACTATTAAATAACAAAATTACTTTTCATATATAAATGTTACAAAAATCACAATTTAACACATTTTACTGGTAATATAATTTAAACTTTTTTTTTTCAGCCGTCAACAGCGTATTTATAAAGATCTAATATGCTAATTTCATTTTGACCACAAGAGGGCGACACACCCATACTTTGAGATCTGACCAGTTAAACAGCTGGTCAGAAGTAATAGAATAGAATAGAATAGAATAGAACAAGCCGCTGTATGTTTTAGCAGGGAATTCTATTTTTAAAGCAGGAAAGGGATAGAATGGAGAATACTTTATAAAATAGGCACAAAATAGGGACAACTGAAAGAAAGTTTGAGAACACACGTAAATTAAATATAAAATGTACATATATTTGTGTTTAAAGATTGAAATATATTCTGAATAAAGAATAAAGAAAGCATACAAATTGAGACGAACAGGTGAAAGAAAATGGTGTTAAAAATTTTAACAAAAAACAAAACAAACAAACAAAAAAACCCAGCTAAGGTGATGTAGAATACTAAAAACAGGAACATGTCTGCATTGGTTTTTGCCAGGAACTTAGATGTTTGAAGCCACTTAGAGAGGTCAAGGTCGAGCGCTTCAGATCTTTGTACAAGATATTTCAGGAAATAGGAGCGGAGCAGAAGAAGGCCCATATTCATTTTGACTTAAAAACATTACAGATTACAGAAAAACAACACATTTTTTACATGTGTTTTAACTTGTACTACTGGTCATATTTTTCTTAGATGTTTATCTTTAAATAACGCAGCAGCTATTCTGGCTCCAGTATCATTATCAGACTGTTTCCTGCTTTATCAAATATTCTTATTGTATGGCACCACAGTGTGGGAGCTAAGTTTGATCTAAATCTGCCCCTCATCTCATATTTGATCTCTTATTATGCAAGTTCACTGTGAAACAGACACTGGTTAAATATGAAGCCACCTATCTTTGCCAAAAAAAAAAAAAAAAAATTCCAGTAAACACGAGCCTGCGATTTTTTAAGCAGATGGTGAGAATATTCCCACGAGACTTACCTTTGCGCCCCTGATAATGTGTCTGAAGGCGGGCTGGTCAGATGTCAGATGTACCAAACAGATTGGGAGCATCTTGGTTGTTTCAGGGGGGGGACACAGATCGGTGAGGTGTTCATGCATTCTGCTGTCAGTTGTTTGATCTTCACGACTAATTAATCTGCAGCAAAACGAGAAACAACTATGTCACCACCTTGTGCAGCACTTTTTCTTAGCTGCACACAATAAACAGCACAGTGCTTCATGAAAGGTTTAGTTATAGTTAAATATTCTTTCCTCATTTATTGTTCTTTTTAGGACACGAGAGGAAAAGACAACAAAGACAAAGCGATGGGAATAAAATAGTTTAACCTGCATTAAGAATGATAAGCAGGCTGCATTTAGAAAAGAGCAGATTTAGATGTGCAAATGTAGAATACTGTATATCAGCAAACACATCAGTCACAGCTGGGAGTCAGCTGAAATAAAATCCACGTGACCCATCAGGGAATCCTTCCTCAGGAAACCCCTGCAGGCGTGCGCTGATGTTTGTTAGTGTGCGTTTATCTTCTGCTGATTTTAAAGTAAAATGTGGCAGCAAGCATCCTAGAATGTTAAACACGCTCATCCACCGCAAAACCGCTGGCGATAGGTCAAATGAGAGCGAACGTAATGCCATTAGATGAGAGTGTTAAGGACCAGCAGCCGCCATGAATGTTCCTCCATGTTCTCCACCTCTAAACACGTCAACACAACTGCTGGACGCTTCTTTTCTCCTGAACTCGGTGCTGCCGAGTCTTAAAGAGAACCGCAGAGTTACTGACGTACCCTGACAGTGAACATGAGTCTGACTGCATCAGAACAGCAGGTTTTTCTTCAGAACACTTGGAGCCGTTTTCCTCTTGTGCATCTGCTGCTCCGTCCTCAGGAAACATGGCCTTTCGTTTCATTGTTACGAGGATGATTGACAGATTTATTTTATCTGTCATTAAAACCAAACGGCTCACGTTCCATTCACCCTCTGTTGAAATGTCTCGATGACATTAAGGCTTCAAACTTTTTAAGCTCCAACGATCAGAAAACTGACGTCCTTGTGGGCGGCTGTGGCTGAGTGGTTAGAGCAGTCGTCCTCCAACGCAAGAGTTGGGGGTTCGATTCCACCAGCGCATGCCAAAGTGTCACTGAACCCCTCATTGCCTCCAGTGTGTCCCATCAGTGTATGCATGTGATAAAACACTGATTATTATTTGTATAAATCTAGCAGAGAGCTGTATGAACGGGTAAATGAGAGTCCGATTGTTGTGAAGAGCTTCGAGTGTCTTGATAAGATAGAAAGGAGCTACACGAGTGCAGGCCATTTAGCCCTCGCTCCGTTGTCTCTGATCCTGTAAACCTTGACTCTCGTCAGCCGTATCTTAAACAGTCTGTTACGAACCTCAGGCCGGTGCTAAACTCTGACTTTAAATCCAATAAACAAATTAACTCTGTTCTACAAAACAGCTTCTTCCAGTTAAGGCAGATAGATTTGTGTTGACCAGAGCTTACCTTGAAAAAAAAAATAGTCCATGCCTTCATTACAACCTTTATCCTCAGATAAATCACGTTAAATTATTATTTTAAAATATGAATGTTTCTGTTAACTTATTTTATATATGACTATTTCTGTTCAGTGATCTGAGACGACTTCTGTTGGGAGCTGGAGCTAAATAAATAAACTGAATTGAAAATTGACTGGACTGCTGTCATGTGCTTCATGTTGGGGTCGGTCACGTCTCCAGCTCGTCCAAAACGCTGCAGCTCGGCTCTTAACAGGAACTCGTAGGTTTGATCATTTACACCAGTTTTGTCCTCCCTTCACTGGCTCCCTGTACGTATCAGAATAGATTTTAAAATCATCCTGTTGACCTTTAGGTGCATGAATGGCCTTGCACCCTCTTCTTCAACCTTGCGCTCCTTCTCGGGCGCTGAGATCATCTGACCGGCTGCTTTTGGTTGAAGCTCAGAGGAGATCGGGCCGTTTCAGTCGTGGCCCTAAACTCTGGAACAACCTGCCCCCAACGTTAGACCGAACACTTCACTTCCTGTTTTCACTGACTTTAAACACGACGTGATTTGATTTAGTATTTTATTGGTTTGTGTTTTTCTTTTGATGCATTTTAATATTATTTTTCTTTCATTTCTGCCATTGGTTTTATTGTTAAGCACTTCGGTAACAGCTGCTGTTTTTAAATGTGCTTTAAAAATACATTGGACTTCTTTTTTTGTTGTTGTCTTCCTGTTGCAGAGCAGAGGAATAGATTTCTCGCCGCCCTCCAGGCAGCTCAGTAATGTTGTCTTTGTGTTTGGTGCCTCGTCACCAGAGTCACAAACATTCAGACAAACGCACATAACGTGGAGCAAGAACAACACGGCAGCCGTCATGAATATCTCACAGTAACTCCTAATATCATATCAGCACACATCGTGTCATCTGCTGCCTGCCTCAGATTCTGTTGGTAACGATGTTCAAATGGGACAAATCATTTCGAAAAGCTGCTTTTTTTGTTTGTTTAAATGTTTTAGACGTCGTGTTACAACCCTTTTGTCGTGTCTTGTAAGTAGACTCTGGAGGATTTGGACCCTCGTGTTATAGAAGTCACTCTGCTTGTATCGGTGTCATCACCATCGGCGGTTCAGTCGAACAAAGGGGAAGTGCAATGACGGTAGAACTTGGGTATTTCCCTTTTGAGAAGCTTTTTGAACCGTTTGACGGACGCCGTCAAACAAATCCTGGTGGATCTGCTCCAACAAAGGCCACCCCGGGGGTCACTGTCAGCACGGGGGTGTTGTCGAATCCTGGCTCCTTAAGGTCCGGCTGTCACGTCTGCAGCGTCAGGATGTCAGAGACTGAGGTGGGCTTGAAGAGGAGCCAGATATCTCCTGCAATGCATGATGGGAACAGCAAGTTCCTGAAATGTCCATGATACAGAGAGGAACCAGAGAAACTAGTTTTCTGTGAAAACAGAGTTCTGAAAGCTGAACGATCAGACATTTCATCAAGAAGCTGAAACTGATATGTTAGAGGGAAAAGTAGCAAAAGAATAGCTAAAGCCCAAGCTAAAAGATGTACAAAGGTAGCTAAAACCTCAAATGAGCAAAAAGCTAGATAAAAGCAGCAAAACACAAGCTAAAATCTTTAAGTAGCAAAAGGTTA
>NC_056508.1:45056689-45075249 GCF_014905685.2 Nematolebias whitei | reverse complement strand
AGTTAAAAGCTAAATTTAACAAAAAGCTAACTCAAATCTAGAAAAATTATAGCTACTATATAAATTAAAACAAGCAAAAGGCTAGCTAAAAGCTAAATGACACAAAAGGCAAACTAAAAGCCAAAAGTAGCTAAATGTTGGCTAAAAGCTAAAAGAAGCGCAAACTTAAAATGACCACAACACTAGCTAAAAGCAGCAAAATACAAGCTAAAATCTTCAAGTAGCAAAATGCTAGTTCAAAGCTAAATGGAACAAAAAGGCAACTCAAACCTAAATGTAGACAAATGGTAGCTATAATGTAAAACTTTTAGTTTACAGCTAAACTAAACATTCTCCTGAATGATCGTTTTGCAAAACCTGCAAATTTCCACATATTTTGAACGTTACATTGTTGTAAAACTTTGCCAGCTTATTTATCCTTTATTTATTTGTTCTTTTTTGTAATTAACTTTAATCTTAGCACCACAAACAAAATATGCTTCATATCAGCAGGGCCTTCATGCACAGAACAAACCTGACCCGAGACGATCCTAACATTGTTTCATTCAGCTGTTTGTGTCCTAATTCACATGCATTTGGTTAAAAGGAGATTTTTTATTTTAATCTATATACATTACGTGTATAATTTATATTATTTTACTACTTGCACAATGTTCTGAACTTCCCGGGCAGTGAACTAGGTCAGTGTGGGATGTTTAACAGCGCACAGTTTTACAAGATCCTTTTTTTTTGTTGTTGCCATTTTGGTCCAGATGTAAATATCCACTCACAGCAAGATGCAACAAAACAAACACGAGTAAGAAAAAAACAAAATATCAGTCTCGATGAAAAAGGCTCCAACAAACTCACAACTCAGGAGCATTTCAGAAAAGGTTGAGCCACGGATAAGTTTTATCTGTTAGATGTGTAATTCAAAATGAGCCCACTTAAGTCCAAATGATCAAATAATCTCGTTTGTAATTATCTTCTCTGTCTGCTGTAGATAAATTATATCTTCGGTTTTCCCTTGAGCCACGTGGGCAGGGTGGATCTTCAAACCATATCTCTGTTTAATTCAGCGCCGTGTGAGGCAGAGTCTGCTATCAGCAGGAAAAGGTACGAGGAAGGGGCTTATTATCGCTGCAGCCATTATACTGTTAGCTTTGCCTCTGCCTTGATAGATGCGTCTGCACGTGCACATTTGTGAACAAGCTGCATCTTAGCTAGTAGCTCCAACAATCAGAGGCAGCTCTTGGGAAGCAGGTGATGAAGGCAGGTCTGCAGGAACCAGAGTGAAGCGAAGCATCCCCACAGTGGATCACATGAGATGGACTGTGCAGCAGATTATTAAATATATAAATAATCCTGCGGTCAGCAACAAGATCCAACAAGATATTTCCCTCATAAGCGCTCCTTCACAACTTTGTCTCCTTATTTTTTAAATACTTTGTGCATTTTCTCCCCTCACAGCTTAGGGTCAAAGGTCAACTAATAAGTGAGAGAGCCACCCTGACACAGCAGTCGACGTGCGTTTTAATCAGACTCAAAACAAACGGACTGACGTGCACAATGAAGAATCGTTCACGCAACACATCCTGGAGAGACACGATTGATAATGCTAAAGTAGCTCACACACATGTAAACGAACATTGAAAGTAATACGTGTAACCCCGTGCAGTATTTCGTATATCCTATTAGCACTTGGAGTGTGTGTCGTGAATGACTCTCAGCTACTACCACATGACATTTTAGCTTAGCCGCTGTAAAATTCACTGAGGTACAGCCATTCTGGGTCTGGCTGAGGTTAGTGGTAACCAGCTTGAATGACTCCCAAAGTGGTTCATTTGTAAAAGTACGTCCAGCGAATACTTTCTGAAAGTATCATTAAAATCTTTCCACTGGTTCAGGAGATATTTTACTAATTTATGTTTCTATTTTTAACAAAACATTGTCTTAATTTTCATTCATTTCTGCAGCTCAACGCTGACCGTACCTAAACTCATTCCACCTCAGCCTTAAACCAAACCCCTAACCCTTAAAATAAAGTCCCACAGTATCAGGACCAGGCTGGTCCTGCTGGTAAGTGATTATACCAAGAAAGGTCCAAAAAAAGTATCACAAACCAGACGCTCACACATACAGGGGCAGAAAAACGTTGTTTCCACTTTAGCGACGAGCAATAAAAAAATCATCAGTGTAGTTTTAAAACATCCGAATGTGAGGGAGTTCAGTTCTTCTGCAACTTCTGGCGCCGATCAACCACACCTGCGACCCATTCCCCTGATGAGCGCCAGGTAGAGCTGGCATTTCTACTCCACTCCTGTTTCCTGGAATATCTTACAAAAAGATTTGAAGCTCTCGACCTTGACCTCTCTAAGTGGTTTTAAGAATCTGTTGGACTCCTGGCAGGGACCAATGCAGACATGTTCCTGTTTTTAGTTTTCTACATTCGCCTTATAATCTAGCAGATTTTTTGTTACCTTGTTTTAGCCATCTTATTTGTAAAAAAAAAAAAAAAAAAGATCTGTATGCCTTTTTATAACTGTCCATTGTTGTCGCTGTTGTCCATTGTTGTCATCATTCTTTGTTGAAATCAGGTCTCTCTTGTAAATGAGTCCTCGAGGCTCAACGGGATTTACCTGTCTAAATAAAGGTTGAATGAAAAAAGGTAAAAAGTTCAGATAAGATTCAGATGGACTACTGCCAGCGATCCATCGCACAAATGGACGTTCATTCAGCCGCGGCACTCAGCGGACGCGCGCGGCCGACGACCCAAACAGGTGAGATCACAAAACATCCGACATGTCAGAGCACGGTCCGTGTCTGAATAATGCAGAATGCAGCAGAAGCAGGGAGCAATGCGCTTTGATGGCCATGAAAGGTCAAACACCCCCTCAGCTCCAATCTTCTGCCCTTTTACTCAGCCGCACACGTCTGCCGACCGTTAATAACCATAAGCAGTCAAAGCTCAATTAAAAATGTTGGGGGGGGGGGGGGGGGGGGTGTCAGGTTCGGACCTGTGATTACTGTTAATTTGTCAGATCAGGTGGGGTTCGGAAATGATGGCTACGGGCTGGGGTCGGGTTGGATTTTTTGGACCCGAATGCAACTCTAGTGCCAGGAGTACATAAGGCTGCAGAAGAGCTCAACTCCCTGCTGGAGCATTACATGCCTGGTGGTATTTGTGCTTGTAGCCTCCACGTGTGATTAAATGTGATAGTTTAAACGTGTCTTGTGCTCTCCCCGTGTTTCGGCCTTGACGCCTGTGTTCCATCGTACCCTCGACTTCTCTGAGTAAAACCCTGGATTCCTTGTGGACCTCCTCAGCTGTATCTACCGCCTTCCAACCACTTGCCTGCCACACCCGTGACTCTCTTCCTTCACCTTCCCCCTGAGCTGGAACCTCTTTGGATCCTCCTCCTCGCTTCGTCCACGACGCCAACTGTAAGGAGAGCGATTACCAACCTGACATCGTTCCTTGCTCTCCAGGGTTCCAGAGCCTCCCTTGTATTGACACCGTAAAATAAAGCACCGTTCCCAAACTTTTCTGCGTTTGGAGTCTGTTGCGCTTCGGCTCATGCTCTCTGGGTTCATAGCGTTGGTTACACTTTGTTTTTTCTGATGTCTTAGATCAACAAATATATATAAAGTGAACAGCGATGCTTGGTGTAACAGAAGAGGTGCAGAGTGAAAATAATTCATGAATATGAACAGCTGAACGTGTTGTGTGTTGTAAACTGATCACAGTGAGATCCGGGGCCGAACGTTCCCATTTAGCCTCCAGAGCAGATGGAGCTGCGACTGTTGAGCACACGCTGCAAAGTTCTCAACTCAACTCATGGAGACACACAACGTGTAGCTTTTTATGCCACAGACTTCTTTCTTTACCTGTGATTCTCAACTTTATCACCATTTATGGTCACGTTTGTGATTTTAAAAATAACGAGGGTGTAGTAGAGCAGGGGTCTGCAACCTGCGGCTCTGGAGCCACATGCGGCTCTTTGGTTCCTTTGCAGCGGCTCTTTCAAGCTTTGACCAAAACCAACATAAAACTGAATTTTATTGGTTGTTATACAAAAGACAAAAAAGGACTAGTTTAACTGTTTTCCTGTTATTTCTATTGCTGGAACACGTACAAGGAGTAAAACATACTCACTTTAACTTTATGCTTTATTTCTATACTTAATTTTTCCACAATAAAAAAAATACATAGGTCTGCATAGTTCATAGTGTTTATTAATTTAAAAAAACTACCCCCACAAAAATCTGGTATTTTCACTTGTCTTAAATTGTAAAAATCTAAATTATTAGATGTTTTTTACCTTTCTAATGTCCTAATGGCCACAAAACCCCCCTCCAACAAACCTAAAGTGGTCCACAGGCCACCAGTTGATTATCACAGCAGGTTGCGGCTCTGATCACTTTTAATTTAGTGAACGAAAGCGTAAAATGGCTTTTTTGATCCTAAAGGTTGCAGACCCCAAGTGTAGAAGAACTGATTTTTTAAAATGTTTACACGTGTTTGGAAAGTCCATCCATCCATCCATTATCTTTTACCCGCTTCTTCCTTTTTGGGTCACGGGGGTCGCCGGTGCTCATGTCCGGCAATCACTGTGCGAGGGGCGGGGGACACCCTGGACATGTTTGGAAAGTCAAATATATTAATTTATCAAAGTCCATGCTCAATAATTCAGGTAAAAAACCCGACAAGGTTCAGTCAGGTCGAGGAGCCACAAACAAACTCTGTCCCACAAGCAGCACTCACTTATAGTGGACCAACCAGTTTGATGGTGCCAGATGGTTTCTGGAGTCCACCCTCTCCCCCGTCGACTCCTTTTCAGCCATAGCCAAAGAGGTTCAAAACATCGAAGTTCATGCAAAAGTGATTTGAAATATTTTCAGTTTATAAATATGAAATTTCAGATATTTTGCTAACAAACAAATTAGCCCTGCGTTGCTGTTAAGTTCAGCTAAATTTTAAACAGAAGCCACAACAAAGAAAAGAAAACTGGATACTGAACCACTGGGTCCATTTTTGTTTCATTACACCCCCACGCCCACGCCAGACCCTTTAAATGTCCAGACTGCACAAACACATATTACACACTCTGTTTGGGGTAACGGCACATGACATTCCACTAAATGCCTCCCAGACAATCCCCCCACACAACTCTGCAGCTTTCCGGCCTTTTCATTGGCAGAGACTGGGGGTTACCGTGGTAACCGCATGCTCGTCTGGATGCAGGAGCTCATCTGGCTGCATGCGTGCATGCGTCCACGCCGTGCCATGCGAGGAGCCTGCCCCAGATCTGATTTGACATTTGGCAGCCTTCGGTGTCTGCTGTTAGTGAACAGTGGATGCTGATAGTAAAGGGGGGAGGGGGAGTCTGGTCTGGTTCTTGAGTCCAGGCAGAGCACTCGAATGCATCACAGCTGCCTCACAAGTGATGCCTTTCATGTTCTGACAGTTTTTTTTTGATAGTTTTCTGCTGCATGTCTAAGCTGCGTGTCCTCACGTTGTGAGAAAACCGGATGAAATATTGATTTTCCACCTGAAGTGGGTCTTTTAGTGCAGAACCCGGAGGATCTTTTCATTAAAACTCTTTTGTTTGTTTTTGCTTATGTAAGTTTCTGACACTGAAAATTAAGAGCAGGAGAGAGGACGAGGAAAACGAAGTGACCGAGGGGGATTAACGGGATTATACAGATGCATGACTGATGCTAAAGCCGAACAAATCACACTTCTCCCCGATGAGCTGCTCTGCTAAACATCTAAATCAATTATTATCTCACAGCAGCTGCAGGATATTCATCTGCAGCTTGTCTCTACTCCAACGCTTGGGTTGTGTCAGTTCTTCAGTTCATTCTCAAACGTCCATTTCTATTTCTAACAGATAATATTTAAAAAGTCTAATATTTTATATTTATTTATCCATCCGCTTAAAGGAAAACTTCATAAAACAAGCAAGGGCGTAGTCATCAATGTATATATTTGATCTTAAACTGAACTTTTGACTGAACACTAAATGAAGACAAAGGGTAAAAGCTCAAAGTAGGAAAATATTAGCTAGATGCTAAAATTTCCAAAATGCAAGCTAAAGTTAGGAAAAGGTTACTTAAAAAAATTGTTTCATGGTTTAAATATAGAAGCAGCTCAGATCCATGTGTTATTTATTACATTTTTTGCAACATGCTTTAAAAAAACTAACTTTAACTTTCTCCTAATTTCAGATGGTAGGTCAGGGGCGATTCTAGAATCTGACCTTTAGGGGCACTTAGCCCCCCCACAGTGCTGACAATGGCTCTTGGCTTGAACAACACAGTGGCCACTGGTGTCAGAAACATTTGTAAAGTGGGGGGAGACACTGGTGGGGAGGGATCTGGAGGCCCTCCTCCAGAAAATTTTGAATAAAGTAGATGCCATTTCCTGCATTCTGGTGTATTTTAACAGCTTGTTAAACATTTACCTACATAAGTAAACACTTGATTCAATAATTATTTTATAGAGCATGGCACAAGACGAAGTAGCGCTAAGCTAGCAGAGTGCAATGCAGACGCGCTAGCTAAGATGCTACAGATGTAGCGCTCTGCTTTACATTACAAAACCTAATAATAAACACTGTACAAAATCAGCTCAGTGTTAACTGATCATAACAAAGACTAAGTTTATGCAAGAAGTTGCAACATTTAAAACGCACAAAAGAAAGCACAACTAGCTTTAAGCATTAACGTTTAATGTAACCATCACGCATTCAATGTAATTATGACAAAAAAAGGAGGATTTACCTGCAGTTACCTTCGTACAGATGAACATGTGGTACTTCCTGTTTATAATTGTTATATTCAGCTGCTCATGAGGTCGGCTGCAGGGTTTTATCCATATTTTACATTTTTCTAGACTCCGTTTAGGTTTTGGAAATGTAATAAACTGTATTCCACCCTCTAAACGTTCAGGGTAACTGTCTGAATTACATGTTTTCCACTAACAACGTTTAACCATTTTTTTTCTGATGGTTTTTCACGAAATCCCTCTGGCGGCAAAGCGTTCATAATGCAAAACCCTGACAATGTTGTCGGAGGAAAAGGGGGTGGAGCTCCTGCAGGTAAGGGGCGTTTCACTTCGGTACAAATTGAGGTCACTGATTGGTCAGTTGCTGACAAGCCATGCTGGATTGATTGACAGGTGGCATCAAGAATCCGACTTGTGCAAAAAATATAGATTTTACTGGTTCGTTTAAGATTTATTTAAGAAGTTCATGTGCACAAAATAAAGTCATCTGGGCCCCCAAAGTGGCTCCAGCCCGAGGGCCCACGCCCTGCTGCGTC
Source organism: Nematolebias whitei (assembly GCF_014905685.2). Classification (NCBI taxonomy): domain Eukaryota; kingdom Metazoa; phylum Chordata; class Actinopteri; order Cyprinodontiformes; family Rivulidae; genus Nematolebias; species Nematolebias whitei. Next base: position 45,067,944 of record NC_056508.1, on the reverse strand, counting down.
CTGCCCTGTGGCCAGGTAGATGACCTGATTTGACTCAACTGCACCTCCTGAGAGTCAGGAACGTTGTTTGGAACAAAATCCATTTTTTTCATCGTAATCTTCTCTTCTACATGATTTACTCCAAGTGCTTTTCAATGAGTAATGACATTCAAATGATCCAACTTGTTTCTGTCTCACTTTATGCACCGGGGCAGGACAGAAAGAGCAGTTCTGCTGCAGACGTTCAGTCCAGAGAAAGACAACCCCGGCCTGTTGGTGGAGATAAGGAAAAGACAGAGGCGCAGCTCCAATCACACATGAAAGGGATTTTTCGAGGTTCTTTCTCCCCCGAGTCCCCCCCACCCCTTCGTCACCAAGCATCTCACGCTCCTTCCCCGTCTTTCACACCCTCCTCCTCCTCTCTGATTCCCACAAAGACGAAACAAGTCCTTGGATATGGTGACGCTTGGTGCTGCCGTCTTATCTTGGTGTGGTTTTCTTGCTGTCTGGATCTTTTGACGCAGCTCTCTCAGGCTGTCATCTCTCCTGCTATCCCCACACTTCTTCTCCGCCTTTCACATATTCTGATTTGACTACACAACAGTGCGACAAGTCCCATTTTGTCTCAGCTGTCTCATACCGAGTTGTGTCAGCATACTCTTTTTTTTTTTTAAATTCACAACGTCTTCCTTGTCTCTGTCGGGCGCTCCTGTTTCTGTTTGATCAGTAAGAAAACATCTTTATGCTTCTCATTTTCCTCTCTGCTCTTCTTCTGTATGAGATTTCCTCCAGGTCCTTTAGAGGTCTCTGTTATCCGACAGGAAGTAGCTGAGAGTGGCTTCCTGCCCTACATGCCCAGCCTAACATAACGGTGCCAGTGTGAAAAGAAAAAGTCAGACTGTTTATTAAATATTCAGAGGAAACAGCCGACAGCTTCATGGAGCATTATATGCATTTTTAATTGAAGGCCTCGGGAGGAGTCTTTTACCATTTCTCCTTGTGTGATACAACGGCAGCCATTTGTTCAACCCAAGTCCCATCAAGGGTTCAGAAACGCGCTGGAACCCAGTTCTGATGTGTGTTTGGGATTGTTGTGCTGTTGGACCCAACTCCGTCCAAGTTTCAACCATCAACCTGTTGATTTAAAGTGAAGATGAATAATTTTATCTCATCCTTCATTATTCCACTCATTTTGTACAATGCACCAGCCCCACAGCATGATGCTGCCACCGCCATGCTTGACAGTCACTACAATGTTCTTATGTCTAAAAGCTTCAGCCAGACTCTTAACAAAAATAAAATTAAATAAAAACTGCTTGACACATGTGACCAAACTGGGGGAACAGAGGAGTACTGGTCAACCCAAAGTCTTACGTTGCAGTGAGAACCTTTAAAAAGTCTGGGCATCGTGTGGGATTCCTGGTTTCCAGCCACACTCACTCTCTCCACACCTGCACCTGATTCGGAGCACTGCTCTGCAGAGCACTTTAGCTCCAGCCAGACGTTCCTCCTACGCTGGGACCTTATGAAACCTCATGGCAAATAATGGACGGCCAGTAAACTAGTTTATAAACAGTTTTACTAACCTGTCTTTTGATATCTTCTCCAGCAACTTCCAAGTCCAGTTGAAGATCTCCTCGTTCCTTGTGACTTCACCTTGACATCATCTCGTCCCTTCAACCATTCAAACATCAGTCTGATCAGCAGTACTCACCTCCTGGATCATCTCTTCCCCTGTGGAAACCTAGGACCTCACCTCTCCCTCCTCTCCGGCTCCATCTACAAACTCAAACAACAGTAAGAAAAACAAATCGGCAAACAAGAGTTGTTATCTCATCAAACCAGAAAGAATCTCAATACTAACCTGGGCCTTTTTTCCCTTTCAGCCTGAACACCTGTAAATAAAACACCTTCTGACTTCGCCTCTTCCTCGGTCTGCTAACTTGGTCGACATTAACTGAAATCACGTTACAATGAAGTTAGATGACCTTTCAGAACTTTCAACTTTGGAAAAAGAATCGTTAAAAGCACAAAAGACATCCGATGAGTGACTGACACGTGTCGACAAAGACAGCGATGGAAAATTGGAGCGGTAAATAGAGGATTGAACTGAGGCTGTAATAAAGCTGTGTTTAACAAAGTAAAGTGATGCTTTCCTGCCGTACCTAATGATTGTTCTCTTCTGTGTCTCAGCTACAAGAGAAAAAGATGAAAGGATGAAACCCCAGATGTCCAAACAATGGACCATACTGTCCATCCTCATGAAAACTGAGTTTAGGGCTCACCAATAATAATACGTTCAGATTTAATGTTACTGAATGTGACATTTCCAACATTTTGAGACGTTGTCTCCCTGATATGTCTCAGACTTTGAAACCTCTAATCTATTAGAGGACATTGCAACTGTGTGTGCAGCGTTAAACATTTGGGACTTTATACAGTCCCTAGAAAATAAACTGTAAATATCTTGTTCAAGTATTCAAGAGTTGAGGATACATCAAAAACTTTTTATTTCTTGTTTAACCATTTCTTTTTTTTTAAACGTGCACAGAGTTATTTGAAGGAAAAAGTTTAAACTGAATGTTAACAGGAAAAGTCACAAAGTGGATTGTTTTTAGCTTCTTTATTTTTCATTATAACTTTGTATGACTAACTGTTCATGTATGTGGAGGACTGTGTTCATCATTTGATCATCTGTGGCTGCACCAGTGGATCCTGCTGGGTCCACAGGACGGGACGCCACACGCTGTGAAGCTGAACTTCATAATAATATTCATGGTTCTTCTTGAGAAGTAATGAGCAGCACCTATTCACCTTTTCAACATCATGTAATAAAAATGTATAAAATAACAAACAAACTAAAAATAACGCGCACAGAGGCGCGTCTGACCGTTTTCAATGCGCATTTCTCAGTAAAACGAGTCACATAATCTGTCACGGTTGTAACTTTCATTTTAATCGACAGCTCCTGGTAATAAATAAATTAATAAATATAAAACCTCAAATAAGTAACAAATAAACCTGATCTTGTGTGGGGGTTTTCTCTCCTACTGTCCGGATCACTCACTAACACTTTATTTATGGATATATGTCAAAAATCTAAGTAAAGGACGACATTATAGGCAGACGGAAAGTTGTCTGGGGGTGTTGTAATCACAACGTTTGAAAATAAGAAGTGAAAGAGCAAACAGGAAGTTCTAGCCAAACTGGAAAACAGGAAGTTGAATGTTGTCAGAAGTTGCACAAATGTAGGAACAGTTTTTTTTTTGGTATTGTGTCAAATACAGAATGAGTAAGTGCTGACGAGTCCTGAGCAGGTAGCCTCCCAGTTACATCACGTTTGTTTATCCGTGCGCACCGTGATCGTGACTCACCTCACGTCACAGCGACGGCCTCAGGTGACTTGGCCTCCAGGTGTGTGTGTTGGAGTGTGTCGTCTTGGATTTCAGTGATGAGGAGAGAATGAGAAGATGTGAAGGTGCTGAGAGCTCAGCTAGGATCAAAAAAATTAACAATTAATAGGAAGACGCATAAAAGTGGCTTGAAAAAACAAAACACTTCAGTATATTTGCATTTTAAATTGACACTGATTGAAAAAAAAACAGAAACTCAACCAGAACATATGAGCTTAATGTGCATTTTTGGCAAATAATGATTCTGTCTAACCACAAAACAGCACTTTTCACATAGGAATAGCTGTTTTATTCTATTTTATTTATTTGTTTGTACCAAGAAATATGAAATGACGCAAAGTACAGAACAGGAAAACAGAAACTTTTAGGCTCTTTCTTTATATAATATAATTTATAACTAACAACAGCAGGGCTATTCAACTGAACTGCTCAGGGGCCGGACATCCAACAGTTATTGTCATAAATTAAGTTTGTTTAATGGTTTAAAATCTAGTTTTATTTAAATATGAATCCATTTGTGGGCTGAACTGAGCTCACCCATGGGCCTGATTTGGCCCCTGGGCCACCAGTTGAATAGCCCTTAGACCTCCTCAAATGAATGCATATCACCCGCCTTTCATGCCAGAGTTTTAGCTTAAAATCATCTCGTAGAAATGACAACGTTTTTGTTTAAATCTAGAAGAATCATGATGCACAACGTCCTGCAACGTCTCATGTGATCTGTTGGAGATGTTGTGACTGATTCTCAGCTTCTACACTAAACATTAGCTCAGAATCTGTAAACCTGTCGGAGTTATCATCATTTTTATTCTTGGTAAAATAAACGATATGTTAATAAGTGTCAGTGTGCATTCAGTTTCATTCTGAGGGTTTCACTCACATGGACTGGTGAGGGATAAATGTGGTGGAGGACAACAATAAAGCAGTGATTTCCAGCCCTGGGACCAGCAGGAACTGGATCAGGTCTCCTCAGAGGGACAGAACAGGCCCTGCAGTGAGAGGAGGATCAGCTCTAACACCAAACGAGTCCTGAGCAGGAACAGACAGAAGAACTCTGAGATATTAGCTCTCATTCGCCTGGAGGTGACCGTCAGAGACCTCGTCTCCAATCCAGACGCTAAGAGAAAAGGATTTCAGCCACACACCGTCTCTGGTGAAATTCCACCCTAGCTGTGTGCTCTGCCTCAGGTTACACTCCCATCTATGAACAGCTACTGTTACACTCATAGAACTGACGCAGGCGTTCGGGCGAGCCTGCCATGAAGGTTTCTGGACAGCAGGCCTTCCTGATTTCTGTTTCCATGTGCAGGCTTTGGCATAAATGGCATAAACTCTGCCGGCAGGGACAAGATGTGCACAGCCCTGGTTAGACGTAAATAAAGTTAAATTAGATCATACCGTTGGTTGGTTCTCTAATTATCTTTCATATCGGAGGCAATATGTTCAACATATTGGTATTTCTTCCAGTTTTCTAACAGTCAGTAATGGTGTACCACAAGGCTCAGTCTTAGGACCAACCCTCTTTACAATCTACACAGGTAACGTAGATCAAAGCATGCCTGATGCATCCTTACATTACTATGCTGATGACACAGTTGTTTATAGTCGAGCTAAAACTGTTGATAAGGTTTTCCAGCTTTTGCAATCCACCTTTGACATCATCTAGTCTGATTTGTTCCGTCTCAAACTTGTCCTAAATGTTGACAAAACCAAAGGGATGCTTTTTTCAAACAGTCCCATCAGTTCTTCCTCTGATTTTATCCTCAAATGGTGTCCCCATTGAGTTTGTTGATGCCTATAAATACGTGGGTATCTTGGTCGACTCGCATCTCTCTTTTAAGCTTCACATGGAAAACCTAGTAAAGAAACTGAAAGTTAAACTGGGTTTCTTTTTCAGAAACAGATCCTGTCTAACTCTGAATGCTAGAAAACATCTTGTAACTGCAACTTTCCTTCCCTCCATTGATTACGGTGACATTATTTACATGAACGCTCCTACAAGAACCCTGCAGATGTTGGATGCTGTCTATCATGGTGCACTAAGATTCATAACCGGCTGTGATTATCGTACCCACCACTGCACCCAGTATTCACTGGTTAACTGGACATCATTAACTTCACGCAGACTCTCTCACTGGTAGATTTTCATCTTTAAATCACTTCTTGGTCTGCTGCCTTCATACATCTCCTCCTACATGTCTCTGCGGCAGTGCAGTTACAGCGTGCGCTCTCAGGACATTATTACCTGCAGTGTCCCCTCAGTGAGGACTGAACTAGACAAAAGGTCCTTCTCCTACTCCGCTCCTGTTTCCTAGAATATCTTACAAAAAGATCTGAAGCTCTCGACCTTTGACCTCTCTAAGTGGCTTTAAGAATCTGTTGGACTCCTGGCAGGGACCAATGCAGACATGTTCCTGTTTTTAGCTTTCTACATTCGCCTTATGATCTAGCTGTTTTTTGCTACTATTCCTCTTGCTTGTCCTTTTGGTTGCTATTTTGTTTTGTTTTGACTTGTCAAAAATAAAAAAAGAGAGAAAATTAAATTTGTATGCCTCTTTTATGTTATTCTCTGTTATAGCTTTTTGCTAAGAATCAGGTCTCTCTTGTAAACGAGTCCCCGAGGCTCAATGGGATTAACCTGTATATATAAAAGTTGAATTAAAAAATTGTTTTCAATCCAACACTGATGGCTAAAACATCTTCTCATACGACGGGAGCTGCTTTCAGTGGGGGCAGATCTGATCAATCGTGATTTAGATTGAGTAAAACCCGCCCTGCTCCATAACTGACTGGGGATAAAAGACGATGGATTAGATGGATGCAGGTTGGATGTATGTAAGAGGATTGGTCATGTGTCCAGTAGTCTGTGGGGTAAACAGATGAACAATCAAGCAGCTGTAAGCCTGGAGTCAACAACACTTATCATGATCTGCCTTCATCTTCCTCATCTCTGAACTCGTCTTCTTTTGGCTTTGCTGCGCTCCTTCATAAATTCACCCAAATCCTTCGATTCATTCGTCTCATCGCTGCTCTGAGGAACGTTTCATCGCTTTGTGATTTTCACGTCTCCTCCTGCGGTGAAGCCCCTCTTGTCATGCTGCTGTATCCTCACACTCCACCCCCCTCGTGCATCCAGCAGACAGCACGAAAGAGGTTTACTCTAATCATTCCTCTAATCACCCTTTGACCACTCCGTACCCCCATTTCTATTCTGCATGATGAAGAACATTCTAGGTCATCAGAAGTCTTTGTGAGTCGGACCAATCGAAGCAGGCGCTCAACATTAGAAGCCCCACTGTGGGAGCTCAAACCATGAAATGGTACAGTTTATGTATCGTAACTCATTTTTAAAATTTAATTCTTTAAAAGACTCAAAGAAAATCTGCTCTGGCTCCATAAGTCATGTTCTTAAATAACTTGTACAAATCAGGACTTGAACTAAAATCAGTCTTTATGTTTTAATCATACAATAAATCTGTGATAGTCATTTTTTTTAAATACTTTAATTTAGTTCAGACAATCAATTATTTATTACCTGTTCATTGTCTGTACCTGTATATATTTATACTTATAGCATATTCAAAACAATGTACTGTATATTGTACTTTGTACTTGTATTTTTGCTAAGCACTTCTGGGTGGATGCAAACTGCATTCCATTGCTTTGTACTTGTGACGTGCAATGACAATAAAGTTTAATTCGATTCTATTCTATTCTACTCATCTGCAAATAATAAACCGAGAGAATACAAGAACGCCATACGTTTCCAAGGTGACTGTTGGGCAAAGATGTTAATTAGAAACCTTAACGAGGTCGTTAAGGACTAAAAGGTCCATGACTGGAAGTTGAAGTCATTTATTTCCTGACACAAAATCACAAATCTTGGTTCCAATAAGCAACAAACTTGTGTTTGCGTGTGTTTTTGTGTTTGCATTTTTTTTGTGTTTGTTTTTTGCGTTTGCATGTTTTTTTTTGTGTGTGTGTGTTTGCGTGTTTTTGAGTTTGCATCATACATGTGTTTGCTGCGCGTTCGCACCCGTCGGCCACCGTAACAAACAGAAAGAAGAAACACACACAACGAAACATCTGGATGCATCTTACACGAATCTCCACAGAGATACAAATGAAGGCGACACAAAACTAAAAGTAATTTTCAAATCAATCACAACGTGGCTCAAAGAGAAACGGTGGTGCTACAAATCCGGCCCCGTTGAGAAAAATGAAGTTTGTTGTTCTGAACGGAATGAAGCGACGTCTCCAAGACAAAAGCTGTGACTCGTCCCTGCTCGCCTCGGAGTCAGCGTTCACAGCACATCTTGGACGCAGATGAGTGATGGCCGCTCGTTTCTCTTTGCAGACGTTAAAAGCTGCAGAAGAATCTGGACTTTGTTTACCGTCCTGTGCGCTAAACCTTTTCACACGAGCAGCTGGATTTCTACCACATGTTCTGTTGTTCAAGCTAAAACCAAACATCTGTCTGTCTTCACTCTCACCATGCGTCCCTGTGAGGGAACGTGTTGAGTGATAACTCTTATTTTCACGTGACACAGGAAATATCTCAGGAAACCATTTTTCTACCTTTTTGTCAATAATCTCTTGATTGACCCTCTTCATCACCCCCCCCCCCCCCCCCCCCCCCCCCCCCCATGTCTCCCCCATGCTAACATCTTTGCTTTCACTCCACCCAGCGTCTCCCTCCATCTGCACAGTATCAGATGTGTTTGGATCAGCTGCTTCTCTTGTGGGATGATACAAGCTTCTTCAGTTCCTCCACGCTGCACGGGTTTTTAATAGTGTGAACGTTGATGCAGCGATCCATTTTTCTTACGTACGTTTTTCAGCATCTTTCTCGTCCCGCAGTTTTCAAGCTATTTCAACAAATCATAAACCAAAACATTCAGCTCTTTCAGGACAATCCTGCTTATGACTTTTGGTATTGGTGCAACTTTAGCTTTTTTAAATATTTAGTCTTTTCTGCCATTTTTTTCTCATAGAAAATGAATTGAGTTCATTTGACCTCCTTCAAATCTTTAGATATGTTTACAACCTTTTACTGCTCCTTTGTTCTTCGTCAGCTTCTTTGTGCAAAGTAAACAGTTTTCCAGCTACTTTCAGCTAATTTCAGCTGTTTTTTCAACTGTTTTCAGGATTTTTCTGCTAACTCAAACATTTTTGTGCTTCTAACTTTGTTCTGCTAATTTCAGCTTTTTATGCTCCTTTCAGCGTATTTCTGCAAGTTTCAGCTTTTTCTGCTGTTTCAGCTACTATTTAGCTGTTTTATGCAAATTTTAGCTTTTCAGCTAATTCCCCATTTTTTGCACTTGTCAATTTTTTTCAGCCTAATTCAACAAAATCGTGCTCTCTCCACTCCCTTCTGGTAATTTAAGCTTCTTTCTGCCTTTTTAGCTATTTTCAGCTGCTTTTGATCATTTAAGCTTTTTTTCCAGGTAATTTCCCTTTTTTTTTTTTTTTAGCTAATTTCTGCTTCTTTCCGCCTAATTTGGCAAACATGTTTTCTTTCTGTTTTTTTCTGCTAATTTAAGCTTGTTCTACCTGTTCAGCTACCCTTTTAGCATTTTCTAGCTGATTTTGGCTGTTTTCAGATTAATCCAAATTTTTGTGTTAATTTCTGCTACTTTAAGCCTAACTAACTTCTTTCTGATAATTTCAGCTTGGTGTAGTACTTTCAGCTTAATTATGCTAGTTTCAGCTTTTTCTGCGATTTCAGCTAATATTTAGCTGTTTTTAGTTAATTTTAGATTTTTCAGCTAATTCCACACTTTCGAGCTCATTTCATCTCTTTCCTCTTCCTTCTGGTAATTTAGGCTTCTTTCTGCCTATCAGCTACTTTTCAGTGTTTTTTTGTTGTTGCTAATTTCAGCTTTTTTTAACTAATTTCCTATCTTTTGTGCTAATTTCTTCTTATTTAAACCTAATTCAGCAAATACATGTTCTTCCTGCTTTCCTCTGATAATTTAGGCTTGCTCTTCCATTTCAGTGCCTTTTAGCTAATTTCAGCTGTTTTTCAGCAAGTTCTTCTGCAATAAGCATCCACACTGTATTTTCACAGGAAACACACTTTCTCTAGTTTGAGTTTCAGCTCCTCCAGCGCTCCTGTTTTTCTTTACATTGTTGAATTTAAAACGCAACATGTTAAGGCGGAAATTGCTCAAAGTCAGTATTTAAAACGCACATGTTGACAAAAAGTGGACTTATGAGATTTATATGTTCTAAAATGGTGATCAGGACTGGAAGATTTACAACAACTGGTGAGACAAGTTGTAACTGTAGAACAGGGAACTTTCAGACAGACGTCTGTTTAATGAAAGGCACCAAACCGTGGAGTACATCAGATTAAAGCTGACAGACCTGAAGGTTTTAAACACATAAGACGCTGTGTGAACCTGAAATGAGTCTGACTTTTATAACTAATCACCACCGTGAGAGAACTCGCAAAAAACATTTGGTTTTAGTACACAACCTAAACCTGGACTCAAACCTGCAGTCTCAAGATTACACTGACCACTGAGCTACCGTACCATCTTCTGTTTCCTGCTCTCATCTGCTTTGAGACTTTATTCTTGTTTCGTTGCATTTAAACATGTTTTATTCTTTGTACGAACTTGTTTTTTTTACTAACCAGAGACAGATTAGCCTCCGACACAAATCTGTACCATCTGTCGTATTTAAAAAAAAATATGTTAGAAATCTAATTTTGACTGCCAAGTTATTCAACAATACTGGTCTTTGATCCACGAACATTTACAGAAAGTTTTTTCATCTGTGTTTCCTTTAACTTTTGAAAGCATATTTTTGTGTAACATGCCAGTGGACAATTTGAACTCTAGTGATAAAAAACTTTTGTACATCTTACTGGCTGCGAGTAAAAAGGCTCTAACAAGGAGATGGCTCAAACCTGAACCACCAAGAATTGAAGAATGGATTGATGTTGTGAAAGAAATTTATACACTGGAAAAACTGTCTTTTTCTGTCAAAGTGCAAAGGGATACTTTCTATAAAATATGGTCTAAATGGACGGAATATGTTAAACCTGTGAGATCTGACTTTATATAAACCTTGCCATTATATAGATTGGTGCAGTAACTTGAACAGTGATATCAATGACGGGATTATAATTTGGCTACCCCGCCACCCTCACCCAGTTCCTGTGTGTTCGTATTATTTTGGTTTGTTTTGGTTTTTTTTCTTAAAAAAAAGGTAAAAATAAGAAAGCAAAAGCATTGTATTTTAACTATGTCATTGTAATATATTTTGTGCTTTCTCAATAAAAATGTTAATTAAAAAAAAAAAAAAAGAAATCTAATTTTGTTTCTGGAAAATGTAAGTTCAGCTCTAACACTTCAGCTTTTTTTCTTGAAGACAGTTCCAGATGCATTTTCAGCAACTTAATGATTTATTTGGTCGTGGTTTGCACAGATCAACATTTTCTGCACCTTCAATTATTGCTAAAACAAATGTCTATAACTCCACCAATTATACAGATAATGAGCTAAATTTTGGCTGTGGTAGTAGCTGAGAGTCATCCTCAACACAAAACAACTTGTGAACTTCTGGGCGGAGTTGAATAAAACCTTCAGAAAGGAATCATTAGAAGAACATGAGCAGATTAATAACCTTTGGGATGAAGATCACAAACAACTGACCTTATGAAACCTGCACCTAAAAGACTAAAAATCTACTAATTTGACAGATTCTGAGCTAAAAGTTGACTTTGAATGAGTCAGTGTGCACGCAGAGGTCAGGTCTAGTGTGAACGCAGCGTTCAGGTCTAGTGTGAACGCAGAGTTCAGGTCTAGTCTAGTGTGCACGCAGAGGTCAGGTCTAGTGTGCACGTAGAGGTCA
>NC_056508.1:45048634-45056679 GCF_014905685.2 Nematolebias whitei | reverse complement strand
GCACGCAGCGGTCAGGTCTAGTGTGCACGCAGAGGTCAGGTCTAGTGCGCATGCAGAGATCAGGTTTAGCGTGCATGCAGAGGTCAGGTCTAGTGTGAACGCAGAGTTCAGGTCTAGTGTGCACGCAGCAGTCAGATCTAGTCTAGTGTGCACGCAGAGGTCAGGTCTAGTGTGCACGTAGAGGTCAGGTCTAGTGTGCACACAGAGATCAGGTCTAGTGTGCACGCAGAGTTCAGGTCTAGTGTGCACGCAGCGGTCAGATCTAGTCTAGTGTGCATGCAGAGGTCAGGTCTAGTGTGCACGTAGAGGTCAGGTCTAGTGTGCACGTAGCGGTCAGATCTAGTGTGCACGCAGAGGTCAGATCTAGTGTGCACACAGAGGTCAGGTCTAGTGTGCACGCAGAGATCAGGTCTAGTGTGCACGCAGAGTTCAGGTCTAGTGTGCACGCAGCGGTCAGATCTAGTCTAGTGTGCATGCAGAGGTCAGGTCTAGTGTGCACGTAGAGGTCAGGTCTAGTGTGCACGTAGCGGTCAGATCTAGTGTGCACGCAGAGGTCAGGTCTAGTGTGCACGCAGAGGTCAGGTCTAGTGTGCACGCAGAGGTCAGGTCTAGTGTGCACGCAGAGGTCAGGTCTAGTGTGCACGCAGAGTTCAGGTCTAGTGTGCATGAAGAGGTCAGGTCTAGTCTAGTGTGCACGCAGAGGTCAGGTCTAGTGTGCACGCAGAGGTCAGGTCTAGTGTGCATGAAGAGGTCAGAGGACGTAAACATACGACACGATGCAGACTTGACCTACATGAGGCTCCTCAGCGGCTGCTGCTTCTGAAAGCTGCCGTCTCCATAATTTATCTGCAAACTTTCTACACACGCAGGACGAATGAACTGTGCATGTTCATTCTTGTAGGAGCACGTGCGCACCTCACACGCTCGCACACACACAGTGCCAGAACTGTAAGAAAACTGCCGGTGTTTACATATTTCATGAGTGCAGCATGCAGGTCTGAGTTGGAACGGGAGAATGATCCCTCAGGTGCCACGTTTTCCTGTGAGACACCACGTGCACCGGACGTTCTCTGAGTGACAGAGATGCTAAAAGCCTCATGGGACCTCACGTTCATCGCAGGTCTGGCCCTCGACTGAGCCTTTATCCTCAAAACATCCCACCAGTATGAGATGCACACTCAGACCCAGTGGCGAGTTTAGCCTTTTTTTGGGGGGGTGCTCAAGCACGCCTAAAGTTTAAGTCAGCACCCCTATAAAACAAAAAAATATTATTTATTTATTTGTGGGGGGTGGGGGTGGGGGGGGTCTGTTTATTGCTTGATTTTTCTACCTGCTGGATGTCTGGCCTCAGAGCTGCTGGCTTTCAGTAACTGTGGCCCCCTGAGCAGTTTAGTTGAACATCCCTGCTTTAGAGGGTGGAATACAGTTTATTCCATTTCCAAAACCTAAACTGGGTCTGGAAAAATGTAAAAGATGATAAAGCCCTGCAGCTGATCAGCTGATCAGCTGAATACAAAAGTGATAAACAGGAAGTACATGTTCATCTGTACGAAGGTAACTGCAGATAAACTCCAGTTTTGGCCTCCCTGCACTGGTTACCAGTTCACCTTCGAATCCAGTTCAAAATACTCCTGTATGTCTACAAATCGCTGAACAGTACCCCCCCCCCATCTCTCTGATCTGCTACAGCTGTATGTCCCACCACGTTCCCTGAGGTCGGCGGACCAGTTGCTCCTCACAGTTCCAGGAACTTATCTTAAGCGCAGATGTGACAGGGCCTTCCCTGTAGCAGGACCAAGACTTTGGAATGAGTTACCTCTGTTTGTCAGACAGGCCCCCTCCCTCTCGGTTTTCAAATCCCGTTTAAAAACTCACTACTATTCAGGAGCTTTCAACACCAGATGATCTGTGTTTTGAACCCGTTTGCTTCACACTGGTTAGTCGTCATATTTATTATCTGCATCGTTTTTATGTCTTTATTCTGATTTACCTCATTTTGTATTTTGCTTTGTGTGTTGCCTGTTGTTCTGTCTGTACAGCACTTTGGTTGGCCTTGTCGCTGTTTTAAGTGCTTTATAAATAAAATGGTATGGTATAAATCCTCCATTTTCTGTCATAATTACATTGTACACTTAATGGGTAAATTAAAAGTTAATGCTTAAAGCTAGTTGTGCTTTGTTTTGTGTGTTTTGTATGTCGATAAATGTTGCAATTTCTGGTTGCATAAGTTTAGTCTCTGTTTGTTATGATCAATTAACATAAACTGATTTTGTATAAACCGTTTATTAGGTTGTGTAATGTAAAGCAGAGCGCTACGTCTGTAGCATCTTAGCTAGTGTGTTTGTATCGTATGTTGCTAACTTAGAGCTACTTCTTGTTGTGCCAAGCTCTCGAAAATAGTTATTGAATCAAGTGTTTTTTTGTCCCAATCAATCATTCAACCTTTATTTCTACAGGTTAGTCTCATTGAGCCACGAGGACTCGTTTACAAGAGAGACCTGTTTTAAACAAAGAACACAGATGAGGTACAGACAACAACAGACAATCATATAAAAAGCATATAAAATGACATGTAAATAGAAGAAATAATATAAAAACGAAACAATAACAGCTACATTATAAAGCGGCGTAAAATACTAAAAACAGGAACATATCTGTTGGTTTTTGCCATGAACTTAGCAGTTGTTTAAAATCCCTTACAGCAGTCAAGGTTGAGAGCTTTATCGAGAGTTTACTTGTGTAGGTAAACGTACCCCGTTAAAATACACCAGATGCAGGAAAGTGTACCCCCACATTAATGAATGCGTCTGATGCCAATGGCCACCATGTTGTTCAAACCAGCAGCCGTTGTCAGCTCTGGGGGCTGAGCACCCCTAAAGGTCAGATTCTAGAATTGCCCCTGCTCAGCCCCTTCCACATTTAGGATGTGGCACAAAAACAATGTCAGTTTGACAAAACTGGATAGAGATGATGAGGTGAAACGTTACGTTTGTCGACTTGTACCTCTTAAACACATCGGTGCAAATCAAGGCGCAAGGACCTGTAGGAGACGGCAGCACCGACCATGATGTCATCCTTATCTTCAACTGCCAAATGTTTCCCCAAACAAATAGTAGAGAGGCCTTTTAGAGCTTTTAACGTTCACATGAATCAGCGCAGCGTGCACTCAGTTCTGAACCAACACACGTTAATAATGCACGGCTTTCTGGCCCCTCGTGCGCTCGAAAACTTGAATCCAAAATCACAAAATTCCTCGGCTCATTCGGAGCGACCTAGTTTACAGCCCTCGCCTCTGAGCCGCGGAGAGTTGGTGCCGTTTGAAGATGCGCTGAGCAGCTCAGCGTGACAAGCCCATTATAGAGCTGCAGGAGGAGGAATCGCTCAATTACCAACCGGCAAATCTACGGGGGAGAAAACAACGTGCTCTTTTCACTCAGCCGTACCCGATTTTTAGGACTTCACGATGAAAATAATCAAATGTTAAGCAGAACACTCGACAATGTTCTCTTCCTGTTGATGCATGGAACGGTTTAACCCAACGTGTTTGTCATAACTAGAAATGGCCAAATTCAGACCTCTTACAGTAGCTGAAGCTTTTTAGATTCTCCGTTCTGCTTTCAGTTCTCAGATCAGTTCCTGTTTCCTGATGGAGAACCACAGAACCCAAACATTAAACCCACGGGGCCGGTATTTTATCACGCTACGTCCAGTTTGGCCAAATGTGGGTTAAGATTAGAATTTTTATTGAAATTGTAAAACAAATTTACACTTAGTTACACGGTGGTTCAGTTGGTAGAGCTGTTGCCTCTCGGCGAGAAGGTCGCCAATTCAAATCCCGGTCCGGGACCCTTCTGGGTGGAGTTTGCATGTTCTCTCCGTGCATGCGTGGGTTTTCTCCGGGTGCTCCAGTTTCCTCCCACAGACCAAAAACGTGCATGTTAGACTGACTGGTAACTCTAAACTGTCCCTAAGTGAGAGTGAGAGAGTGAATGGTTGTTTGTCTCGTTTGTCTCTATGTGTCCTTGTGATGGACTGGAGACCTGTCCAGGGTGTCCCCCGCCTCTCACACAGGGACTGCTGGATATGGGCAGCAGTTACTGTTGTAGTCAAGACCACCTAACCCAAGGCCAAGTCAAGACCAAGACCAGAGTGCACCGAGATCGAGACAGGACCAAGACTTTTGGGATTCGAGACCAAGTCGAGACCAAGACCTCAAGTCTTGGAGCTCAATCTTTTCACAGATTATCCTTACCGGCTGACTTTCACCCCTGGTTGTGACATTACATTCTGTTGGGCGGCTGTGGTTGAGTGGTTAGAGCAGTCGTCCTCAAATGCAAGAGCTGGGGGTTCGAATCCACCAGCAGTCACGTGCTGAAGTGTCCCTGGGCAAGACAGTGAACCCCTCGTTGCCTCCGATGTGTGTCCCATCAGTGTATGAATGTGATAAAGCTCTGATCAGTCTCTTTAGAATGATTTGTTCAATTAGCTTTGTAGAGATCTAGTATAGAGCTGTATGAATGGGTGAATGAGGCACAGATTGTTGTAAAGAGCTTTGAGTGTCTCGATAAGATAGAAAGACGCTGTATAAGTACAGTCCATTTATCATTTACCATGTTGTCTACATTGTTCTGTTGGTACAGAACCACATGCGAGTGAAAAGGGGTGGATGTGACAGCGGTAACAAAAAATATGTATTTAGCAATGAGTCATGTTATCACTTGGATTTGACGTTTTGCATCCAATAAAAACAAAGATGTTGACAAATAAACTGGATTTAATGATATTTCCACAGTTGTGGTCTTGACTGGTCTTGAAATTAAATCCCGAGTCCTCAATGTCCGAGACCGAGACCAAATGCGTCGAGTCCAAGACAAGACCAAGATCATCAAAAAGTGGTCTTGACACCAGTCTCAAGACCAAGACCGGTCTTGAGTTCTACAACACTAGCGCCAGTGACTCCTGCGATTCGAAAAGGAAGAAGTGGGTAAAGACGATGGATGGATGGATGGATGGATGGATGGATGGATGGATGGATGGATGGATGGATGGATGGATGGATGGATGGTTGGATGGATGGATGCACTTAAAATTCACAGAAAAGGGTTTTTAAATGGATCTAATTTTTAAAAAGTGTCTTAACTTCACTTTGAAGCACCTGATAGCTTTTTTTTTAAGTGACATCAGATTAAACATCTTGACATATATCTGATTCATGCTCAATAATCCAGGTAGAAAACTCCAACAACGTTAAGTCAGGTCCTCTGGACTGGCCAGAGAGCCACCATGACCGCCTCAACGAGTCGGCGGGGGACAGGGCGGACTCCAGAAACCAACAAACTGGTTGACCCAAGGTGCTATTTGTAAGACTGAGTTTGTTGCGGCTCCTCGGACTGAAGAAGTCTTTTGGATAAAAGACGAAACGTTTCAACAAAAAGAAACCGTCCAGAGGACCTGACTGAACTTTGTAGGACCTGCTGAAGTATTTTTTTTTTTTTTTACATCAGATTAATTAAACATTTTGACGTCTAGTTTTCCGGCGTCATCATCACTTGCGTAATCCCTCTTCACTTGGCAGGACGCCCCAGCTCTGATTTTCCCATAGTTCAGTTCAGTCCAAATGACAGCTGCTCATGAGTACCAGCTGTGGTCCAGTGGTCCTCCCTGAGAGACAACTGGCGCACACTTTCTCTGTGCAAACAAGGCCTCCGTGACTGATCCCCTCGTGGCTCCAAGGACACGTGAGGAGGCAGCGGAGCGATGCAGGAACCAGACGACCCTCGGAGAAGATGGCCGAGATCATTCCAGCGTTGACCCAGTGATCCGTCTCAACAACGTCCCAACTATAAGACCTTTGAGGACTTTTCCACAGCTTTTCGTGATTACCCACAGAAGCATTAACAGCAGTAATCCTGCTCATGTGACGCTTCCAGTTACATTTGTGGCACGACCCTTTAACTAAATGATTTGCAAAGCAAATGTCCATGAGCTGTTACTGAGCGAGGTGCAGACGCTCGCTTTTAGTTCAATGTTTTGACTTAACTTTAGCCCAGTTTTTAAGATCTGTAGTCATATTTCAGAATGTTTCGAGTTTAAATGTTCAAAAATTCCCCAGCAGATCCATGACATCACCACCACCGTGAACTCTCCCACTGAAACGTTCAGATTTATTGATACGGAAGTCTCCAAGAAGTCTGGTGTTTATTTAAATGTTCACCATCATACCGTATTTTTCAGACTATAAGTCACAATATCAATGAACGGGTCTGTTTTTATACATAAGGCGCATTAAGCGCAACAAAACAGATAAGTCAAACTTTATTCAACTCATTCGCAAAAACCACATGAAATCGGTTTGAGGTCAGTGAGCACAACCAGAATTAATACAAAAGGTGCACCAGATTATAAGGCTCACTGTCGATTTTTGAAAAAAACAAATTATTTAAAGTGCACCTTATACTGTAGTCCAAAAAATACGGTAGTTTTATGTTAAAATATCTTATTTTTGTGAGGTTCTGCAGTTTTTTATAATATGCAGGTCAGATTTGTGAAATCTTGACACTGGAAACGCAGAATTCAGGATTTGTTAAGTTTATGCTGCCACTGGCACACATTGGGTCATAACTGTTGCATCATTTTGTGCACTTTTGTCTGAAAAGAAGTGTAACCTTAGTGTTATGATCATGATGTTACTTTCCAAGATGTTCACCCCTCTGTCAGCAGAACGGTGTTTATTTTCTGAAAACCTGACTCTAAAACCTCTCACGGAGCAACGGCTCGTGTCAGTCTGCTGCCAATAGGTAACCAAGGACAAATACATCTTATCAAAGATATACTATCTTCAGAGAGATAAAAAAAAAACATGTTTGCCTTGAGTGTGCATACAAAAATAGGTCAAAGGTAGTCAGATGAACACAGTTTTAGACAGATGGAAGAAAATATTGAAAGATTGTGAACAAAAAAGAGCAAACAACACGGTAGTAAAAAAATAATAATCTGTTGTGCTGAATGAGCAGATTATGTTTCTGTGCTCTTTTGTGCTGGTGTGTGTTTGTCTCCCAGAAACAGTAAAAAAAGAAGAGACTTTTTTTTTGTCCAAAACAAAAAGCTGCTTACTGAAAACTGAGATTACTTTGTGCCGGATTCAATGATTGAGAAAGTACTCAAACACTGTACTTAAGTAAAAGTACAAATAAACAGACAAAAATGTACTCAAGTAAAAGTAGTAGTACCACATTAATGTTTTTACTTAAGTAAAAGTAAGTACTTGCTTTTAAAAATACTTAAAGTATTAAAGTAAAAGTACTTGCTGAATGTATGACCTAATGCAACGGTCTACATATCTTTAAGTGTGCCTGTATGTATATTTTCTGTAATACATTAATAGTGTTGAGCCATTTTAATGAGCAATGCTGCAGATAATACATGTTTTTATTGTGTTTACTCTGTGACACCATTGGACTTGTGATTCTGTGCATAAGAATTTCAGGGATGACATGCAGAGTTAAATGTCATTAATCAAAATAAGAGACGATTTTACCTTTGAAAGTTTTTATTTAACACAGAGAAAAACCAATGTGTCATTTTAACTGCAGTAAAAACATTTAAGTAAAAGTTGTCTGTCTGAAAAACAGGAGCATTAAACACAACTAACAAAGGAATATCTGATCATTTCAACTCGTTTTTCCATCAACTCTAGTTAAAATACTGTCTAGTCAACCTTGTAATGGGTCAATAGTGAACAATATTTTAACTTCCTGACACCATTTTTAAAACGTGGACCCGAGAGTCGAGACATTTGAAAACATCTCTTGTCTCCTAACATCCATGAACTGACACATTTTAATGTTGCAGCAAGAATTTCTTGTTCAAGTTCAGAAGAAGTTGGTTTTCAAAGTTTTTGAGTCCAGTCTGACTCTTTTGGTTGAGATAATCTGTCCTGCTGTACTGAACAGTCTTTCAATAGTCTTTCAATAGTCTTTCAACAGTCTTTCAACAGTATTTCAACAGTCTTTCAACAGTCTTTCAATAGTCTTTCAATAGTCTTT
>NC_056508.1:45041370-45048624 GCF_014905685.2 Nematolebias whitei | reverse complement strand
AGTCTTTCAATAGTCTTTCAACAGTCTTTCAACAGTCTTTCAATAGTTTTCAACAGTCATTCAACAGTCTTTCAATAGTCTTTCAATAGTCTTTCAATTAGGGGTGCACCGATAAATCAGCCAGCCAATTTTATCAGCCCCAATTTCCTTAATTTTGAGAAATCGGAGATTGGACGATACTTGCATGAGAAACAAATTTTACCTTTATTTTTGTTGTAGTTTTAACAACAATTGTCTAAACTTTATTTATATTTCAGAGCACTGCCTCATGGCCTGTTAAAACAATTTTGTATTATTGTTTTTAGGATTATGTTCTTCAATAAAGTAAGATTGGAAAATTGAAGTAGCATTGTGACCTTATAACACCTGACAATGTTGCTTATAAAACAAAATTGGTATTGGCAGGTCAGGTTTTTTAGAGATCATGATCGGTGATCGGCCAGAAAACTGCAATCGGTGCACCCTTACTCTCAATAGGCTTTCAATAATCTTTCAATTAGGCCATGGGTGGTATGTATCCTCTGACTGACTCTCCGTGCTGGAATCCATTTTGTGTGTGTTAGCGGTGCTGCAGGTGTGCCTGAGCTCAATGACGTATATACTAGAATACACGTCATTGGTCCAGCTCTTCTTGAAGGCGGGTCTAACGTTACCTGCCCACTTTGCAGTGATTCACTGGATCAACTCCTCTTTCGCCACTGGTTACTTTCAAACTAACAAACAAATTTAAAAAACCACAACGTGACTGTAACTTGTAACACAACACATTATAGAAATGTAGTGTAGTAGAAAGTACAGATACTTGATGTAAAACGTAGTGGAGTAAAAGTAGAAAGTACCCGCGTTTAACTCTACTAGTAAAGTACAGACACGTGAAAAATTTACTGAAGTACAGTAACGATGTACTTGTACTTTGTTACATCCCACCAATGGCTGGATTCCTGGAGGAATTTTTTTAAGGATCGTCTACTAATCAAATGTTGTGTTAGTTTAAATAAAACTCAGGTGTTCTAGGAGCTCGAGGAACTTTTAGAAACAAAACTTTTAATTTTATTTTCTGCTCGTCTACAGCACAGTTACTGTTTTTATCCAAACGTGGCTGTTCATGACAAGAAGCTGCTTCTATGTAAGCTTCTCTAAATACTGCATTAATTAAAGCATTGCATGCAGCTTTTGATGAATCTAAACTAAATATCTTATAATTTCTTAAACGGAATAAGAAATTGGTTCATAAATTAATTTATAGTTTGCCTGCAGCTTCAAAGTCCATTAAAGTGGATGTTTTAACTCCACCTGTGTCAAACCAATGATCAAATATCTGTTAAAAAATGGTAATTTTATTTTATTATAAAACCCATATAAATAATAGTAAAAAAAAACAAGTTAGAAAACCGTCTTGGTGGTTTTGATTGGTCAGACTGAAATGTTTCTTCAGTTAGAGATCAGCTGAACCTTTCGACCCCTTCTCTTGTTCACTGTCTGTCTCCAGCTCCAGCAGGTTTGTTTGTTATTGGTGGGCAAACTCCACGTTTCAGCTGATTGCTGTTGTTCAGCTGCTGCCCAGAGGTTCACATCTGGCTGCAGACGGACGATGCAAATTCAGTCCAAACACATTTAAATATTTCACTGTTTTTAAACTTTGCAGCGACACATGTTGAAACTACCGTATTTTTCGGCCTATAAGGCTCAATATCAATGAACGGGTCTGTTTTCATACATAAGGCATATTAAGTGAAATAAGTTCATTTTGACAGATTTTTGAGCTCTGTGTATCACATAAAATCGGTTCAAGGTCAGTAAGCACAACCAGAATTAATACATAAAGACAATAATTTGGACAGTAATTCGATATCGATATATATCGCGATATAGTTTTATTCAATAATGGTGATATGAGTTTTAAGCACATTTTCAACATTTCGATATAATTACAGCGTTTCACTGACGCATTTCTTTTTCTGTTCGAGTTGAAGCGGTTGCTTGAGTTTCAACCTGAAAAGAAAAAGCCACGACACAAGTGCTTGGAGACGTAGATGTTACGCAGAGCTCGAGTCCAGAAGGGCAGGCGTTAGCGGTAGCAGGCTAGGCTAGGCTAATCTCCAACGCGCGTTCAATTTTCGCTTCAAAATGAGTTCCCATGACCTTCAGAATGTGACTGAACAAGCTTTCACAAGCGAAGAGAAAACAGACGACATAACTGATAAGAGGAAAGACTAATTTGGCGGTGTGGAAGTGGTTCGGCTATCTAAGATCCGATAAGCTGCAGGTTTCAGTCAGTGTGCTGCAAAATGTGGCGGAGAGTCGTTCCAACTAGTGGTGGGAACACATCGAACTTGTTCCACTCGATAGAAGATGCTGAGAGTCACAAGGTGAAGCACAATAAAGTTTGAGCCAACGTGTCCCTGAAACACCCCCAGCTGTATCAAAGAGAAACCCACGCTGCATGGGTTATGGTTATGTTGTTGTTTAAAGTTAAAACTATTAATTTTGGCAAAGTTGAGAGTTTTTATGTTTTTTTGACGGTGACTGTAATTTTTTTTGAAGACTAAAAGGCTGAAAGGTGAACATTAATTTATTTGTACAGTTTTTCTGAGGCTTTTATATTGTTTATATCGATATCAGGATTATATCGTTATCGACCGAAATTAAGAAATATATCGTGATAAAAGTTTTGGCCATATCGTCCAGCCCTAGATAAGGCGCACTGGATTATAAGGCTCACTGTCGATTTTTGAGAAAATTCAAGGATTTTAGGTGCACTTTATAGTCAAAAAAATACGGTAAACTTCCCCCTGCCTAAGTGTTGCTTTCTCTTTCTCTCAACTGAAACAAAAAGCTTGATCAGAAGAGTTTAACTTTCTTTTTCGCCTCTGGTCTAAGTTCAGAAGCAGTGGCCGCTGAATGAAACAGAATCTACATGAGAGCAAAGGTCTGTGAAGGACCCAAACGAGCCTGAGGGGACGGTCTGCTTGGTGTTGTCACGCTGAAGCCGATCTGTTTACAGATTTCCTGGCTGGGTTTTAAGAAGCTCTGGTCCAACTTTGTGGCAGTTCGTACTGGAGCTCCGAGCAGCAGGAATCATCACACTGACCGAGCAAAAGTATGAGGTTAACAGAAGAAAAACAATACAAAACAGAAATATTAGTAGAGTTCATCCTATCCACTGTGGACTTCTATCTGTGGATGTGTAAACTTGCTTTTGTTGCTTCATGGGAACATTTCCCTGAACATCCACCAACAGTGTCCAGCCCAGCGGCTGAGTCAGATGCTCCGTGTCTGAGGTTCTCAGCAATCTCCATCTGGCTCAGAGGTGAGTCTGTCCATCAAGCAGGGGAGTTCAAGTATCTTGTTCATGAATCATGGTAAGATGTGGTGATGGATCAAGGTTCTTTTCTGAGCCTTTTGGATCAACTCTTGTCTCTGTCATGAGTTTTGAAATATGACCCTGTTCAAGATCCAGATTCTTGATGCGAGCAGTTGAAATCAGCTTTCTATGCCGGGTGGCCTTAGAGACAAGATGAGAAGCTCCGTCAAGCAGGTGGGAGCTTATAGAGGAGTCACCTCTCTTCCTCATCAAAATGAGTCAGCTGAGGTGGCTCAGGCTTCTAATTAGGATCCTCCTGAACACCGTCCTTTGGAGGTTTTCTGGGAACGACCCACACACCAGGACAGACCCAGAACTCTGTGGTGGGCTTATATTCTTTCTGTTCAGGGAAAGCTTCAGCTGCAGTGTGTCACTGAAGGGAACGATGCATTTTACAGCTGAACTTGTCATCTCTGCGGCCAGAGATGTGACATTCACTGACAATCCAAATCTTGTGAACGTCTCTTTACAACGAACCGAGTCGCAGACTAGTCATTCCTTGTTTCTTGACGAAGGAGAACAGCCACAGAGAGGAAGGTAGGGTAGCCTGCTTGACAAAAAATAATATTGTACTCTAATAATTCCCTATGGGGAAATTAATCCGCTACATTTTTCCTGTCGCACATGTGATCAAAGTGCTGCTATCAAAGGCATCCCAGGGATTAAAGGTCCAGAGTGGGGCAAGTGAGGGTGGAGGCAGGTGTGGATGCTTCACCTTTCCCACCAACATTTGTTGTTGCTGGTCTGGGGAGTTGAACCGGCAACCTTCTGATCACAGGTTTGCCTTCTCCTCTAACCTCAACATCACCACTACCCTGGACAAGACACGTGGTACGACCCATCTGTCTTATGTCACTACGTACAGACATAGGCATCACAGCAATTATATGCGAGGGGGACATGTCACCCTTACATGTAAAAAATATTCATTTGGACACCTCCACATTTACCATGAAATATTAGTTTACCCAGCGCCGTTTCTATTTCTTCATGACAGAATCCATTCCACTAGTAATAGGAGAATACTCAAACTACTTCAAGTCTATTCCGGGTTTTCCTGGTTACCTACAACTCACCACAGAGCATGCAGGGATTTTACGAGGTCAGTTGGCTTGGCAGGGTGTTTAGCTCTTCAGGGTTATTTGTCAACGGGGTGGAGGTGGAGGGGAGACACCTCTTTGTTGTGCGCTAGCTTAGTGCAACGTTAGTGGCAGCCATTGTTAACGGGGGGGATGTTAGGCTGTGCTATTCATACAAGGAGAGCTGTTGGTCAGGCTACTTCTTGTTGCTCTCTCATATAGTTATTGAATCAAGTGTTTACGTATGTAGGTAAACATAAATGTTTAACAACCCGTTAAAATACACCAAAATAGCATCTACTTCATTCAAAAAATTTGGGGGGAGGACCCTCAGAACCCCCCCCCCCCCACACACACACACACACACACACACCCACATACACACACATTACAAATGCTTCAGACAGCGATGCGTATAGCCGTATCCTATATCCCATATTCTATCTCTAGACCCTACCGTGAATAAATTGAGATGGATGGAATATTTCCTGGGTTAAAGTTCTGATCAGAAATGATTCAGGGATGTTATATTTTATGAGTTTCCTCAAAAATATCATCAAATGTCCAAAAATACAATTTTTTCTAAATAATTTCATTTAAAAGCCAAACTGCTGAAAATCTGTCCTCCAGGAAGACTCAATCAGCTAAAAAACAAACATGTCGCCACAGTCGTTGTTCCACACTGACTGGAAGTCAGTCCACGGATACTCTCTCCCCTCATGTCTGTGCACGTCTTCCATGTGTTTAACACTGCAGACAGCTGGGGTTATGCGTGCATCTGAGTTGCACAAGTCCATTTCGACACACATGGATGGGGCAATGCACCTCCTTTTAATCACCACGCCGTCTCGTGTGGTGCAGTGCACACTCCCACGTCTCCACTGGGGAAACACAGAACTAATCATCTGCCTGCAGAGTCAGTGTGGTTACAAAATGTGGGGAAACCTGCAAACAGTGCAACTGTTCTTTAACATTTAGATAAGGAAAAGCCATTTAAAGTGATTGTATTACATGTTGTGTTTGTGAAACATTTTCTTTCATTTCACTGTGTGATAGTAAAGTTATTATGTGAACGTTGGTCGTTGTTAAACATATTTAATCTGTCATTCAGGAACTTGGACAGCAATGGATGCCTTGATTGCATTCCTCCTTTCAGGAACTAATCATGCTCATCAACGAGCCATTCGTCCACAGATGTTTGTCTCTCTTTCTCACCAAGTTTTTCAAAGCAGGTCATAAGATTGAGTCCTAAGGGCTCTTCCCAGAGGGCCGAGTCCAAAATTATGAACTTGAAAGACATCTGAAAGGCAATAGGTCATAGTCAGTTCCATCCATACACTGTATTATATATATATGTATATATATATATATATATATATATATATATATATATATATATATATTAGATCCTTGTATACTGTTTTGTTTTTTATAGTATCACTATTTTTGGGTGTAACTGGGACCTTGTACACAATTTCGTTCAACCTCATGTACCACATGTGATGCAAATGACAATAAAGTCACCTTGAATCTTCATTATCTTTACACGCTTCTTCCTTTTCGGGTTGCGGGGGTCACTGGTGCCCATGTCCAGCCATCACTGTGAGAGAGGAGGGGGACACTGGACAGGCGTCCAGTCCATCAGAGTCAGAGAGATTTGTTTGTCATCGGCATCTCATGTGGTACATGTGGTGGAACGAGATGAAGTACACAGGGACACAAAGAGACAAGACAAACAACCATTCTCTCTCTCACTCACACCTAGGGACAATTTAAAGTTACCAATCAGTCTAACGTGCATGTGACTGTTGGAGTTAGGCACCACCTGCCCCACGATCCAAAAAGGAGAAGCGAGCACAAAAAAATGGATAGTTGGATGAATGGAATATTATTTAGTATTTCTATATTACAGTACAGTTGCAAGTGCAAATTTTTGGGGGTATTTTTTAACATTTGTAATAAAGATAAGAACATTATGGTTGATATATATTGAACTCTGACTATAAATAAACAGAACTGCATTGAACTAAATAGGACTATAGGTGCTTATACATGGATGCAGGGACATATTTTGTATTATACTGTATTAAAATGCTAGCCGCTGCATATGCTTTGAACAAAATGATAACCACTGGGTGGGAGGAGGGGGGTTGATTTGACCGAAGTACAAATTGACCAACAAACTAAAAAGAGCTGTGGAAACTTCTAGTGACGTTGAATCAAGGCCAAAAGACCCTTGCAAAGCAGGAGTAAGGGTAACTCCAACTATACGGGTTCAAACGTGTAAAGAAATGTTTTCTGTGGGCCTGCAGCTGTCGAGACGGTTCAGATGAAGAGGCGACAGAGAGAGGAAGAAATGGAGATGGGTTTGAAGAGATAATGAAAGCAATGCAGCGCTCTGCAACAACATGTTGAACTAACACAGACAGCCTAGTTTTGTTTTCCCATGGGACACACACACACACACATACACACAGAGAGAGAGAGAGAGAGAGAGAGAGAGAGAGAGAGAGAGAGAGAGAAACACACAGATCCCATCTGCCCTGCACTTTAATCAGCTTATCACTCCCTGCGCTGCGGCCTTTCAGGAGGACAGTATCAAGCTTTGACACAGTTTTGTCAAGACACTGGAATCAAGTCATGTACAGTCTTTACCCCACCATGCCTACATGACACACACACACATTTATTTCTATCTTTACAGAAACTTTGCATTGACTTCCATTCATTTTTCATTAATTTCCATAGTCTAACCTTGACCCTTACCCTAAACCTAACAATTACAAGTACATGCCTAACACTAAACCTAAC
>NC_056508.1:45037353-45041360 GCF_014905685.2 Nematolebias whitei | reverse complement strand
AGTACACACCTAACCCTAAACCTAACAATTACAAGTACATGCCTAACCCTAAACCTAACCATTACCAGTACATACCTAACCCTAAACCTAACCATCCTCGAATGGTGTCCCTATTGAGTTTGTTGATTCCTATAAATATTTGGGTATCTTGGTCGATTCTTCTCTATATTAAGCTCCACGTGGAAAACCTAGTAAAGAAACTGAAAGTTAAACTGGGTTTCTTTTTCCAGAAATAAATCCTGTCTAACTCTGAAGGTTAGAAAATGTGTTATGTATTGTCATCATTGTATGTTCCCATACAATGGCGAAATTGGCCCTCTGCTTTTAACCCATCCACCACAAGGTGGAGCAGCTATGGAAAGCGCCCGGGGAGCAACTGGGGATAAGGTGTCCTGCTCAGAGACACCGCGAGATGTGCAATGACCGGGGATCGATCCCAAGACCTTCGGGTCCCGAGTTGGCTGCCCCTACAGCTCCTTGTAACTGTGACTTTCCTTCCCTCAATTGATTACGGTGACATTATCTAAATGAACGCCCCTACAAGCACTCTGCAGATGTTGGATGCTGCCTATCATGGTGCACTAAGATTCATAACTGGCTATGATCATCATACCCACCATTGTACCCTGTATTCACTGGTTAACTGGTCATCATTAACGTCACTGGTACATTTTAATCTCGACTTCTTGGTCTGCTGCCTTCATACATCTCCTCCTACAGGTCTCTGCGTGAGTGCAGCTACAGCGTGCGCTCTCAGGACATGATTACCTGCAGTGTTCCCTCAGTGCGGACTGAACTTGGCAAAAGGACCTTCTCCTACTCTGCTCCGGTTTCCTGGAATATCTTGTAAAAAGATGTGAAGCTCTCGATCTTGACCTCTCTAAGTGATTTTAAACATCTGTTAAGTTCCTGGCAAGAACCAATGCATACATGTTCCTGTTTTTAGTTTTCTACACCGCCTTATAATCTAGCTATTTTTTTTTGTTACATTTTCATGTAAGTACCTTTTTATTTTCACTTGTTAAAAAAAATTAATAAAATTAAAAAAAAAAAATCTCAATTTGTATCCTTCATGATTGTCTAGTATTGTCTTTGTTGTCATCACTCTTTGTTAAAATCAGGTCTCTCTTGTAAACAAGTCCCCGAGACTCAATGGGATTAACCTGCATAAATAAAAGTTGAATGAATTACATGACTAACCCATCCCCAATTCACACCTTAGTCCTACACCTAACCCCCAACCCACCAGCAGCAGTTCTTTTTATGGGGCCTGGGCTTTGGCCCCCATAAGGAGCAGATGGTCCTCACAATGTACCGGTGGTAGTACGTGTTGGAAAAATGGGCCTTACAAGGTAACAAATACACACACACACAAGTCCAAACACAGACTTTGGCTGAAGTGTGCATGCATGTGAAGAAACATATCCTCAACATGTACACAACATTAAATCTTACACACAAGCTGTGCTGAGGACCTTCTGCTGATGAATAAACACAAACAAGACACGCAACAGAGCAGCCGAACCCAAACTGTGTGTGTGTTCTGACAGCATGCCAAAGCCCAGCTGATCTCCCAGTAAATATTGACATATGGTCGCTGCATGTGTGCGAGGAGGAGGGTTTAGGATGACACGGAGATAGATTCCTCATCCGTCCACAGAAAGCAAAGAACAGCAGGAGACGTCTCAACCTCCCGCGACACGTGTTCCTCCTCTACAGCCGAGTCTGTTTTGGACTTTGCACAAGAAACACACCGAACACCCCAGGGTGCAGGTCTGACTTACATAATGATCAAACTGTCGGGATGAAGACAGGAGTCATCGACAAACACTCGAGCTCGTCGTGTAATCTCAGAGGGTGCTTTGAAGAAACGATGTTCACATCAGCTCCCAGAGTTTTTAAAAGCTGGCAGCTAAAGTTGAAGCGACACCTCGGCTTCTGTTTTTGTGTCCAACAACATGGATTTGTCGTCCTCGCCTGGAATAGATAAAAATACTCAGAAGACTTAGAATCAGCAATCACACAATCGTTTTTCTGCGAGTTATTTATGCTTTTTTTTTTTTTGCAACCAAACTACTTTGTGCTACTTTAGCTGTTCATGTTTGAAAACATTCGGTTTGTTCAGATTTGCTTGGTGTAACTTTTCAAAATATTTGACTCAATTTACGGTTTTCCCTGTACATCGATTTTGACTTCTTGAATTCCTTTAAAAACATTATTTTTTCAAATCTGCTTCAGCAAACCGTCTAAGTTTTCTGTCTTTCTATGCTACCTTTAGCTTAGCATTTTGCTACTATTATTATTACAGTAGTCACTCGCTACTTCACGGTTCGTTTATCACGGACTCGCTCTATCGCGTATGACGATATGACGCACAGTTGGCTGATTGATGGATGAGCCGCACGATGGGCATGGAATTTTTATTTAAAATAAAACGTTTAAAATTATTTAGCACCTCCTGCACCTTTGTGCAGCCCACACTGCAGGATAAACTTCCTGCTGCAGCTGATCAGCTGATCTCACACAGAGCGAGAAGTGGGCATGGCTGAGAGCAGCTGAGGCAGAGAGCTGAGATCATGATATGCTGTGAACTTTTAGAACGTTTAGTTTGGAAACATTGTTTAGAATATTGCAAGAGTGTAAGATAGGCTTAAAATGCTGTTTTATATATATACATATACCAAAAAAAAAACTACTACTACTTGTACTACTATCCCTACTCTGTGGTTTTTCACATATCGCGGGGCTTCAGGGTACGGATCCCCCATGATAAACGAGGGATTACTGTATTGTTAAGCATTTCATCACATTTTTCACATTGCAGTTTGGAGTCTGGTCCATGTTGCGTCTCAGGAATAAATCCATTACAGTTAATAACAAAGTCCATGCTCAATAATCCAGGTATACAATCCAACATTTTTCAGTCGGGTCACGTGGACAGTTTCATTACAGTTAATATTGTTTCAGCTGTGGCTGTGTTAAAGCGCTGTACAAATAAAGTTGATGATGATGATAATATAAGATGTTGAGCCACTCATTTCCCAGCAGCACTTTGTAGAGAACATCAGTGAATATATTCAAAAATAAAAACTTGATTTTAACAGTTCACACGTTGAAAATATTTTGCACCATTTCAAACTCTTAGGTTTGAGAGATGATGATAAAAATCGACAGCACAAGCATAACATGGAACTGGATTAAAATAAAAAGAAAAGATAAATCCAAGAGTGGTGCACTGGGGTTATTTGTTTTGGTAACATGAGCTGATACTTTTAATAAGATCTTAATCCATGCGTCCATAAAATCCCAGCCCCCGCCTGTTTTCTCCAGTTTATTTTGAGCCCTTTAAACTGCTGTGGCGTGTTATTCTGTTAGATCTGGGCTCCTCTTTCCTCCCCCCGAGTGATTCTGGCTGTTAATAAGAGCTGTTTAGGACGGCAGACAGCTCCCGGCAGCAGCATCAACCACCACACATCAGTTTCTGACCACCCACATCCTCTGCACCAGCGAGCAGAGAATCAAGGCCACGTTATGGAAGAGATCATGCATGCTAAAATGTCAGGATGCTCCTTTTTTAAAACAAACCACAGCTCAGCTGTCTGAAAACTCCAAACACATGCAAGGAGTCAGAAAACCTCATCCAATAGTTTGATCTAGTCTGGGTTTGGACAAACGGGCAAAAAGGAGGAAAAATGTACGAATTAGATCCAAAACAGAAACCAGTTTGGCTTTTATGTTCTTAAAACTGAACATAAAATAATCACCTAAAATGTAAATATCACGGTAACGTGTCCCACTCTCATGCAGAAATTAATTATGGATCCTATTAACAGGTTTTTCTAGACAAGTCTTCTGCTTCAATATCTACATTTGCAGCAGCTACATGTGTATTTCTATAAAACACTATTTTGGTCTTTCTAGCTAAATGTGTGTAGCACTTAAAAGTACTGACTGGGTAATATATAGGGTATACAGTAATAACATGCAGGATGCATATAGGGTATACA
>NC_056508.1:45007644-45037343 GCF_014905685.2 Nematolebias whitei | reverse complement strand
ATGCATATAGGGTATACAGTAATAACATGCAGGATGCATATAGGGTAAGTACCAGATACAGGATGTTAGAAATATTAAAGATCGTCCAGAAAGTTCATCCAGACTTGATCTGTTTGGATGTTCAAAGATGATTGCTCCATTTTATCTGTTAAATAATCTATATCGTCAGGTAAATACTGGATTTGTTTTATTAATAAATTATGCAACCATCTGAAGGATTAACAATAAAAATTGAAACGGAACCAAGAACTCAAAGCAGAAACTGGATTATAAGTAACACAGAATGAAGAGTTCTCTTCTGGTGCAATTTATTAATTTTGCAAGTTAAACGATGTTAAAAAATGTAATTTTCTGTTGTTTTGGTTCATTTAAAGAAGCTTTTGCATAACAAACCATATTTTATCTTTTAACGTAATCTCTTGTAAATGAGTCCTCGAGGCTCATTGGGATTACCGTCTAAATAAAAGTTAAAATTAATTTGTGAAAAATATCAAAACGTTTGTACCAAATAGTTTAAGACGTTTTTGGATTTTTGGTATGAATGCACAGAACTCTGGCCCAAATTCTTAATTTGAATATTTAAGGAAAGCGTCATTTTTAAATCGTTTTTTTTTTTTTATTACGATTTCCACACCTGACCCTTCAGAAGTCTTCAGCAGGTTTTGTTGGACTCCATGAGTCCACCAGGAGCTCAACTGCATTTTGCAGCTTGAACAGTTCAGACCAGAGCTCGACCACGGTGAAGAAAATCCGTCCGGAGGAGCTCCGTCTGAGAACCTCGTGTCAATTATTGATGCAGCGCCGAGACCTGAGCGACCCGCAGTCACACCTGAGCCGAGACCCAGACCTGAGGTCAGAGTCTGAACTGAAGCACAGAAAACAGCAGGTAAATAAAACCCTCGAAGCTCTGCAGGAAGCAGAGTTCACCATCACGGCTTCGAGGTTCAATAACGTTCGGAAAGACCTGAAAAACAAGACGTCTAACAAGAGCATGTGCAAACATTTTTTATTGACGTTTCAGGATACAACGCGGTAAATCATCGTAAATCTCTTCTTATCTGAGGACTCTTTGGGCATCCAGTGCCTGATTAAAAAGCACACTTGGTTCAGTCACTGCTGTGGCGTTCTCCAGCTTTCTGGTCTGATTGCCGCCGTACGCTGCTGCTCTTTGTATAAAGAAGAAAACAAAATATAAAAAACAAGAAGAACCCTGAAGAATTAAATAAAACTAGATGCAGAGGTGGATGGGGGGAGTCGTGTCTTGTTCCCACTGTAACAGGAAGTTATAAATGCACAACGGTCCCCACAGCAGCAGGAATGTCTCTGCACGTTTTGACGTCTTCCTACAAACTGTACGTTGGAATTACAGTAAATAATCAGATTGCACTTCAGAGCAAAGACTAATATTTCTACACAAAGTAATCCTTTACTAAAAATACATTAAGTTACATTTTCCAAATAAATATTGGTCCATTTTTCCACTGTGTGCCGTCTTCCTGAGACACTTCCGGAGCCACAGACATATTCACACACCAGATTCACCACATGTGCTCTGATCAGGCTTCAGTTAACTCTTGTGGGTAAATATCGATCACTCCACTTGCTTCAACCATCTGCTTCAATGTGAGATCATCCTTCATCACACAACTCGTTCTTCCATTCGTGCCAAGACGTACGCAGTAAAACCGATTTCTCCGGCCGCACCAGCGCGGCACGAGTTTCAGGAAACTAAACGTCACGATCAGACGCAGCGAGCTTTACCTGACTGACCTGAATCTGTGCTGAAATGTCGTTAATACAAACTTGCATGCTGACACACAATAACAGTCTTACAGCCAAAGTAGTTTTTTTTTGTTTACTGTAAAAAAATAATGTGTTTATGGAAGCTTTTTGTTTTTCGTCTTGGGTTTCACAGTATCAACGTGGTTCTCTTCCTGGTCTGCTCATCGGTCTCTGTGCAACATGTTGGCAGTTGGTAGCTGAGCTTCAGTCTGCTGAGTTTGCTGGTATGAACACACACGCACGCACACACGTACCTTTTACTTCAACACAGCTCACAATCATCTTCATCATTCACACCACTTATTGCTTTTGCATACCGGTATTGCTGCTGTACAGGATCGATTGACGGAACAGGGCAGTAAATTGTCCAACAAGTCGTAACTTCCACGACAGACTCGTCTTCACAGACGACGGATGTAAAACTGTGACGTAAGGCAGCGAAACATGAACAGGCGACGTCCTCTCATACGTTAGAAACGGCACCGTTGGCGTCCCTCGCCTGGCGGATGCCGTAGAGCCATTTGATGACTCGAGCGTTCCTCTCGATGATGGAGATTCCGTAAGGGACTCGATCGTTGGCCCCCAGGGGCCCGTCGTCCTCGTCCCCTCCGCACTCCCTCCTCCGCTCGGCGTCGTCCCCGCACTCGGAGCTCGACGTGCTGACGCTGCGGAGCTTGGAGACGGACACGATGTCCGAGTTGGCCCTGGTGAAGCGCTCCACCCCGCCCATGCCCTCCACCTCCCCCGGGTCCAAACCGCAGTAGTTGAAGAAGCGCTCCAGGTCGGCGGTGGCGCGGGAGTAGCGGTCGCTCAGGTCCGACTTGGAGCGGTGCAGGGTCGGGTGCTTCCGGGACGAAGCCTTGGAGCTGGTGTTGGATATGCGGGTGAAGGCGGGCGAGGCCGGGGGGATCGCTCGTGCTCGGACCAGCAGAGGACTGGCAGGCAGGTAGGCAGGAGGGGGCTGGGTTTGGGATGAAGTGTTGACCTTGTAAGGAAGGTGTGGCTGTTTCTGTGGGGGAGGGGGTGGTGGGACCTGAGGGTGTGGGACCTGACCCTGGGCCGTCTGTCTGGGCCTGAGTGGGGGCCGCAGCTGAGCCCTCTGTGGCTTCTTTATCTCAGCGTGAGGCCGAACATCCACCCTGCGCACCGTCACCGAGTTAGGAGAGCTGTAGCTTGCTGGAACCCCACGAGGCGCCCGCGCCGGGACGGGGGGCGGACGATGGGCGAGTTCTGTGACAGGAGGGCGGGTGTTCTTACTGAGAGGAGAGGTGGTGGCTGAAGACTGCGGTTTAAGGTTGTTGAGGAGTCTCTTGCTCTTGTCCTGTTCTGCAGAAAGGCTGCTGCAGATGCTCTTAACTCCCGACGAAGGGGAGGATGAGGAGGGAGAGGTGGACAAAGACGACTGCGTCCCGTCACAAACGTCACCAATTAGATTATTCAGAATATCCAAACTGAAAGCGGGTCTTTTCTCCCTGCCTCCACCGCTCTCCGTATCGGCTGGGCAGCGGGGAACCTTTCGAGCCAGAGGAGTGTTGATGTGGCTATGAGCCATCATCGCTGGAGGAAGAAGGGGTTTGCGGATGGGGGGTTGGATGGGCGCCTGACGAGTGAGGGCCACCTGCTGGCTCTTCACATACTTGGCCTTGTCGGCCTCCAGACGCTCCACGGCGCTCAGTTTGCGGGTCCCCTGCTCAACCGAAGGGCGGAAATAGCCCGGGCCCTTGTTGAGTATCCTGAAGGGCATGGCGGAGGTGAAGGGGACCCCGGCCAGTCGGCCATCTGAGGGACGCAGCGTCTCCACCGGCATGCTGGAGGGGCTGACAGAGAAAAGACACACATTTTAGTATTACCGGTAAATATTTGGTGCAAAAACAAGATAATAGTAAAATATTACGGCAGAGCTTAATAAAAACTTTATTAATATACTTTCACGAGGTTCAAAACGTTGTGGACAAGAGAAGTTTCAGATTAAACGTATCAAACCCCCGCAGCACTGACATAAACCTTTCACTGTTGATAAACATTTGATTTGAACCCCACCCCCCCAGCTGAAAGGTGAGATCTCACCAAGCTGCGATTGTTAGGAAACTAGCTGCCGACACAAAATGTGTCAACTTCCTGCTGCTGCATGACTGAACCATTTGCCACCAAGTGACCAACGAGCCACGTGGCCACGTTTTGAAAATTACTCCTAACCATCATGTGCACGAGCTGCAGAACTTTATTCTTGGCTGTGCACATTTTATTGCCCACCTCGGCTCTTTGTACCCGCACGTCGACAGCCACCCCAACACTTATAATGAGTCCACTTTCAAACTGAAGACGGGCAGATTTTAATTCGTTTCTCAGTAATTCTTCATTATCTTGATGGTTTTACAACTAGACATGATGTGTAGTTATGATTATCGTTTAGCTCGGATGTTTCCTGTCGGAGCTGGAGTCAAAGTGCAGCTCTGGTGTTGTACACAGAACGACATCGTTGAGACAGTTTCGAGAGATTTTTTGTTTTATTTGCACAAATTTTTGAGCTGTGCTTCTCTGCAACTCACACAAGGAAGTGGAGAACTTCAGGGAAGTTATGAGATATTCAGAAGAGTACCTCGTGGATGCTGTTCACCAACTAGTTGCAGCTCTTTGTACCATCCTTTCACCGCCCCCCCCCCCTCATCTTTTGCTCCACCATTAACTTCCTTACCGTTTGCTGATCTGCTGCACTCCCCTTGGTCCTCCTTTCTTCCGTCTCCCCTCTCTTAATCTTTTATCCTTCTTTATTCTAGTCCCGGCTCAGTGAAAGGTTACTCCTGGGACGGGGTTAGTGGGGGTGAAATTCCACATCAGGACTGGCTAGACCACCTCTGTCAGCTGGTCTGGGTTAGTGTGCAGGTCTGGACCACTTGTTAGCTCCAAAATGAAGGTCTGGTAAGTCAGACGGCAACACGGCAGCCTTTGACGGTCCTTTTCACGACCGCTGCGCCTCCTGTCTGATAACCGAGTCCAGCTGTGATCGGGTACAAAAAGTCCAGCAGAGCCCCACAGTCCTGAAGAGTAAACAACAACAACAAAAAAGAGAAGTCCGGGTGAGAAAATGGTACGACTATCCGATTTCAGTCCGTCGTTCATCAACAGAAAAACGTCTACACACCAACAGACACACACAAACACACACGGCTCTCCAGCTGACAGACAGGACTGAAGTGGAGCAGACAGGACGGGCTTTAAAAACTACGTCTGGCTCCTCCCGGCTGCCCAATCAGCTCCAGGCCGGCAGCCTTGGTGGGGCACGGTGAAGGGACGGGAGGCGGGAGGCGTGCTCGCATTGGTCCAACTCAAAAGGGATTCTGACCAATCAGACCCCCCCAAACCCCCCCGTCCAACAAAACACTGAGGCAGAGCTTTCATTCAAATGAAAATTCATTGAAAAGGAGAAAGGGGGAGAACAACGGACGAAACAGATGCAATGTTTTACACCGGCTTGCATCAAGCCGGCGGGACGCCTCCTTCTTTGTCTTTATCGTTGAGGAGTAAAAACAAAAGTGAAGACATGTGAAACAATGAAAGGCCGCCTTGTTTGTAAGAGAATGTCTTTAAATGAGCCCTCCTGCAGTTCAGCTGATTGTATTTAAAACTGACCAAATGAACGAAGTTTAAAACGGAGCAGACATTTAAGTGGTTTTCTCCTTATTTCTACATTAACCTCAGATTACTAATCTCTTATATCGCTCAAATTTTAGAGCTCAAAGTATTTTTTGTGCACAATGTGTGTTTTCCTCTTTCTCCTGGCTCTAATTTCAGAGTAAATACTCCTTCACACACCTCGTCACCCCATTCCTTCATTTATTTTTACAGCTTTACACTCTTGGATTACAGCACATCTCATCTCGAACAGGTTCATCCTCACATTTTTTAATTGGGATGTTTATAGCCATTTCCCCCTCCATCAACTTTGTTTTTCTTCTGCTGCCGTTTCTGAACGTCGGATTAAAAAAGCAACAACGACAACTTCCGCTTGGCCACATGGTTAAAAACTCGGGACGTTCGCATGCAGAAACAAACTTTGCTTAATTTTTAACCGCAAGACAAACATCAGCACGAGTTTAGAGGTTTCAGTTTCAGTTGGAAGAAGACAGAAACTCACGAGACGACCTTATTGCCGTTTGGAGAGCAGGGGGGCCTAAAGGTCAGCTTTTATTTTGAAGCGTCGTGATCTCATTTTATAATAAAACGACTTCCTCGTCAAAGCCTGCAGTTAGTCTTCCACTGTGCAACATGACTTCTGCATTCCAGGCCACAGAACAAACACGCCAACGTGCCTGGAGTTCAGCGGCGTTCCCCTGTAACACAAACCAAACGCAGCACGTGACGCCGCCGTGCACGCCTCACTGTCCCACAACAAACGCGCTGCAGACCACGTGATGACACGCAACCAGCCGCCGACACGTATGACTTTTATAATTGCATGTAAACATTTTTATTAGAGGTATATGAGAGCTTAAAGACTAAAGTGTAGGTGAGGTGGCTCCAGCTGCTGCTCCGGATTCATTTTCCTACCTGGGGGGCAGGAATGGCCCATTACATTTTAAATATTGGCCCATTAACATTGATTTGCTGATTAATTGGTTCAGTTACTTAATTTATTTTTGTCTCCTTCTTTAACAATCTAATAAAAAAGTCCTTTGTTTGACATGGACGCAGTGAGTTTTCACAGAAATCGTTTCTGAATAAACTTGTAAGTTTTAATTTGCTTTTCCCTCGTCATTACCATTATGAAAACATTCTTTTTGGTTCAGAATAAAAGCTTTTTTGAGAGCAAAGTTTGTAAGAAGAGCTAAACATTGTCCCAGCTTTGGCAAAGTGGGGGTCGGCCACATGACTACTGAGGCTGACGAGTACTATTACCACAAAGAAAGCACGAGATGCCTATCACAGCAGCATAAACACGTCTTGGCTGATAACCTAATCCCAAGAGCCATGCATTATTCAGGCCTTTGTTATTCTTTTATTGGATGTTGGAGAGATAATAGAGACAATAGAGAGACAGTTGTTTCTGTGAACAATTACCGTCGACTCGCTAAATGAATTTACAGCACATGGACATCAGATCTGGTTTAAGTATGTAAATGTAACCTGTTATCTGTCTGCAGCTTGGCACCGAGGAGCTGCCTGCATGCAAATCCACTCAGCTCAGATTAATGTTACAGCTAAAAACAGCAGCTATTGTCGTTCGTTTTCTCTGAGAAGGCTCAGCTAAAAGCCGTCTTCACCCAGTGACACCTCCTGCAACCACTGATAACCCAATTGTGAAAGTTTTTACGTTATTTTTTTAAATTTTAGTCATCCTCATTTTTGTAGTTGCACAAATAGCTGATGTCTTTAAAAGTCAAAAACCACAGGGTCTGACCAAGAATTCATATTTCCATTCCACAGTGGAAACCGCTTGGTTTTATTATTGAACGAAGAATGTGATCCACGGTGGGACGTTTGGTTTTCCAACCACAGGATAAGTGGATAGTGATGTGGCTTCTGACGTCTGCGATTCAAAGCGTCTGGGGTGGGGGGTAATGTTTCTGAAAAAGATGTAAAGTGCTGTAAAGGAGCCGAGCAGACGAAATGACCAGCATCAACCAGTCTGATCAGGGCCACACAAACAGGCCACAAATGGGAGCAAATTATACCGACAGCTTCTAGTTGTAATAAATACTGAAGAAGAAATGGGTTTTCTAAAACTGTCGCCTCCAAAAAGGGAAGAGTCATGTAAAATCTAGAAAAACAAAGAGGATGTAGCACTTGAAGGACAAGAGGATTCTTTAATAGTGAGTGTGTGAGATACTGTGACGCCAGCTTGACGGTCCTATCAGAGTGGCCTTGGTCCCAGCAGACACTGACCCGAGTATAAAAACAAGACAAACCCAAAAGAAGTAAATCAGAAACATCCTCTATCCAGTGGAAGTCTGACTGCAGGAAGTCTGTTAAAGTTTGATTACTTTAAAAAAAAAAAAAAGGTACCTCATGATAATGGTGCTTTGCTCGAGGCAACATAAATGATCATAATGTCAAAGCTTTAAGTTTGCAAATCACTTTTCAAAAAGGTTATTTTTAGAGGCGGTCCTGTTGGGAAGAACTGGATTGCTGTGATGAGTTTGTTAGGTGACATTTTCAGGGTTTCCCCCACCCCCAGGTGGAAAGACGAGCAGGAAATAACGGCATGATTTACAACAGACACGATCAGAAAGGCCAAAACAAACACGCCCGGACGGTGTTTGTGCGTCCAGCAGGTCGGCCCCGTTTTACTGTGAACTTTGCTCAACTGTTTCTGGCCACCTGTCTGCTTCAAATGAAACTTTAAAACGATACACGGTTTAAAACCGTTTCAATAAAGACCAACTGCTGCTCGGCAAAAAGAAAACAAACGGTCCAACGGAAAATAAACCCAATGAATATTAGGCACGTCAGTGGAAATAAGTTTTTATACTTACTGATAATAAAGAGGAAAAATCATGCCAAGAAAGGAGTTTTCATTAAGCATAAATTAGATTTTCACCGATTTAAACTCCAGCTGCCAAGAGTTTTCAACTTGACAATATCATCTTTAAAGAACATTTTATACACAAGTACAATAAAAAATATTTTTACTAGATTCACCCTCCTATTGTCCCGACTCACAACCCCACTGGAAGATGTTGGATTCCCATTTAAAGTCAATAAACTGAGACACGGAGTTCAAACGGTCATCGGCCACTCCTCCAAAGTGCTAATTTAGAGAGTTAACGTGACAGATGGCTGAGAACCAGACTTTATTGCATCAAAGCGCAGAGCTGGGCACTTCAGCTCTGGTGATGCTGCTCATTGCAACAGAAAACCTCATGTGGCCGGATGGGAAGCATGACTGACACGCATGACTAACATGCTCTGACTGGAGAAGTTATGCAACTGGCTCTATCAACTGCAGCGATCGCTGAACCACAAGTCAGTTATCATAACATTCAGCTCCATCTTTGTATGAAACTCCTCTGCTCTCCAGCGATCAGTACCTCACCAAAACACCCTCTCCGCCTCCGCTGTTGCCATGTGGCACCAAGCCATGAGGTGCAAAACTCAACCAAACGGTGACGTCTTGTGAAAACCTCTGCCGTCCACATCACCTCAACGTACATTTCTTAGCGCTTGCTAATTGTGTTTAAAAGGATTTAAAACCAATCTGGCGCACAACTAAAGAAATCACCTTTTCCTTTACACGTTTTAAACTTCTAAGAACGTTTTCAGTTTCATTTGACTTTAGCATCACTTAAAGCCTGAAAACTGAACAGTTGTGCAAACGCCTGTGTAACATTTGAACCAGTGGCTCGAGTACTTTAGTGCCACCGATAGGTTGATGTCTGAGCTGCATCCAGGACTGTCACTTTAAAACTATAATTGGGGCTGCACCGATTGCAGTTTAATGGCCGATCACCGATTTCTAAAAAGTCTGAGCTGCCGGTTCAGATTTTGGGCGACATCGATTTTGTTTTATAAGCGACACTGTCAGGTGTTATAAGGTCACATCAATTTTCTAATCTTATTTTATTGAAAAACGTACCTTTAAACAACATCCTAGGAACAATACAAACTTGTTTTAACTGGCCATGAGCTAGTGCTCTGAAATATAAATGAAGTCCATAAAATTGTAAACTTAGAAAAAAATAAAAATAATTTGGTAAAATCGGTTTCTCATGCAAGTATCAGCCAATTTCTGATTTCCCAAAAATGAGGAGATCAGGGCCCACCCCTAATAAAGATGCCCTTCATAAATAAAGCATGCTTGAAATTCTCCTATCAAGTCAAGTCAAGGAATGACGTTGTTGAAGCACTGGATGCTAAGGATTATTGTGCTGCACTTTTCTTAGACCTGTCTAAAGCTTTTGACACTGTGGATCATGACATCTTGTGTCATAAACTCTCAGAAATCGGTTTCTCAGATCACACCATTGGTTGGTTCTCTAACTATCTTTCAGACCGGAGGCAATGTGTTCAACATAATGGTACTTCCTCCAGTTATTTAACAGTCAACAATGGTGTACCACAAGGCTCAGTCTTAGGACCCACCCTCTTTACAATCTACATACATAATGTAGGTAAAAACATCCCTAATGCATCCATACATTTCTATGCTGACGACACAGTTGTTTATTGTCGAGCTAAAACAGTTGCTAAGGCTTTCCAGCTTTTGAAATCTGCATTCAACATCATCCAGACTGATTTGTTCTGCCTCAAACTTGTCCTAAATGCCGAAAAAACCAAAGGGATGCTTTTTTCAAATAGGAAGTTGGTCCCAGCAGTTCTTCCTCCGATTTTATCCTCAAATGGTGTCCCCATTGAGTTTGTTGATTCCTATAAATATTTGGGTATCTTGGTCGACTCACATCTTTCTTTTAAGCTCCATGTGGAAAACTTGGTAAAGAAACTGAAAGTTAAACTGGGTTTCTTTTTCAGAAACAGATCCTGTCTAACCCTGAATGCTAGAAAATGCCTTGTATCTGTGACTTTCCTTCCCTCAATTGATTTTGGTGATATTATTTACATGAACGCTCCTACAAGAACCCTGCAGATGTTGGATGCTGTCTATCATGGTGCACTAAGATTCATAACTGGCTGTGATTATCGTACCCACCACTGCACCCTGTATTCATTGGTTAACTGGACATCATTAACTTCACGCAGACTCTCTCACTGGTACATTTTCATCTTTAAATCACTTCTTGGTCTGCTGCCTTCATACATCTCCTCCTACATGTCTCTGCGTGAGTGCAGCTACGGAGTGCGCTCTCAGGACATTATTACCTGCAGTGTTCCCTCAGTGAGGACTGAACTAGGCAAAAGGGCCTTCTCCTACTCCGCTCCTGTTTCCTGGAATATCTTACAAAAAGATTTGAAGCTCTCGACCTTGACCTCTCTAAGTGTCTTTAAGAATCTGTTGGACTCCTGGCAGGGACCAATGCAGACATGTTCCTGTTTTTAGTTTTATACATTTGTCTTGGAATCTAGCTGTTTTTTTGTTTTTGTTACCTTTTTCATTTTAGCCATCCTATTTGTTAAAAAACAAAAAAACAAAAAACTGTAGTATGAGTTTTTATAACTGCTTATTGTTGTTGCTGTTGTCCATTGTTGTCATCTTTCTTTGTTGAAATCAGATCTCTCTTGTAAATGAGTCCTCGAGGCTCAATGGGATTTACCTGTATAAATAAAGGTTGATTGATTGATTGATTGATTATATGATGGCAATTCTTTTTTCATACTCAAGGTGAATTTTATAAACTGCTCACAGGTCAGCATTCAGTTCTAGCGGATCTTTTTTTACTCTCATCTCATCCACTGTAACATTTCTGCTGACTCCAGAAACTAATGACCCCAAACTGATCTAACAGATGTCCAGTATACTGTATGTGGAGATCAGTGGCTGGAAGCAGCTACTTTATTCTCACTCACCTGGAGCTAATCTGATAAAATAACCACACACCTCACATACCTGGGGGGCATACAGAACAAATGTGCAAACACACACATCTTTACACAACACAAGACACACACCTGAGCAGTTGCATGCATCAATGCTCACAGCTCCATGCTGCCATGATGGAGCCTGCAGGCGAACACAAAACATGCAAGGAGAGAAAGAATTATCCCCTTTCAACTCGGTGAGAGAAATTCCAGAGACACACAGGCATACTACTAATAATAAATCCAAGATGGCCACCATAGCTTAAAAGAAAAAAAAACAAAAGACATAACTCATTGATTGTTTTGCCATATTGATCTGAAATTTGTTATAGTGGGAGCTGAGAGCAAACCCCAGCACATAGTCCTGTCAAATCTAAAACTTTAATTGTCTGCAGCCTGGCAGTCTCTGTCAAAGTTTCTCCAGAGACCATCTGGTCTCATACTGGTGTCCTGAGTCACACAGAGTGGTCACCGTGGAGCCATCTCAACTACAACCTCTGTGTACGAACACAGGACTCATTCTCCAACAGTTATGGTCCTTAATTACTCCGACAGAAGTGCTGAAAGTAGAAAGAGTGGTTATGAACGAGTTTGAGGTTTTTAGCTGACAACATACTCCCTCACTTCTTTCTCTCTTTATTAAAAAGAAAGAAGTGAGTGATTAAATCACATCTTTGAGGTAAACTGAGGCACCTCTGGCATGACAACCCTCTGAAATAACCATCCCTTTCTGACTGAATTAAGACGTCAGCATCAAAGTTGTTCTAAGCACCGTGTATTCAGGCTGTCAGAGCTCTGCAGACCCTCGCACTGTTCCAGGAGAATGAAAATAGACCCGAGGCAAAGCTGCCAAATGGTACAATCAAGACAACTATTTTTAGATTTTGCATTCACACAGACGAAGAAAATCCAGGCAGCAAACAATAAAAATGAAATGGCAGTTTGTTGTATGCTTTGCAATAAATTACAATATTCATTTTTATCAACAGACTAAAAATCTAAAAAGGAAAATAGATCTTTAACACAGAATAACAAAAAGCCCACTAATCCAATTTAGAGTGTGAAAACTGCTCTCCTCTTTTTAAGTGAACAAACACAACCTTATTTTCAACACATTGCATGTTGAAATGCTCAAACGGAGCAGGAGATAAAGAAAAGTTTACTTACACAAAGTAAATGGTTTCCTAAACTGGAAACTAGGAACACAATAAAAAGCTACTCCAAAGCACTCGAGTCGCAAGTTGCACTGAAGAAGCAGGAAGCGGAGAATTGATTGTGTGGTGGTGTGTTCGCGGTGGGCGTCTGAGTCAAATGAGGACCAACCTGAAGCTTTTCTCTGCAGTCATCTCCTCCTTTTCCTCCTTTTTCTGAACAAGACTCCACCTCCTTACTAGAAGGAGGAAGGGAGCTGGGAAAGCAGGAAGTGAGAGCTTTACTAGAAGTTACAAGATTTTCCAAACACACAGTGCAGCCTTTAAATGAAACAATTCATTCATCTAAAGCTGGGCTCTGCTCAGGGGGCCACAGTTACACAGAGCCAGCAGCTCAGGGGCCCGACATCCAGAAAATAAAGTCATTATGTAAATATGTCTTTTTTTAATTGTACTCCATTAATCCCAAGTGACGAAAATAATTCCAGTGTTTCCTTTCTCATTACACAAGTGGGGCGTTCCGTCCCGTCAACAGAATCAAGTGCAGACCCCCCCCCGGTCGATAACTGTTGGTATTGATGTAGCGAGGGGCGCAATACAAACGCACTAGCAAAAATGCTACCGACGTACCGCTTCGTGTAAAAAGTTGTTTTTCTGTGCAAAAAGAAGCCGAGAACTTGTTTACTGATTTTTTTATTAAAAGCTTTTGTGTGAAAAAAGCTATGATAAAAAGAGCTCAAACCAAACCGAACGGCCGCCATTTTGAGAACTGAAAATAAAGGAAGGAGACAGCTCATGTCACGTCAAGGGGCCTCTCTCCCATTTTTCTTAAAGATACACGCTGCTCGCTCCCTCACTATCCATCCTTCGGTTTAAACAGTCTTATAATGCCATCCGGTGGTCAAAAAAGGTACTACACTCAAAACAAATTAACCAACATTTCTTCTTACATTTGACAATAATTACTAATTATTGTCAAATTTCAGTATTATTGTTTATCGCAATTT
Source organism: Nematolebias whitei (assembly GCF_014905685.2). Taxonomy (NCBI): domain Eukaryota; kingdom Metazoa; phylum Chordata; class Actinopteri; order Cyprinodontiformes; family Rivulidae; genus Nematolebias; species Nematolebias whitei. Next base: position 45,023,932 of record NC_056508.1, on the reverse strand, counting down.
TTGAGACAATCACCACACAAAATTTGTTATTGTGACAGGCCTACTGGCAGCAACGTAGTGCTATGCTAGCGAGTGGGCAACACACACGGGACTCTGTCACTCTGTCACCCCCACCGCCGTAGCCAAAAAAAATATATAAAAATTATATGACGAGCGCCACGCTAAGGGAGCTGATCTAGGGGAAACACAGAATTCTCTGCATTTTTGCCATTGCACATGTGCACGTGTGCCATCTAAGGAGAGCAGCTGGGGAAGAGGGGTTAAGGGCCTTGCTCATGGGCCCAGAGGTAAATGAGGGTAGAGGCAGGTGTGGGTGTTTCAAAAGAACCCAAACTAAACCCAAAGCCTAAACCCAGTGGGCCCAATCCTGTGGGCCGGAAGTGGCCCACGGGCCACCAGTTGAATAGCCCTGATCTAACCCTTCTCATATCACGACAAAGTATGTGAGAACAAATACAACCAGAAATAAACAACGCAAGTGGTCCCTACTGGTAAACAGTAAAAACTATTGTTTCAGGTTAATGCAATTATCCTAATTTTGTGCTTTTTTAAAAAACTCTTCATAATCCTTGTCCGTTTCTGCTTATTCCAAACAATAACATACTATTTGGGCAACTGCAGCTAAAATTATACAATACATCCTTCCTGATCAGAGACAGCGTTTCCTGTTGGTTGACTGCTTTGTGGGAGCTGGGTAGTTAGTGGAAATATGAGAATAAAGTAAAATTACCTGAACTGCTTTGTTATTGCCCAAATTTTTATTGAACTTGAATAAAATCTTTAAAAAAGTACAATCTAATAAGTACGGAGCTCTATAAAATTGATATATGCAAATGTTCCAGCTGAATTATTTTGAAACATGAGCATTGCATTTAAAATGTCCATCTCAAGACGCAAGAATTATTCATAAAATATGGATAATTAGAGATGATGTCAGTGATCTCTCCCTTAACAGTAAGATAATTCAGACTCCAGTGCAGTTCTCACACTTAATTACCTTCAAAATAAAGGCTCTCCGTCACAAACACTTAGCCTGGAATGCATCTTATCAACTCAACTAATAACTCTACAAGCCGTTTGTTATCTGATTATTATGGCTGAGCTGCCATTAAAAAAGGGCCAAGTAATTACTTTCTGGATGACCAAAGAGACAAGGAACCTTGCTAAATGGTTTTCGATCTTGGGAGTATCCAGAAAGTCATGGAGCAAATAAAAAAAAAAAAAAGAAAATCAACATTCACTTTATGCAGAAACTAGTCGGGTTGAAAAACTTACCGGTATATTCCCATACCCTTCTACTCCCAAGATTTTTGTCAAAGATAATCTGTCCAGATAATTTTTTGTAAGAATCTTGGGACTGAAGAAACAGTCGTTTATTTTCTCCGGGTCTTAAAATTCTAGTTTCTGATGTGGCTGGAGAAAATTATTTTTAAAAAGTTATAATACACAGTAGACCCTTGATTATCGTGGGGCTTATGTTCCACACACACCCGCGATAAGTGAAAAACCACGAAGTAGTATATATTCATTTTAGTATTTATATATATATATATTTTAAGGCTTTATAAACCCTTCCTAAACTTTTGCAATGTTCTAAACTCTTAAATCTGCGTAACTTTAGCAACATGCATATATGTACTGTACAGTACTTTAGCAACATGCATATATGTACTGTACAGTACTGCAAAATTTTACTCACCAGCTCTACAGAGCAGCAGCTCAGTTCCGGTCGGGCTCGGATGTGGTTTGGCAGACCTACCCTGCAGCAACGAAGCCCACCACCACTTTCCTGACAGTTGTGAACTTCTGTGATCGTTACTTCTGACTTTGCATCGCAAAACTTTCCCTCCATTTTGGCAGAAAGCAGCGGGCCGAAGAACTGTCTTCTGGGTAGTGTAGTTCTTTTGATGTGTGTTACAGTGCAGACTTATTGAAAAGAAAACTACAAAATGGCGACACCTGTCCGAAGTATTTATTTTTGTTAACTTGTTAACCCGTGCTGTCCCAATCACGTAAGTAACATTAAAGTTGACAATCGTTGAACAGAAAGAGCGAGTTCGCAAAAGTCAAACCGCGAAGTAGCGAGGGACTATTGTATAGTAACCCTTGTGAAAATCTTATAAAAAGAGTTGTCTGATTAAGGCATCATAAACCATAACCGTAAAAAGTTTTGTTTGTACAGTTTTTCCTGAAATTACAATGTAGAACTATAGCCAGGATGTTTTCATTAAATAAATCATAAATCTGGTGTGTGGTATTGGATATCCTAATGCAAATTTCAGTAAAACAGTCAAAACACTTTCCATCACAAGAAAAAAAAAAAAAAAAAAAAAAAAAAAAAAAAAACAACACTTTCCAGCTGAGCCTGAGACACTTTCTTCCAGCCTCAGTGTGATTTGTGTAACAACCACAGCGTCACAGAGGGTTGAAGTCAATCTGTCGCCGTTAAGCCATTGAATCAGCAAAAGGAAGGCAGTCACAGGGCCAAGTGGGCGAGTATGTGTGTGGGTAGTAGAAGACATACAACGCTGTTGTCACTTGTTGGTTCTGCAGTGTGTGCAATCGCACATCTTTGTGGGGCACGGCCAGCTTACTTGAGGTTTTAAAGCAAGGCTCGCCTCTGCAGCCGTCCCGTGGGTCTGGATTATGAAAAGAACCAGCAATTTAGAAGTTTCACTGTTGCAACATCGAGCGTAATCTTGTATTTGTATGTAAAGAATTATGCCCAATGAGTAAAACAAACTTAAACATGTTATTCAGTGGATGTATTTGTTTCCTTATTAGCAGTGTTTTCTTTTCCCTTGAACACTGTTGCTCAACGTCCCTCGCTCCTTGCCGTCCAAACAGTGCCGAGTCAGCAGGGAGAGGCAAACCAGCTCAACCTCCAAAACACAGTATACAATCTGACGGAGATTCAGACATTCCCACTAAGAGTCTGAAGTCACACACACGAGCACCGTGGTCAGTCTCTGTCCGGAGGCAGAAACGGGGAGCGGACATCCACTCCAACTCTTTGCTGTAAATGAAAATAAGGTGCCTGGATGGAGTCCAAAAAAAACAGCGCGGGAATAAATGGAAGGCCCAATAAACAGTTCAGCTGGGTCCACAAATTCCAGCACCCTTGCTACCTTCACCAGCAATCCGGCACACTTCCCTTCCTTCCTCCCCTCCCTTTCCACCCAAATACTAAAAACTTTATCTATCTGCCATCCTCTGCTTCACCTCCATCCTGTCTTCAAAATGCCAGCATGTCATTCCCACTCCTCCTATTAGCTTTCTTCCTCTTCATATCTCCTGAAAACTACCCGATCTCTGTGCCGAGGGGAAATATTTTCAACACAACACTGTTTTAGTCCGCTGGCAGCAGTAACGCAATCCCATGAGAACGCACACCTTCACTCAGAGACACAGCGGAGGCAGGTGGATTACAAGTATTAGTGTGGGTTTGTTGTGCCTTCTCATTTAACCAAACGCTCTGTGATTTATGACATGCAGGCACACATGCGTCCGCTTACCAACACAATGATGAGTCAATATTGACACCACAGTGGAAGTTTACAAAACACATTCATAGCTCCCATCGCGGCTCTTTTTCTTGTTTCACCCGCCGGTCCTTTTATAGAGACCACCAATAGACAGAGATGGGTATTAAGTGACTGGTGCTCTGGCTCCTTTCGCTCATACCAAACTCATAAGCTGTCACTTGGTGAACACACACTCCACGAATGCAGGGCCATCCAAAAGTATTACTTGCATTACACATGTCCATACAAGCCTTGCATGCGACACCCTCCATACCGGTCTGATAGAAATACCAAATGACATCAAACAGAAGGAAGCGTCCTGGGAAATATCCTACTAGGAAGACTCGACAAACTGAGAATATTTTTCTTCTGAAATGCACAAGAGGAAAAACACCACTGTAATGATGCAAAATGCTATGAATAGACTAGCTGTGTTGTATGGTCTGGAGACAGAGACATGGACAAAAAGACAGGAAACAGAACTGAAGATGTTGAGGTTCTTCTTAGGAGTGACAAGGATGGATAAGATTATGAATGAGATCATCAGAGGTACAGCACAGGTTGAACAACTGGGAGATTAAGTTATAGACCAGATTGAGATGGTTTGGACATGTCCAGAGGAGGGACAGGGGGTATACTGGTAGAATGATGTTGAAAATGCAGCTGCCAGAAAAAAGACAGAGAGGAGATATGTGGATGCAGTTAGAGAGGACATGGAGGTAGTTGGAGTGAGGACAGAGAGGACAGAGGGAGATGGAGGAGGATGACTCGCTGTGGGAGACCCCGAAGAAGAAGAAAAAGACGAAGAATGATGCAAAACGCAATCACAAGCATTTACAGGACTGTGGTTCAAACGCCTAATACTAAAATTGCGCCTTGCATAAAAACTAAATATTTCAGGAATGATAACGACAGCTGAGGTTCAAATTTCAAGACCGACTTGTTGCATCAGGTTTGGTTAGCAACGGCATTCAGTAAGTTAACTTTCACATTCTCTTCACGGTCAAAGCAAATACAACAGACTGGTTTTAATGCAAATGTTTCTTTTAGGAAAACATTTACTTGTTCCAAAGATTATAACACACCTTTTTTAATTGCAAACAATTATACTATTTAAACAAATGTTTCTGAAGTAAGAACAGTGTGCACCCAGTGCATAATATACAAGTGCCATTGTTCAATAGTTCAATAATTTACATTAATAAATTAAAATAAATGAATAAAATATAATATAGTATAGTAATAAATACTGGTACTTGACTTCCAGTTTCTTCTCAAAGTTACCTGGACTTTCTTAAAAGTAAAAAATAAACTTTCATTAATAAAGGAAACCCCTAATTTGTGATGTTTTGACTAGGTCTGTCGCGATAAATAAATCAATTAATCACATGATAAATGAAAATTATTAACCTCATTTTCATTTATCAGCTTTATTGTTTTTTCGCGTCTCTCTCTTTCTACTGAAGACACTGGATGACAAAAGGCTCAACTCCGGTGCTCTTCACTGATCACCTTCCAAAAATCACAATTTTGGATCGTTAAAAGCAGCTAAGCTGAAAAGCTAAGCTCCGAGCTAAGCTAACAGGACGATGTTGGGAAAAAAAACTCCGTCTTGTCGAAGCTCCAAAATTCACGGTTGAAACCAGTGCCTTTGTGTAAAAAGTTGTTTTTTGCAAAAAGAAGCTGAGAACTTGTTTACGGATTTTTTTTTAAATTTTTTATTAAAAGCTTTGTGTGAAAAATGCTATGCTCAAGAGCTCAAATCACACAGAGCGTCTGCCATTTTGAGAACCAAAGAGAGACAGCCCATGTCACGTCAAGGGGCATCCCTCCCACTTTTCTTGGAGACATGCTGCTCGCTCGCTGAACAAACATTGCACCTTAAATTTGACAATAATTATTAATTATTGTCAAAAAATAATTATATAACATATATAACAACAATAATTATTAATTATTGTCAAATTTCAAACAATATTATTGCTTATCGCAATAATTTCTGAGAAAATTAATGGCCCAGCAAAATTTGTTATTGTGACAGGCCTAGTCTTGACAGAACAATATCACAATTGACAATAATTGATAAGTCCATATCCATAAAGCTGCTCCTTTAGCACACTCCTTTATTGTGTCTTCATGTTTGGTTTGTAAGGTGCGGTACCCATGAGTCGACAGCATAGATAGTATCCAAATTAGGGATGCACGATATTGGATTTTTGGCCAATATCTGATATGCCGATACAGATATTTTATATACATTCCTTTGTCAGAACAAAGTCCTCTTATTTAGGCTTTTGCTACAAAAATTGTGCAACAGCTGTAAGAGCTGGTGACATATAGTCAGTAACAGCCATATGATATGTATAGCACTTTAACTTGAATTAAATGAAAAGTGTTAAATGTTATTAGCATTAGTCACCTGCGATGCTGTCTCACTTGTGGAGGCTTGTTCCAGGTTCCTAGCTGCAGTGTGGGATCCTCTGCACTCGTCATGAAGGACAGCTTTTTTAAGTTCAAAGTTTTTGTCCATCTATTGTTCCGAAAGACTAATCATGCTAATGGGGCTAACACAACGTCCAAATGTCTGTGGTAAAACTCACCCAACAAGTCGTGCTATCGGCTGTTAGCTTCTTAATGACATCGGAAATTATGGCTGGCAACTCTGGTAATGTTACGTCGGAAAAATATCTCCGTCTGCGGACGATGTAGCGAGGCTCAACGTAAGACATAAATCTGCAGAATCTGCTATCCTCACCAACGAAAAGTAAAATTTCCACACCGCCGACATTTTTGAATTTTCCAGACTCCGCCGTGAGATCAGGAAGGCGCACAGCGACGCCATCCATCGCGCAGCGACGCCATCGCGCAGCGACGCCATCGCGCAGCGACGCCATCGCGCAGCGACGCCATCGCGCAGCGACGCCATCGCGCTGCAGGCAAAAACAGCGCCTTTTATATCAGCGAGTTATTTTAATGGAATGGCCGATGTCCAATATTGAAATTTAGCGCCAATATCGGCCGTCACCGATACCATGCCGATAACATCGTGCATCCCTAATCCAAATCAAAAGCTCTTCACTCTCAGTCACGGCAACACACAAAAAAACACACACTTGCCATGTCTGCAGACCTCTTCTTCAGCTCCTCTAACTTACAAGCAGGACAGAGAGGCTCAGTGCAGGTACATCAGTCTCACCCGGAATGTGCCGTGTGAAAAGACAAACAGCTGAAGACCTTTCTAAACACCACAGCCGTTGTCACTCAGCTAATTCAGTGCTGTCAACATGTAATTTGAAAACATGTAATACTAAGATCTCCCGATTTAATCAACACCATCTTCTTTGTGTCAGTACAGCAGGACTGCTGTGCAAATCAACAGGCAGGTGTTTAATTAGTGGATGGTGAAAGTTAATTTAACATCTACTGAAAGAAGCATTTATGTCAACTGATGATTATGTAGCTCCAACATAAAAATCATACAAGTCCATACATCTTTAAAGCAACTCTTCATGCAGCAGCAACATTAATTATTAGAACAGTGATGTCAACATGATGCAGCGACAGACCTATAACACACAGACATGTTGAATGATGCTTGTTGAGCTCCCTAGTTAGTAGGTCAGTGGGCCCAGTGAGGAGGGGCAGCGGAGATAATGGTTAACCAAAAGCATGCCTCTAAATAATGACCCCGAAACCACCAGAGGCACGATGTCAACAGGCGAAGGGCAGAGTCTCTCTCACATACAGTGACGAAGCATGGCCTTGTGGGAATTTATAAAGGCAGGAATGATGAGAGGAAGGTTAGCATCTAAACTGCTGTCATTTGTCTTACAAGGGTGGAGCACTTAAATGCAAGCCTACCAAAATACATAAGCACACCTACACACAAATGCACAATAGTGAAAGCCAATATGAATTCATGAACATAAACTGATGAGCACACGTCTCATAAAATACACGTCTAATCTGAGTAATCACCACCGTTAAGTCTTAAAACGTCTGGTTCCCAGCCTTTGACCTAATTTAAAATAATGACTCAACCTGGGTTATTTCCACAGAAATGAATCTACGCACAAATACAGCTAAATTACTTTTTGGTTTTTTTTTTAACCGATGTTTATAGCACAAAGAAATGGTCAGAAAAACAAAAGCAAAGTCCACTTCTTTCAGTTACCTTCGAGTTATTCAGCTCACTTCTTCGCTCAGTCCCAGCATCGTCTGCACGTGCGGAGTCAGCATGCGACTCCTAAGCTGCTGACCTCCATTGTACAGTAAAACCAGAGACTAAGCCTGCCGGGACAAGTCCCACTGCCCTCATTACATGTGGGGTTGGCGACTCGCCCACACTGGAGCACCCAAAGGGTAAAAGGGAACTCCATCCAGCCACATGACTCTTTAACGGTAGAGGAAATCTGGGCCAAATGAGGCTTAAAATGACTAAAACATACAGAGAAACAAGCTGAACTCTGACAAAGACAGAGAACTATGCTCATAAAAAACATCAAGTCAGAAAAAATTTAAATTATTTCATTTCAAGATGACTAGTGTGTAAGGTTCATATTTGTGCAAATGTTAATTTAGCATATTGTTTTCCTGTTTTTTTTTTTTAATATGTACCTTAATTGAGTTTAGCCATTCGTGCATCAAAAAGTTCAGCTCATTTGGGAGATGGGTGCTACGTTGGCTATTTTCAAGTTTAATACTTTTTAAAAAATTTTATCTTTATTTAAAAATATCCTATGGTAGCTTGGTGGTCAGTGTAATCCTGAGGTTGTGAGTTCGAGCCCAGGTTGCATCAGGAAAGGCATCCGGTATAAAACAATTGCCAAATCTTTCATAAGTGTTTGCTCGCCGTGGTAACCCCTGAAGAAGAGAGCAGCTGAAAGAAACTTATTTACAAACAATAAAATCTACTTTAGCATACTTGTTCTCATGCTCCCTTTAGCTTTTAGCTAGCCTATGCTTCTTTAAGCTTTTGTTTAGCTCATTTTGGTTCTTGATCTTTTAGCAAGTAATCTACTGCTTTTAGCTAATGGTTTGCTTTCTTTAGCTAGGGTTTTGTTCCTTTAGCAGTTAATCTGTTTTCTTTAGCTTTTAGCTAACATTCTGCTTCTTTCGGCTTTAACAATAAATTTCAGCAGTCACTCACACATTGCAATTTATCAGAAAATGTAATTCATCTAGTTTCCTCCAATCTTTATTTAAAAGTTTTCACTTCAAAGTTATTAATTTTACTTTGAGCTTTATTTAGTAAAGGATTTCTATTTTTTTATTACCCGATTAGTTGTGGCGATGAACAAATAAACAACTGGACACACACAAAAGGAGCACTTGGTACAGCCAGGGAAACAATGAAAAGCTGTAAAAAGCGGACTCGTGGTTCAGGCCATGCCTCTGGACAGTCGCTGCAACATGTCAAGTTATTTCTGCAATAAGAAAAACGTTTCAGTTCAGCGCTTATAAAAGCTGGTCTCTTCCTGTATTAAATTTGAGAAAACCATCAACATGGCATTGTATTGTATTCTGAAATGTATATATTGTATTCTGAAATATATATATTGTATTCTGAAATGTCATGTTTTTCTGTTCTGTAGCTGTAATATTAGAGCCGGCAGCCAGTAGAGCAGAACTAGCCCAAAACACCCTGTTATTACCAAACTACTCATTGTGTGAAAAGTATGTAGCTTTCATTGGAAAAACATTTTCCACTTCAACTTAAAGTTTCAGTTTGAACGTTTCAATGAGCAGTGAGGTCTCGAAAAACAGTTACATCTGGCACTTTTTTGATGGAAACTACATTACAAATGCTTCACAGTAGGCTGACGTAATAGTCCAAATTACATGTTTCAGCTTGCTTCTGTGGTAACTGGGCACACACTGTAATATGCAAAGCCTGACATCCACCATAGACCAAAATTTAAAAAAGGATTCCCCCTTTTTTCTCCAGACAAGCTAAATTCACAACATGCCACCACCACAAGGACCAAAATACTAAAAAGTAAACATGGGCACAAAAAAAGAGACACGGACAGAAACACATGAAACCAAACCTCAGAGCGACTGAAGTAAAGCTACTGAATCTGCAACACAACATAGCAGTATATCTACAATAAGTGTTCACAAACTATACCTTTAGCTGAAAGGAAACAATGTGAAAACTTAGAGATGTTGTAGTTGGGTAGGATTTAATACTATATAGTGAGCTCAAGGCTAAGACAACAGTTGTAGTTAAAGGAAGAAGACAGACAAGTATAAGAAATATGTAAACAAGTCAGACAAAAACCCAAACTGTTCATTTTTACAGTACTGTATTAATGATTCCAAAACAACTTGTTTATTTAATACACAAGTTGTATATTAATATATACACGTGTAGAATTGTAACATTATATTTATTGTACCAACAGTTTGCCATTCAACAAGTTAAAAACATGAGAACAGAGTTTCCTTAAACGCCCAGAAAAAAAAAAAGCTAAATTCTTCAACCTAAAAAACATTGTTAAAACAAAACGTCATTATAAACACAGTAAAAACAAATAAAAAAAAGGTGCAGTGAGCAGCTTCATGAGCATCAGGGTAGAAGACACTCCTTTTTTTTTTAACTGTAGTTTATTGTTGTTAATTGTTTAATGTTATTGTTGTTTGTACTTTATATGTTCTGTCTGGAACAGGTCTCTCTTGTCAATGAGTCCTCGTGGCTCAGTGAGCCTAGCCTGTATAAATAAAGGTTGAATGAATGAATGAATGAATGAATGAACCTAGGTGTACCAGCTTTCAGGCTGCACAGCCTCCTGCCTGAGGGGAGGAAGGTGAACAATTCATGGGCAGTGCCAGCGTGGGTGAGGTCCCGCATGACGTTCCCTGCTCTGGTTCTGCATCTGCTGGTGTGGATTCGATCACTCTTTTCAGCAACTTGTCAGCCCCAGAGCAGCTGCAGTTACACCAAATGTCAGGACTTTCTCCACCGCATGCCTGCACAGCAGCACCGAGTCAGGCCTGCTTCAGCTTACACATAAAATGCATGTGTTGGCGAGCCTGTTTCCACAATGCTGGCTGTGTTTGCAGCCATAGGAGGTCGCTGGACAGATATAAACTCAAGTATTAGATTATCATCACTAGCTCCGCAGTTTCTCCACCAGTGCGCCCATTATAGTCAGTATTAAATGTACAGTACGTTAAATTAACAGGTGTGACAAAAAAAATTGACAAGCCCTGCGTGTGTTACAGATTTGATTATACAGTTTGACAAATTATAATCATTTTGAGCTCATGTGCAGTGCAGGAAAAAAAAAAAACGGTGCCAATTCTGAGAACAAACCACTGACTATACATACGCTTTCACATGTTTAAGTGCCACTGTGCGAATCAATACCCAGCTAGTCTAAAAATAATTATATATTTCCAACATAGGTAGCATTTGAAAACAAAAGGCTGCAGTGCCAGTAAAGCATCATCATTCAACATGACAACATGTGAGTAATTAGTTCCCATTTCCTGCTTCAATACCACTGAACGTACACCCCCTGAGCAGGACACTAGTGAATTGTGGGTCTTTGTCTTCAGCTGAAAGCCACAAGCTTCTTTCCAGACACAATCATCCCATATTATTCAAACCATTTCATTTTACCCTTGACTAAGTGAAAAAATAAAGTTTGTACATATTCTTCTGAAAACAAAACTAAATAGCAGTGGTCACATTTCCACCACTAGTATATGCACTCTGTCATAAACCATCGTTAATGTTTGAAATGTAAAATATTGTAAAGAAATCACATTAAGACCTAGAGAGTTGTTACAGAGAGCCCCAGCAACATCAGCAAACTGTTTTTCTTGAATTTTCGACACAACCATTAGCTCATTAGGAAGCTCATAAAGCAAACTCCATGCTGACAAGTAAAGTGACTTTTCTAGGCTGCAGGATGTGCATTCCTCGCCTGGGAATGATTAAGAATGGAAATTACAAGGTGGTGCGACCCTAGGGGGACAGCGTCTGCAAGTGATTCACAATCTTCAGTGAATGTGAGCCAAGTATAAGGTGACACAGCAAAACCTTTTACACTGAAAAGCTGCATTAAAGGTCAAGTATTGTAGTTCAGTTTTATCATAAGGATGAAGTTTTGTACATAACCTGCTGGTCTAGTTCACCCTCACTCAGCAAAACTTTAAATGACTGAATCGAGCTGCATTACTTACCGAAAGGAACCTTCTGCTTTGTTGTAAATCTTCATAAAGTCACCGCCTGAGGAGAAAAGACAGTCTGGGTCAATTCAGGAAGGGACAATCGACCACAGCGGCACATTTCAGGCCTTCACTTCCTCCTGACTCAGAAAGGGGAATCGTTTTCCTCCCCGTTTAAAAGGCTGGGTGTAAATACAGCAACTCATGAGCCCATTGTGACCTTTAAACCAGACTCATAACCTGCAATGCATAAGTGGACATCCTCCTCTTATGCAACAGATACCATGCCAGCAATACTTCTGGAAACTACAGTATTTTTAGATAAAAATCTGATTATGTCCAAACGTGATGGCCTCCAACATAACATTACTTACCTGCAGCCTGAAGGCCGAGATGGCCACTCCAATCTACAAAACCCATTTCACTCTCCATTTTAAAGAAAAAACAAAAGTAATTGACATTGTACCAAGTCTATGACAACTTAGTGTTAAAACTAAGCACTTAAATACGTATTTAACCAACTCCAGGAGTCCACAACTAATTTCACTCATTTGTTATCCGGAGCTCAACTGGCCGTTTTTAGCTAGCGTCAGACAGGTCACGTGCGCATAATGCATCATTTTTAAATCACAATTTTCCATCTTAAAATAAATAACTAAACACGTACCAGGTCGTTACCGTAGCCCATCACAACTCAAATAAAAGTCAGGAAGATGGGGTTCATTTCCATAACGGTTGTAGTAAATGAAGAACGAATTGGTCGTCGACTCGTAACGCTCTCACTAGAAACTTTCAATGTTCGCGCGGATGATACCATCAGCTAGCTTAAATCGCTACGGCTATAAACGTACCATGAAAACATCTCAAACGTGACTAAAATAATTATATATGATATATTTTAATATCTAGTTGAAAAATTTACAAGTATATCTATAAATAAAAAGGTCTAACTGAAGCAATCCTGTTTTGCACCCCTAAACTGAATCTATATTTGGTACGGTCGGTGTCAATGTGGAGAACGCTGCGCACGAGGTACCGTGGTAACCACGAAATCTCGCGAGAATACAAACGCGAATTAAAATCACAGCGTGTGAAATATATATATGTTGATGTTGATGTTTTGGGGGAAAGCGTGTAAAACATTTACAAAGTCTATTTTTATCTTACAGAAAAGAGCTGTAAGAATTATCACCAGAAAGCATTACAGTCACCCATCAAGCACATTATTTTATCAACTGAAGTTATTGAAGTTCCATGATTTGGTAGATTATAGTATTTTATCAGTTATGTATAGGGCTCAAAATAACGCATTACCATTAAATATCCAAAGAAATTTTATTAAAAGACAAAGTTGTTATAATCTTAATGGGATAGAGATATTTGTCAAACCAAAATTCAGAACTAGTCTGAAGGGAAGGTCTACCTCAATCCAAGGAGTTGGATTGTGGAATGGTCTAGAGAGTGATGTTAAAAATGTCAAGTCATTGTGTATATTTAAGAAAAAGATCAAAACTGAATTGTTAAAAAAAAAAAATGAAGTAGCTTAGTGTGTGTTTTGTATTAGAATTAGAAAAATTAGAAAGAGTTATTCATTTTATACTGTTACTTGAAAATTATTGTGATTGAACTAATTGTGTGAAAAAAATAATAAGATTTTTTCTTCTTCTGCTGCCTTTCATTTTAAATCTCTTGTATCTTTTTATACTGTTATGGAATTGTTTTGTATTTTTTTTAAATGAATAAACTTTATACCATACCATACCATACTATATATATATAACATAGTCCATGCTCAATAATCCAAGTATACAATCCAACATTTTTCAGTCAGGTCATCTGGACAGTTTCTATTTTTTTTTTTTTTGTGTGTGCTGAAATGTTTCGCCTTCGATCCGGAAGGCTTCATCAGTCCAGGAAACACACAACACAAAACTGATTCTTCCCCCGACAGCTTACTCCAAATATTTCAAAGTTAGGTCAGCTGGACGGCTTCTTCTTTGTTGAAACATTTCGTCTTTTATCCAAATGACTCATTCATCATAAAACAGGAGCGGAGGCCTTTGTGTTCAACTGTCCCCTCTTACAATGCTGTTATTGCTAGTATCATTCAACCCTCTGTGAATAGCAAGCAGCCATCAGGGCACTAACAATCGGTCGTTAAGCAGATGGTCCTCCTTAATCGTGTGAACAACTAGTTCTGGGTGTCACCAGCAAACTGGTTGATCCACGATGATAAGGTGCTGTTTATAGGACCGAGTTAATTGTAGCTCCTGAGACTGAATACGTTTTTTGGATAAAAGACTAAATGTTTTGACAAAGAAGAATTTGTCCAGAGGACCTGACTCAGGGGTCACCACAGCAATTTGTCCTCCTCAGTCTCACTCTGTCCTCACCAACTACCTCCATGTCCTCTTTGTCTTTCAAGTTCAAGTTCAGGTCAATTTTATTGTCATTTCCACCACATGTGGTACATGAGGTGGAATGAAATTATGTACACAGGGTCCAGTTATACCCAAAAATAGCAACTTTTTCCTGGCAGCTGCATTTCTAACATCCTTCTACCAATATACCCACTGTCCCTCCTCTGGACATGTCCAAACCATTGTCCCTCCTCTGGACATGTCCAAACCACTGTTCCTCCTCTGGACATGCCCAAATTATTGTCCACCCCACTAGTATGTATCAAATCTGGAAGCATTGAATTGTTGTCTTTTTGTAAAACACTCAGTAGAGCAAATCTGTGGCCCTTGGTCCGTTTCCTGCAATATAACAAATAAAATAATTTTAGTCTGTTGGAAGAAAGTGATAAATATTGTTGAATAGAAAGCAATGTGCTTTCATGTGATCACTGGGTTATGTGCTTTATTTACCCTGTATTTTTTTTTTTAGGCATTTTAAGATTACGGTATATCCCTTATTTTTTACCAACAGCAAATCAAATGGATTTACCAAAGAAAAATGCATCTTTTTAGATAAAATGCAGTATATTGTTAAAGGTTGTTGAGTGTTTATTGGTGTGCTTCGTGAAGGTTTTGCCTCATGTTGGTTCAGTACTGTGTTCCTTTTTTGTTCTCATGGCGAGGAGGCCGGTGGAGGGGCTCGAGTTCTGCTAATGACAAAACAAGCTGGGGAATGATCTAATGTTTTGGCAGCAAACTGTTTTAATTAACTAATTCAGGATGGCCTCAGCTCTAAGGAGAGGAGTGTTTTTCCCTTCTTTATTCCACATGCGTGCACGCAGAGGATACAACCTTTACCACACTGGCTGGTTCCCATGAGGACAACAGTACCGTAGTTTTTTTCTCCTCGGAAACAAATGTTATTCCTCCAAGCTCTGTTTTTTTTAATAGAACAAGAGGCTAAAAGTCTGGATAAGTGTTGATAAGAATATCCCACACATCAAAGAGCAGCCAGAGGCAACCTGACAGGCATGTAGCACAAATTAACTGTGAAGGTTTACTTCAAATGGAGTCATAAAAAGTTTTTTTTTTCCTGTTTTGTAAAAAATAAAACTTTTAACTTTTGTTATCTGACTCATTTGTCTTGAGAAGGAAAGAACACACTCAAAATGGTGATAAGTGAGGGACAGTCAGGGTCAATTCTTTTCTGAACAAATGTATCATCACGACCAGTTTTAAAGAATACAAAAGGCAAAATAAAAAAAAGACTGAACAGAGACAAGGAGAAAAATACTTTTGAATTGTGCTGCTTTAATTTTGTTTCCAAAGTCACAAGTAGTTCATGTCCACAATCAAAACTAGAGAAATTGCATTTTCTGGAACTATGCAATGATAGTGTTTGCTAAATGACATCTAAAGAAGCTAAAACTGAGTTCTTAATTATAAGAGGCTAAACACAAGCCAAAAACCAAAATGTAAAAGTAGCAAAAAGTAGCTAGCAGAAAGTAAAAAACTAACTAAAAGCTAATGTAGCAAAAAGCTGAAGTCTAAAAGTAGCAAAAAGCTAGCTAAAAGCTAACTATATCAAAGGATAGTTAAAAGTAGCAAATAGCTAGCTGAAAATAGCATAAAGCTAAACGTAACAAAATGCTAGCTAAAAGCTAAAAGTAGCAAAAGGCTAAACAGAAACTCAAAGTATTGGAAGACAAAAATGACGCAAAGTTCTCAATAAGTCCAATTTTTTAAAAGAAATGTAAATAAATCTTGACAAATTTCTACAAGGGAAATAAAGTTATATACTTTTAAAAAATATTGGAAAAATTAAAAAGAAAATCATGACACCCACCTCCTGAATGAGCTGATCGTTTTGATTTAAGAACAGCTAAAATGTCATCGTGCCGATGAATAAAATATGTACAAAAAACAATAAGCTGGAAAATTTACTTCACAGAAACAGATGTTTTTACTTTTGTAGTGAGATTTTCGAGGGAAGTAAATGACAACTGCAGTGAAGTTTTCCTTTCCACTGTTGCCTTAGTGCTCGCTCAAGATGAGAAAGCAGTCTGCTCCTCAGATAAATAACCTTAACTTATTTTTTATATATATATATGTTTCTGTTTAGTGCTGTTGTGACTTGGTGCTATATAAATAAACTGAATTGAATAAATTGAATTGAAAGTACCGTAT
>NC_056508.1:45005321-45007544 GCF_014905685.2 Nematolebias whitei | reverse complement strand
ACTTTTTGTTGTTGCTGTTTTTGGCTTTGGTTGGAGTGCGTTAAAAATGAAGGTCTAACAAATGAAACCTTCATGTCCTTGAAGCAGCAACAGAAAAAGCAACATTTAGTTGAGATCAGTGTTGAAGTCAGAATTGAGGGGGAGATCTGCAGCTCTATATTTGTCACAAACAAACCCTGCATGATCGTGACTCGAACAGAGGTGTGCCTACGAAGCTTGGCAGCTGCTCGTTTTTCAGCTTATACAACGGTCTTATCTTTCATGTCTGCTGTTTGAGCTCTTGGCATCAAACACATCTTACAGTGAAACAGCTCGAAGCCCTTTGTTCATAAAATCATGTTTATCAGTGAATTCACGAGCAGTTTGTTTCCTGATTCCCACCACAAAACAACACGTGTTCCAGAGCCCATCGAACAGCAGGGCGCTGCTGGTGTTTAACCTGCTCGGGTTTATAGTCTTTACTTCCAGTCGAGCAGCAGGAAGCACAGAGGTGCTCAGACTCTGATCCCCCGCTCGTTGGACTTCAGAGAAGAGGAAATCGTTCAGGGGAGTTTAGTCACAGAGGCTGTATATACGGTAAAACAAGGAGGGAGCTGTTACGGTACTTGGGTCTTCGATGGTTTATTCAGGAATGTTTGGAGCCTTTGTCTCCTTCAATAAGTCAATTTCCATAAATAGTCATGTCAGAGATGCTCCGTAATGTGCTCAATGCACAGGTGGCCATCTTGTGTTGAGTTCATTTCAGCTGTAAATTTACATGTAACGGTTTATTTCTGAAAGTTTCACTGAAACCCATCCAGTGGACAATGACATATTTTGCAGTGTTGACTCCAATAATCAACATCAAAATATCCTCTATTCATTTTAACTTGCTCCAAGGAGACACACTCGAGGACACGAGAAGATTTTTAATCGGTTTTACTTGCGAGGGCAGACTTTCACAACAGGTCACAGAAGTTCTGGAGTCCAGTCACGAGAAGCTGCACCGGGCAGCGTGCGAGGATTGTTTTTATAAACTTATCAGCTCTCACAGCTCACAGGCAGACACTGATGACCTCGGCCACACAGTTGCACATGCAGGATCAAATCAGCTCCTAATTCAGCCCTCTCTGAGAGAGAAAATAACTCTCTGGTAACTCAAACACATGGTTCATGGGCGGTTAATATTATAAACACATAAACCTTGATCAAAACCCCCCAGACAGTTTTAAACAAAGATTTCACACCGATGAGGTCAGAGGAAATGATTTAAAAAAAGACATCTTGTATGGGTCGATGTACTTTCTGAAATTTGCTGCGAATTGTGCATTTTGAAGATAACGATAAAGACGCACATTAGTTTCCAGAAAGTGCTCCTTTTTTTGACATAAAGCACAGTAAAAAAAACAGATTCTGTTCAATATCTGGAAAACTACAGGAGTAAACGCATCTAAACTGCACTTTGATATGTTTCATAATCATTTTATGTCAGTTTCACATTATGCAACGAGTATCTTTAGTTTCCACATAAAAACGTTTATTTATTTTTGATTTTCTCAGGAATGTCAGAGGTGAGGGTGTGATTTAAAAACATCCAAGTGTCTGAGGTTCCTTGGAAGTGATTCTTAGATTGTTGAGAATTATTTTCCAGACATGAGGGCACAAGCAGCATAACTCTGTTAAAAGATGGAAAGTTTCTCGTGTAAAACTTTTTCTGAGGAAATCGTCACTGACAGTTGTTGGCTTTTTGTGTTGCGATGATAAAAGTATGTTTTGTTTCATTTTGTACAGCAATACTATTAAAACTTAAGACTTTCTACAGAAAAATATGAATCTAAAAAGTTAAAATGGACCAAATATTCCACTTGTTAGCACACCTTTTTCATTTCCTGTAAAAGAAAACAATGTGCCGATATTTTCTGGTAATTTCCAGTTGCCTTGACCATAAATGTTGATTTGTGTTGTTTTTATCAGCTTTTTCCATCAGTCCTGAGACCGTAGTACTATTTATACAGGAGGCTTCCTGCTATTCAGAAATTGTGAAGCTGCTGTTGGTGTAAAAGTTGGCAAGGAAACAAGTTTAAAGCTGAGAGCTTTATTATTTAAAGCATTCATCCAAACATTCATCAACAGCCAGAGTCTTCCTTCTCAAAAACTGTTTTTGAAACTTCTAAGGAAGAAGATCTAAAAAATAACACACCTTTGTTGACTTCTTGAAATAAATGCAATCCTAGCTGAGCTTAT
>NC_056508.1:44979916-45004921 GCF_014905685.2 Nematolebias whitei | reverse complement strand
TATATGTTATGTTATACTATATGTTAAATCAGTAACAGACTCTACCAATGAAAAGGCTCTCAGGACAATCTCTAAATCTTTGCATGTATTTGTCTACTTAACACCCCTAGTTGTTTGTTCATGTAAGTGCTGTGTTCTTCTGTATACTTCATTCGTTTGTTAGTTGTATACTTGTCATTTGCTTGATAAAAAGTGTCACTGCACGATTTGTTCCGGGACCGGAAGCACCATTCGTACTGTGCGCCTGCACTCCGGGCGCAGGAGTGTTGCGCCCAGAATAGTCTTATAGCTTGTAATGAAGAGGAGCTAAATGTGCATGTACAACTTGTAACGAAAGTCTACGGGCAAACATTCTTGCGCCCCCAGGGCGAAAATACGTCAATCAGCGACAATGTTTTTGAAAGGAACAACGTTACTCATCGTTAATTATAAAATATTTATCTTATACAACTAAAAATATATATGCATATATTTCAAAATATTTTATTTTATTTTTTCATTTTAATTTAATTTTGTATGTCTTCAAAGTAATATTGTGAGTGGTGGGGCAGCGCCCTAGCGTCCTCTATAGGTTAGCCACCACTGCTTTACAACCCAGCATTCCTTGAAGAAATGCATATCGCCCTCTGTGTTTCATGCGGGAATTTTAAAATTGTGTTATGCTGAGATGGGATGATTTAAAGTTATCAAAAACTTGTGCAAATAGTTATTGCAATATCTTGCACGATCTGTTCGTGTTTGAAGTGTGCGTGAAAGACTCTCAGCTGCAACCAAACCAAAATTTAAACTCAACATTGATAAAATTCACTGAAGTATAACCATCTTTTCATTGGCTACTGCAAAATGGTTAATATTCTGTAAAACTGTCTGAGAGGATGATAAAAATGGTCAAAACTAAGACTTTATCTGCAGTCAGAGCGCTGCAGCGTTTTGTGCAGCAGGATAGTTCTGGTTTTCCTTGGAGCTCTGAGTAAAATGTGAGCTGTGGACTAAGCAGAAAGCCAGGCAGCATGGAGACTTCCAGCGGTGCCGACCACAGCGTTCCTCTGGGTTTTATAATGGCAGCGTACAGCTGTGTTACCTCCACTTGCAGGAATGTGGAAAAAAAAAAGGAAAAACTGACACATGCATATGAAAAAAGCTGTTATTGACTACATTCAGGAGTGCTGTGAGCTCGTAAAAAAAGTTTACAAATCTCCACAGATGTGGCAACAACCACCGAACATGGGCATGATTACATGGTTTTTCACATCTACTGCCAAAAAACATTGCAGTAAATGACATAAATGTAAACAACACCCTGTTCTGCACGATTGCAATCATTTACTTCTCCATTTAAAGCAGTAATCCCATCCCCAAAACATTTCATTATGGCGTCTCTTCATGCAGATAGTTTTGGTTTATATTGGCTCGGATTTGAAAATACCATTAAAAATAACACAATGTGCTTCTTTCTGTGTTCTGTAATTTACAGCGGGGATACAGAAAAACTATAATCTCTGTAAATTGTGTCCCCTTTCTGTCTTGCTGCCAGAATCAGCAGCCATAAAACGGGTGATACTGTATCTAAATGACCTTTAAATCTCAGCGGTTTACCAGAAGCAGTTCATGTTGGAGACTTTCTTATCTTGGATTTTGCCCCTGAGGCTGCTAACATACAGAATGGGACTGTTCACAGATTAAAATAACCGTTTTTATAATTTAAGCTTTAACGGCAAGTTTCCTGATTTCAGCTTCTGTTCTGAACTAGACCAAACCCTTTTGTCATGCCTTTGAGCTCCTTTAATTCAAGTAAGGTTTAATGTGAGGGTCTTGTGTTTCTGTGTTTTTGTGCATATATGAAGCCATCGGGCACGTGAGGGGGAAGTGGGGTTAAAGGTCATGGCGACAGTTTCAGGTCAGATGATCTCAGTGTTGAGACAGATGGTGATTTACCAGCAGGTTCCTTCTGGGACCTCTCAGACACCCATGGAGCTCTTTGCGTACAAGTCAGCTGGCAAAAAAATAAAAACAGACAAACAGCAAAAAATGCTGAATCTGGGTGAAAGATAAATGCAGAAACCTGAATGACAAAAATATAATTTTGTTTAGTATTTCTTAGATACATTTACTTGAGCTGACTGTCTTGACGTGGTCAAAGTGTTTATTGTGTGATGAAATTATATTAATGGAAAGAAAAAATGTTCCTTGTGATGATAAAATGGAATATTTTCCTCTTTTGTGACTCATAAACAGCTGCAAACACTATAAGCTTTCATTAGCTTAGCAGGGATGTTCAATTCAATTCAAATACTTTATTAATCCCAAAGTGAAATTAAATGTCGTAGCTCATCATCCTGGTTTCATTAAGAGATGCCGATGGCTGTGGGCCGGAAGGATCTGCAGCAGTCCGTCCCACAGCAGATCTGAAGAAGCTGGCTGCAGATGCCGATCCATCCACCCAGACCCACCAGGCCTCTTGGTCCTCCTGGGCAGCAGGACCACCTGAATGTTGGACAGAACTCCTCCCTGAGCGATGGTCACTCCTCTCAGCAACTTGTTGAGCTCCTCATCATTGCAGACAGCCAGCTGCAGGTGTCGGGGATGATCCTGGTCTTCTTGTTGTCATGAGCCACGTTTCCTGCCAGCTCCAGGATCTCAGCTGTCAGTCACTCGAGCACCTCCGCCAGGTAGACGGAGATGCTTCCACGGCACCTCCTTTACAACTCATTTGGGATTTGTAGATGTATTTGCGGTATTAATTGAGCTTTGAGATGTTAATCAGCTACTCCCGGTTGTAAAAACCACCTGATTGTCATGGTTATGCTTCATGACAAATGTCCAAAAGTAAAATGGTTTCAGTAAAAATCCTTCTAGCTGCACAGCATCCAATACCAGAGGAAGTAATCATCCAAAAATGTGCTTTACATCCAGAAAATGAGGAAATAAAGTTTTCAAAAGCAATAACCCAGAATGAAAGTAACAGTTACTCCAACATGCAGCCACCTTGAGCAGCACAATTCTAGAACTAGATAATAAATATTTAAGTAAATCAAATTTGGCAGTAATGTGGAGATACAGTCTCAAGCATCTCCAAACATTTTTTAAGCCTTTATTGAAATTTGGTTTGCTCTAAGTCAGCTGGACTTCTGTTCTGTGGTTGAAATTACTTTTGTCAACTACAGAATAGAAGTCCAGTCGATTTGTTTTATTTTATTTTATTATATTTAACCATGTCCTGGATGACTGAGAATCTAAACTTAAATTTTTCCTCCAAATCAACACTCAACCCAGTAAAACTGTTGAGTTTTCTTGCTGCTTGACATTTTTTGGCACTAGTGACACGATGACTTGGTGAAAACGCATACTATGCTGTTTTAGACACATGAAGTTGTAAACAGAAGTGATTTATCATGCTGTAACCAGAACCATAAAGTGTGTATGTTCCTTATGTCAAACTGCAGCCATGTGACTACATCACAGTATCATCTGCATACATGTGAACAGTTTCCAGGATGAAAAACAGCATTTTTTATTAGATTTAAGTAAACAGAGATCAAATAAACACACACTGCATTTTAGTTAGTTTCACTAAGAATGCTTGTTGTTGTGTTTTTGTATTTTTTTTATGTTTGGCTAAATCCCATATTTAGTATCAAATAAGCTGCAGTTACCAGTGTTGTGAATATTTTGTTAAGTGACAGGAAATATAGAAAAAAAAATCTAACAAGTCTATAACTCATTTTTCAACATTATTGCTAAATGAAGAACTGACAATAACGCAAATTTGTGCTAAAGGTAGAAAAACACACAAGGAAACTCAGAGTCCCTCCACCTTTCTCACCTCCACTTCAGTTTTTAACCAGACAGCCAGCTGTTGCTTAGTGCCGACCCCCTCCGAGAGGAAAAGCGAGGATGGAGGATGAAGGGAGGAGGAGGAAGAAGGGCTGGAGCGGATGGGTGCAGCTAGACATTTTAGGTCAAAGGTCAAGCCTGCATGTGTCTGATTCCTTTGTCCTGAATCCCCCTCCATCATCACCACACTCAGTTTTAATATGACATGATCAACCTGCTGCTCCACCCAGCATGCTCTCTGTCGTGCACTCACACGCTCATGGGTTTCAACCAGAGACGTGGGATGAATTAAAAGATTTAGCCATAAAGTCAAGGTCAAAACTCAGGGGAAGCCATGTTTATGACCTCACAGATTTATGAAAAGTGATCATTCATGAGCACCTCATCCATCTCTGTGTTTTATCACATTGAAAGTTGTATTTTTGTCTTTAAAAAGTGCTGCTTCAAACGATCTTATGTAATTTAAAGAAAAGCAGGTCACGCAGCGTTTCTTACTGCAGACAGGAAGCTGCCATTAGCAAAGTCTAAAAATGTAAAATGCTCTGCACACAAATTTCCATAACGCTGCACTAATCCTGCACCTCTGGGAGAAAACCAACATAAAGCTGCTGTTTCAGTGTCGTGTGAATTCACTTTTCATGAGGTAAAGCGTTGATGACAGGTCTTTAACAGAATGAGAAATAGCTACAGATGGGCATGTTGTATTCAAAAGGTTGAATTTATTTATTTATTTATTTTAATTGGAACGGTCGAGCCAAAAACTTCAACCAAGTAAATATTGGTACCATTTATGACATTTCATCTTTCTTATTTTTAACGATGCAGTGATTAAATGATTGAATGCAGCTTACACCACTTTTTTTGTAAGAATCGGAAGCGTATAGAAATTTGAATCTTTTAAAGTAACCAGTACGTTTCTTGCCCAGCAGGATTATTTCCCAAAGACAAGAGACCGTCAGATGTTCCTCGCTCGTGTTCCTACAGTAGAGCCGTATAGACAAAACCTAAACAAAGTGCTGTTTTTTGTGTTCACAAAGCTACTGGGACATTAATGCGCTCAGATTTAAACTATTGTTGTTGTAGCTGCACCACAGTCTTCAAATTATAGGTTTACACTTTTCCACTCCAGTCCAATAGGTGGCAGTAATACACTAATATCCAGATGCATGCTCAATAATACACTAATAATACACTAATACACTAATGTAATACACTATAATGTAATACACTAATTAATACACTAATGTAATACACCAATGTCTTAACTGTTCATTCCAAATAAATGAAAACAAGCTGAAACCCTTTTCTGCCAGATCTCAACAGTTTTTATACCCTTGTAGTTCCTTCCTCTGCTCATCATCATGTCTGATGTCTTTAGTTTGAATGAAAGCAGCATCATTATGTATAGAGATCAACTAGTCTCAAAAGTAGTCACACCAGCATACAAAAAGATTTGTATACAGTACTGTATATATGTATGCCCCTATATCTTATATAGTCCCTCGTGAGAATCCAAACCTTGAAGCCCCGCGATAAGTGAAAAACCACGAAGTAGGAATACAAGTAGTAAGTAGTGGTTTATTTTAGTATTTATATATTTTTAAGGTGTTTTAAACCCTTCCCACACTCTTGCAATATTCTAAACAATGTTTCTAAACTCTAAACGCTCTAAAAGAGCACAGCATGTCATGATTTCAGCTCTCTGCCTCAGGCTGCACTCTCGGCCACACCCACTTATCCGTGCTGCACAGAGATCAGCTGATCAGCTGCAGGAGGAAGCTTCTCCCACAGCTGTGGACTACACACAGGTGCTAAATCATTTAAAATAATTTATTTTAAATTCATAATCCATGCCGATCGTGCGTCTCAGCCATCAGTCAGCCAACTGTGTGTCGTGTCCGATCTTACTTTGAAAAACAACGATAGAGCAAGTCCATGAAAACTGAACCGCGAAGTAGCGAGGGACTACTGTATATGCTAATGGTTGCAAAATCCTCTGCTGTGCATGGCAACTGAAGGACCTGGCAGAGCTTCGGAGGCTGATACAAATGATGAAAGTCTTTGGATGTGTCTGCAGACAGGGCAATGACTGCTTTGTTGCTTTGGCGTATTGCTTATTTCATATCCCCGATTAAACGTAAAGTTTTTGAATCTGATGGCGGCAGCACAACTCAAAAAAGTTGGGTCAGGGTCATGTTTCCCTCTGAAAGGCATCCCCCTTTTCTTTAAACAACATTCTGTGAACATCTGGGAACTGTTGGGAGCAGTTTATGGAGATTTTAGAGAGAGATTTTGTCCCATTCTTGTCTGATGGAGGATCATCATCAGTTACGAGTCTTCATGGGCAACTGTGGCTGAGTGGTTAGAGCAGTCCTCCTCCAGTGCAAAAGTTGGGGGTTTGATTCCACCAGCAATAAAATGACAAACTGTCCCTGGGCAAGACACTGAACCCCTCATTGCCTCTGATGTGTGTCCCATCGGTGTATAAATGTGATCTAAAGCACTGATTAGTCTTTGTATAGATAGTAGTGCTGTATGAATGGGTAAATGAGGGCACAGATTGTTAGTGTCTTCATAAGATGAAATGTGCCATATAAGCACAGTCTGTTTAACATTCTTCGTTGGATGGAAGCAGATGTTGTTCTAGATCCTGCAGATACTTCTCTGCATTAATGGAGCCTTTCCAGATGTGTAATCTGCCCATACTATACATCCATCCATTATCTTTATACGCTCATTCCATTTTGGGTCACAGGGGTCGCCGGTCCCCATGTCCAGCAATCACTGTGCGAGGGGCGGGGGACACCCTGGACGGGTCGCAAGTCCATCACAGGGACACATAGAGACAAACAAGACAAACAACCATTCACTCTCTCACTCACACCTAGGGACAATTTAGAGTTACCAATCAGCCTAACATGCATGTTTTTGGTCTGTGGGAGGAAACCGGAGCACCCGGAGAAAACCCACGCATGCACGGAGAGAACATGCAAACTCCACCCAGAAAGGCCCCTGGACCGGGGTTTGAACCAAGGACCTGCTCGCTGAGAGGCAGCAGCTCTACCAGTTGCGCCACCATGCTGCTCCCATACTATACAATACAACTTTATTTATAAAGCACTTTAAAAACAACACCGTTGGCCAAAGTGCTGCCCATAACAGAATGCACCCCCATACCATTAGAGAGGCAATCTTTTCAACTGTGGGCTGATAACGGACTGAATAGTCCTCTCCTCTTTAGTACAGAGGATATGGCATCAATGGTTTCCAAAAATATGTTTAGATTTCATTTTGTATGACCACAGCAGTTTTCCAGCTGATGGCATATTTAAAGTTATATTTCAGAATAATGTTTCTCAGCAGAAAATTGGGCACTTTTCATACAACCTTTATTTAGACAATGGGATGGTTTCATCATTTGAAATGTTTCTTATATGTTCAACTGTAAATAAATATGGATTTAAGAGAGTTGCGTGGCATGACTCAACATCCTAACTTTTTCAGAGTTAGGTTTGTAAATTAGGTCAGTACACGCCAGTATTCATTCACCGTACTGTGCATGAAAAAAAAAATGCTGCCTCAAATCAAAACACTTAATTTCAAGAGTCCCTTCAGCGTTAGACCTCCTCAGTGTTTCTAATCGAGGACACTGAAGGAGGCACACGCATGGAAACATGCGGCTGCAGCAGGATCCTGAGTTTTAAGCGTGTGGAAGCATTTACCAAAGCATGAATTATGGATCATATGAAAATAAATAATGAAATGAGCATTACTGTCGCTGGTGCAAGGTGTGCAACAATGGGCTTTTAATTTAATCAGGTTAAAGAGAACGTGACATGATGTCTGAGATGAGTTTGTTAACGGAGACATTAATTATGTTCTTTAAATAAAAATAAATCTTTTTGAATCTGTGGTTTGGTCACGTTCTGTCTTCAGCGCAGAAAGGTTTTTATTTTAGTGTTGACCCAATTTTACAACTGCATTAAAACAAAAACTACACACTTCTGTGCTCTCCATCGCATCAGTGTGCTTCTATGAACTGTCTTATTTCATCACTGCAGGTTTGATGTGAAGCAAGAACTCTGCAACGTCTTGGAGGAGATCTGAACGCTCCAACAAAGCAGAGTTCATGTTGTCTTCTCTGCAGGACACCTGTTTGGGATCCAGGATATAAATCCATTCATTTTGTCCACTTCTGCAGCACAGTGCATGGTAGTGGTTATTTTAAGGTTGTGGTCACAGGACTGGACTGTGCTCTGCAAACTTAGATAAATGTGACAGGATTTGTGCAGAGCTGTCAAATGTATAGATATGTATTGATGAACAAAGAACTTTTTATAATCCAACGTGCTTCCATGTGCCTTCAGATAGTAAAACGTGTGTAAACATTAAACCAGTCAACCAGTTAGTTTAGGCTGCAACTCACTGGCTCAGACTGATCATTTAATTCCCTTTAATTCCTCATTTTTTCCATCTATTTGCTGCTGTCTGAATAAACAGAACCGTTCTTATAAATTTTAGTTTCAGTTGTGAGTCGGTCATTGTTGCTTTACACCCCAAAGTGTTAATTTCACGCATTTATTTTTCCAGAAATAATGCACCGGACACACCATCTCTATTTAGATAGGACTACAGGTGCCATGTCAACACTTCTGTAATGTTTTAAGGAAGTTTGCCTTTTTTTGTTGGTTTTATCAGTCTCACTGCCAGAACCGTCACCATTTGTAGTTTTTATATTTATCAGGCGTTTCAGCTTCAGATTAAGTGCTTTCTTGGTTCACTAGTCTCTCTTGTAAGCGAGTCCTCAAGGCTCAATGGGATTAACCTGCATAAATAAAGGCTGAATTAAAAAAAAAGTCTCTGGTGATGTCATTAACCAAATAAACCAAATGCTCCTCTAGTACTGCCATCATTAAAACTGCATTAACTTTGATAAAGCTGTAAGTGGTGATATTGGTGAAGACTGAAGGTGCACATAGGTAGAATTCCAAAAACATAATTTATTAAATGAAAACAAAATAATTAATATGACTACTGCTTTGTTTTCAGAGTACTTTAAAACAACCAGAGCAGCGACAGGTACATGTCAAATAAAAAAATAAAAACAAGAAAATAAAACCAGTTAGAACAATAAGATCAGTAACATCAGTAAAACAGAAGTTAAAATAAATAGAACAAGTGTCAGGCTGTCCCAAAAGCCGAGGAATAAAAGTGTGTTTTGAAAAGAGTTTTAAAAGTGGACGGTGAAGGGGACGGAAAAATAATTCTGGAGCACTTCTTCAAATCTTTGTCCCATCGGAGCTTACATTGAGACCTCCGGACCTCCAGGACGGAGGCCCCGAGGAGAATAAGGGTCAGGTGCAGGTACGAGTGACAGAGGATCTGTCAGGAAGTGAGAAAACTAAGAGCTTTTATTCAGTGAGTGTTGATTAGTGAGTCAGAGCAGCTGAGACGATTACTAACGAATTACAGGTGTGAGGGATCGGGAGCTGAGGAGAATCAAAGCCATGGGAAAAAACATAAAAACAGCTAAAGAATATCTAATGAGCTGACAGGAACAAGAAAGAAGCATACCTGCATGAGTTTTTGTCTTCTGGTTCTTTTTAATGCTCAAGTGCTTTTTCAAACGCTGCTTTTAATAAATCAAATGCATTCAGCCCCATTTGTTTCCACTTGTTGTTATTTCATAAATAGCACATGAGTGACATGGCTGGGCTGACTGTTGGTTCTGTGTTGCACAACCACCATGTTTTCATAGCAATATGAAAGTAAACACACGTCCTTATAGTCTCTCCAGCAGTCAGACTTCTGTTTGTTCCAAAAACACAGACTGACTTTTTAAAGTCCGGAGGCCACCGACCCGATGACTGACTTTTTAAAGTCAGTCATCGGTTCGGTGGCCTCCGGATTCAATCTCTGATCTTTGCAGATGATGTGAAAATTACTGTAAAAAAAAAAATCACTGTAATGCCACTTGGTTGTTGATATGTGCTGCTGATGTATTTCATGTTGCTGTGTTCATTCGTCCTCATCTGCTCACACAGACTCATGTTCGTGCTGCTGTTGTTTGGCACATCGTTTTGTACTAGTAGTGCTTAGTGTATTCTTAGTTCATGCCTTGGATCTTATTACTTTTTCTTTACAATTTGTATTTTTGTTGGATGTAACTGGGACTCTGTGTACATGGTTTTGTTCCACCTCATGTACCACAAGTGGTGTGAATGACAATAAAGAACCTTGAATCTTTGAATGTGGTCCTGATGGTGTCATCGTACCGTGATCTCCAGCTCTCACTGGAGCGGTTCGCAGCCGAGTGCGAAGCAGCTGGGATGAGAATCAGCTCCTCCACATCTGAGGCCATGGTCCTCGGTCAGAAACAGGCGGATTGTTCTCTTCAGGTCGAGGGTGAGGTTCTGCCCCAAGTGGAGGAGTTCAAGTATCTCTGGGTTTTGTTCACGAGTGAGGGAAGAATGGAGCGTGAGATTGACAGACGGACTGGTGCAGCGTCTGCAGTATTGCGGACTCTGTGCTGGTCCGATGTGGTGAAGAGGGAGCTGAGCTGTAAGGCAAAGCTCTCTGTTTACTGGTCAGTCTCCCCTCACCTATGGCCATGAACTCTGGGTAGTGACCAAAATAATGAGATAACAGATACAGGTGGATGAAATGAGTTTCCTCTGAAGGGTAGCTGGACTCTCCCTTTGAGATAGAGGTGAGAAGTTCAGTTATCAGGAGAGACTCGGAGTAGAACCGCTGCTCCTCTACATCGAGAGGAGCCAGTTGAGGTGGTTCAGTCATCTGGTAAGGATGCTTCCTGGCCTGGGCACCTACCTAGGGAGGTGCTTCGGGCATGTCCGACTGGGACGAGACCCCGGGAAAAACACAGGACAAGCTGGAGAGACTACGTCTCTTGATTGGGTCTGGGAACATCTTGGGAGTCCTCCCAGAAGAGCTGGAAGAGGCTGTGGAAAGAGATGTCTGGACCTCCCTGCTCAAGCTGCTGCCCCAAGACCTGAGTCCAGAACAAGCAGAAGATAATGGATGGGTGGATGGATGGATGGATGGATGGATGGATGCATGGGTGGATGGATGGACTTTTTAAACATTTGTATTGAGCTCATATGAATCTGTGCATCAAATAGTAGAGTTTGTGTTCAACACGGTGTTTGTCACTATGTTCTATGTTTTAATGTCTACAATTTGAAGAAAGAGGAAACTGTAACTGAACACAACTTTGAGTTTTCTCTAAAAGGAGCAGAAGGATCCAGAGCATGTTTTTCTTTTCAATTATCAATAATTAGAGAGATGTGGTGGTGGTCCGTTCCTGTCACAGTCAGTTCTGATGCTGGTTAGGTTGGTTATCAGAACAGATGGAGGTGGAACAGAAGAACCAGGTCCCTATTTTAAATGGCTTTCAGTTAATCACTGGGTGGATGGGGACCTCACTGGGTCGAGACCCTGGTTTTGTGCCCGCAGCTGATCCATCATGGGAACTGAAGGTTTCCTGACACGCAGAGGAAGGCTCCCAGCTTTCAGAGCATAGACAGAGCCGACCCTTCATCGCCGCGGTAACCAGCCAACACGACGGCGCGAGAAAGAACTTCACGAGAATGTTAACAAAGGAGCGAGAAATCCTGAAAACGAGCTGCTCCTCAAACTTTTCAACCTTAAATTTTCTGTTTCAATCAGATCGTAAAAAAACATTTATTGACTTTATTTATGTGTGAGCTCACTCACGGACCCATTAGTCCATGATGGTCAAGGCTTGAGTCCGTAAAATCGTTTTTTAACACAACCACCACTCAACAAGTCATTTCAGCAGGATTTGTGCTGTTTACATTTTAATTGTTACTGAATCTCTGAGTTAAAATGATCCATGAAAAAAGAGGAACTATTTCTTGGGCGACTCAGTTACGTTGTGTTGTTTTACAAGCGTGTAGTAGATGACACATTTAAACATGTCGTTAAAATCTATTCTGTGGTACGCAGGAAGTTAAAGTGCATCTTTAGACTTTTTGTAATTTGTCTATCAGAGTCTGTGTGTGGTACCTCGAATATTTTTTTTAATTAATTGTACATATGTAGGCCACGCCTGTATATAAGCTGCGAGTGTCCACATTGTCATATGATATATTTACACAGAAATATTTTTTTAAGCTTTTAATTAATGTACCGTTAACATACACAAATGCGTACAGTAAATTTTTATTTATTTATTTCTGAACAGTGTCGGCAACATGTCTGGTTAAAAAAAATTCTGCATCCTACCAGGAAGTCATTGATCGCTATCTTCACCTTCCTCCTGCGCAGTTTCATTGGTCAGATTTAAATAAAAAAACTTTATTTATACAGGTAGTCTCACGAGGATCCGCCTCACAAGAGAGCAGCTATGTGAGCGCCCGGGTGTGACAAGGCTAAATGTTTATGAGGCAGGAAGCACGTTAGCCCATCAAAAAAATAAAAAAATAATACAAATAAATTAGCCGCAGCATTGTATAAGCCGCGGGGTTCAAAGCGTGTGAAAAAAGTAGTGGCTTATAGTCTGGAAATTACGGTATTTGTGAGTCTGTTGTTGGTACCAAAGTCTATATTTCTTTAGATTTTCAATACAACACAATGAAGAGGGACAGAGAAGGCATTACAGATATTTTTATTTATGTCTGCTAAAGGAAAATTAAAGGAATTAGGGTGTGAAAATGTAGATTTTCACACATTTTTTAAATATCTATTCGAGATTTGTCGGTCTCCACTTTGAGTTTGCAAATCGTGTCAGTTTAATTTAGTAGAAACGTTTTATTACTGTCGGGTAAATCTGCCTTGGACTGGCTGAGGCCTTGATGTTTACCAGAACCATCCAGTCAGTCAACAAACTACGACTAGAAATTCATAAATAAACGATCAAATCATAACGTTTCTGGAGCTTGTAAGGATGTGGCTGCACAAACATTTAAAGGAATGATTAAAAATGATGATTTCTTTTCTCACGGGCAGCACGGTGGCGCAACTGGTAGAGCTGCTGCCTCTCAGCGAGCAGGTCCCTGGTTCAAACCCCGGTCCGGGGACCTTTCTGGGTGGAGTTTGCATGTTCTCTCCGTGCATGCGTGGGTTTTCTCCGGGTACTCCGGTTTCCTCCCACAGACCAAAAACATGCATGTTAGGCTGATTGGTAACTATAAATTGCCCCTAGGTGTGAGTGAGAGAGTGAATGTTTGTTTGTCTCGTTTGTCTCTATGTGGCCCTGTGATGGACTTGCGACCCGTCCAGGGTGTACCTCGCCCCTCGCACAGTGATTGCTGGACATGGGCACCAGTGACCCCCGTGACCCAAAATGGAATAAACGGGTAAAGAAAATGGATGGATGGATGGATGGATGGATTTCTTTTCTCAGTCCACGTGCATCCTGCTTTCAGAGAAAATGTGAAGAGCTCGACGTGCCCTGCAGAAACATTCCAGCACAGTGTTATCACACGGCTGCAGAGCTTCTCTTCAGAGGGACAAAACGAGAGCATGAGGGAGAAACAAAGAGGAGAAGCCTCAGTGCTGACGAGACGCTTTATCCAGGTCAGCATCAGAGAAACAAACAGTGAAGGCCTTTCATCGGTTCAGTGTTCAGACGGAGGATGACTCCATGATTTGAGCCGCAGCGTTTTACTGACAGGGTTTGTTAACCGAGAAAGTTTCTGTCAGGGACAAAACTGGGACTTTAGTTGTGCAGGGATTCTTATTTTAGACATCATAAAAGTCTTTCCTTCCAGTCCACGTGGGTTCTATGGTCTTGGAGAGGACCTATGATTGTGTCCCCTACGGTGTCCCATAAATCAGCCCACAAACAACTGTGTGTATCCAAGAAGACAAGTGTTTTCTTATGAAAGTGAAGCTTTATGAACTGATTATTTGCAGCACGTCTGAGGCTTAGAGAGCGCCCGCTACAGCTGCCGCAGGATTTTATTTACTTCTTATTTTCTGGAGAGCGTTTCTCGTCTCAAGCAAAACTTTTAGAAATGACTTTCAACGAACAGAGTCTGCAGATCCAGGATTCAGGTCCAAGGAGGTGAGGTGGGGTGAGTTAGCTACTGTAGAAAAGTGTTCGTGTTTTATCTAACCAGTTGTTTTACCATTAGATGTAAGTATGGAATAGAAATAGCCTTTATTGTCCCACGGATGGAAAATTCAAGTCTAACAGCAGCAATAGATAAAACGATTCACACAAAAAGTTCCTAAAATGTTTAAAAAAAAACAATATATAAACAATAATAATGTTTAATATGTATTGAACATTGAGAATGGCAGATTATTTACGTACAGTAGAACAGGCGGAGTGTGTGTTTTAGTAAAGGTCAGCATGTATTTAATATTTATTGACTTTGTTGGGAGCAGTGATGGTTAGTTCATTCATTAATCCATGACTGTGAAGACTTTTGGACTGAAATCATCTTATTGATCTTTTTGTTTCTGTCAGTATCTGTATTTTTTTTTAAGTCTTTGGGAATGTGATTATGATTGATCCTGAGGTGAAGGACAGAGTCCAGGTGTGATAATCCATATTCTGCCTTGTGTCATTTCTTCAGATTATTGTGTTTCCTGCCTTCCCCAGAGTTTCTTCCTTCATGTTGTCAGCTCCTGCTTCACCTGCTCCCAATCCCAGTCACCCCAGGTGTTCATCATTATGTCTCATTAGTGTTCCTTTAAGTTCAGCATCTTTGTGTTTCCTCCTTGTCCGTGGATTGTGCTTCCCACAGCCTGTTGCTTTTGTTTAGTATATTTTAAAAATAAATCTATTTTTCTTTTATCTTCGAGTCCCCCGTGTCTGCTCTGCATCTTGGGTTCAACACTCCCATGAACACGACACCAGGCAGGATGGAGAAAAGTTTCAGGAGTGATTTGTGACGAAAGAGTGGCAGCAATTGTCAAAGGAAAAGTTTACTGGTGGCAAGACCAGCTATGTTGTATGTTCTGGAGACAGAGACATGGACAAAAAGACAGGAAGTGGCAGAAATGAAGATGTTGAGGTTCTCCTTAGGAGTGACAAGGATGGATAAGATCAGGAAGGAGATCATCAGAGGTACAGCACAGGTTGAACAACTGGGAGATAAAGTTAGAGAGGACACACTGAGATGGTTTGAACATGTTCAGAGGTAGGACAGTGGGTATACTGGTAGTAAGGTATTATAAATGCAGCTGCCAGGACAAAGACAAAGAGGAGATATATGGATGCAGTTAGAGAGGACATGGAGTTGGAGTGAGGACAGAGGATGCAGAGGACAGAGTGAGACAAAAGAGGATGACTCGCTGAGGAGACCCCTGAATAGGGAAAAGCTGAAAGGTTTATTTTCTATGTTCTGGGATTTTTGCGTGTAAGTTCTGTTACTTGTATTTTCATTTGATAAGTCTGTTTGTACAGTGTTGACTCGCACCAGTTGCCAGGTTCTGTAATCCTAAAATATTTCTTCTGATTCTGCTACAATTCACTGACATGGTTCCTGTTGGAGGGGCGCTGGACGATGTTGTTGAAGTGAGATGAGTTCTGAGTTTGTCTTTGGTTGGGTTCAGTCTGCACAACTGGTTGAATACTAAGAGTTAGGAGGACTGATTCAATTCTGCTTCTTCATGGGTCCTGACAAACCTGGAATTCGCCTCGTGAAGAACCAGAGAAAGTCAGGAAAAACTGGTTCCAGTGATGTTCTGTTTTCTCCACGACTGGCTGAACGTGAAGTGCATCCTGGTGCATCTCTCGGTGGCCACCTGCCTGCTTTGTTTTGTTCAGTTGCAATCGTGCTAAAGATGGAGACACTTCTTAATCCTCACAATGACACAGTAACAGACAAACAAATTGAAACACTGACAATGCTAGAGTTACTGAAGATAAATCTGCTTAAATGGTGAGAATCCAGCATGCACTGGTGTAGTGGATCAAATAATCTGATGTGAGCAGCACATTTCTCTACTGCTGCTTATTAACCGTGCGTTGCGCTTGATGCTTGCCTGCCCTGCCATCCTTAGTCATGCTTTGGATGTTGTCTTTGAGGCAGTGCCAACAGGGGGGCGAGAACACGGCACCCATCAACGCAGCACCAGCAGCAGGGTGGAATATGACAGGAACCTTTGGGAAGAGGAATGAGCAGGAACATTGTCAGTGCGGGGGCGATGGGAGTATGACCCAGTTACACACAAAGCCTCAAGGATCGGTCACGCACGTTCACACGGACGGACAAGTTCTGCAGAGCAAACCGCTCCAACGAGCTCGAGCATGCAGAGGTTAAGAAGAGACAGATTGGACCAGGCACGAGTTTGAGGGGCCGGATCTGAGACCACACACCATCAGAACGGGGTTCCTCTTTCTGCGACCTACATTTGCAGCGCTGGAAACAACGACTGGTTCGCTGCAGAATCGTGACTGAGGAAGCTGTGGAACTGTTATCTCCGTGAAATTGAAGAAGTAAATGAGAAATCTGAGACCAAAAGGACAAGAGCGTCGTCAGAACAACAGCAACGAGTCTGAAAAAGATGGGACGTCGTTAAACAGAATGCAAGAGTTTGCAAATCTCATAAAGTCATTTCATTCACAATGGAACATTGTGAATGTGTCAAAAGGTGAAACTAAAACATTGTACAATCTTTTGTGAAGCGTTCCCGCTTCTTTGAGTAACGGTCTGTAAATGTCCAGGACCTGAGGAGACCAGCTGTTGGAGATTTTGGAGGGAATGTTGTCCCATTCTGGTCTGATGGAGGATTCTAGCTGGTGGACAGTCTTTGCTGGGTGGGAGCACTTGATGTTCTAAAACCTGTATATGTATAATGGTTACGTACCACAGCATAAGGTTGCTGTAATTAAACCTTTACTTAAGAAGTTTGATCTTGATTCGGAAATTCTAGCCAATTTTAGACCTGTATCTAACCTAACTTTTTTTTTTTAATTCAAGAGAAAATAGTTGCAGGTCGGTTGCGTGAACATCTACAAATAAATAATCTATTTGAAGAGTTTCAGTCAGGGTTTTATAGCTCATAGAAACAGCACTAGTTAAAGTCACTAATGATATTCTCATGGCCTCAGACAATGGACTTGTGTCTATACTGGTCCTGTTGGACCTCAGTGCTGCATTTGATACAGTTGATCACAATATTTTACTACAGAGACTTGAATATGATATTGGGATTACAGGAACAGCTCTAAAATATTTTAAATCATATTTATCTGATAGATTCCAGTTTGTAAATTAAATAATGAATCAACTTATTACACCAAAGTTAGTCAAGGAGTTCCTCAGGGTTCAATCCTTGGACCAATACTCTTTACCTTGTATATGCTTCCATTAGGTAAAGTTATTAAACAGCATGGGAAACATTTTCATTGTTATGCTGATGATACACAATTATATTTGTCCATGAAACCCAATGAATCCAATCAGCTTCTTAGACAACAAACATGTGTTAAAGACATAAAAGCCTGGATGATCCTAAATTTTCTGCTTTTGAACACAGACAAGACTGAGGTTTTGTTTTTTGGACCTGAGCATCTTAGGGATAAATTTTTCACTTTCTCCCTCCTTAGATGGCATTAATCTGTCCTCCAGGTCTAATGTTAAGAATCTTGGTGTTATTTTTGATCAGGACATGTATTTTATCCCCCACATTAAAAACACTATTAGAACCGCCTTCTTCCACCTGCGTAATATCACTAAAATTAGAAACATCTAAAAATGATGCAGAAAAACTGGTCCATGCATTTGTCACGTCTAGACTGGACTATTGCAATGGTTTATTATCTGGGTGTCCAAATACTTCTTTAAAACGTCTTCACTTGATCCAAAATGCTGCTGTCATCGTGTTCGTTTCTTCTTCCTGTCCTCTCGGGCCCAGCCGGTCCAAGCAGACGGCCGCTTGTCCTGAACCTGATTCTGCTGAAGGTTTCATCCTCATGAGGGAGTTTTTCCTTTCCACTGTCGCCTTCGTGCTTGCTCAGGACTGACAAAGTGAACACTCAAAGCAGTCTGTTGGCTCCTTAGATAAATAACATTATTAACTTACTTTTTATGCATGTGCATGTTTCTGTTCAGTGCCCTGAGATGACTTCTGTTGTGATTTGGCATTATATCAACTCATTTGAATTATATCGTGTTCTTCATTAACCACAGAACAGTTTTCCATTTTGCCTCTGTCCATTTCAAATGAGCTTCGGTGACGTTTCTCATTCTTGTTAATATGTGTTCCATTGTGAATAAAATAAGGGTTTAGGAGATTTATAAATCTTTTTATTTACGTTTTACACAATGTCACAACTTTTTCAGAATTGGTGTTGAACACCCCTGCAGAGAACCGAATTAACTTTGTTTACCCACCGTACAAAAGGTTTTCTGTTTCACCTCAAACCAAAAGGCATCTGTTCTGTTGTCGGTGAGCGACAAACTAAATCTGCCTTTTGTCAAGTTGTCAGGAGGGAAACACATTTGAGTAGGATGCAGGATGATCTGATCTGTTGGAGGAGGTGGCCCTGAGGTGTAAATGAACAGCATTTGAAAAAACATTACATTTGAAAAAACACGACAAAAACACAACATTTAAAAAAATGGAATTACATTAAGCAAAAGAGGAAGTGGCTGGAATTACATTTGAAAAAAACGGAATTACATTAGAAAAAAACAGGAATCACATTATAAAAACAGAATTATATTTGAAAAACCGGAATCACATAAGAAAAAAAACAGAATCACATTAAAAAAAAAAACGGAATTACATTAAAAAACCGGAATCACATAAGAAAAAAAACAGAATCACATAAAAAAAAACGGAATTACATTAAAAAAACGGAATCACATTAGAAAAAACTGAATTACATTTGAACAAAAACAAAATCACATTAGAAAAAATGGAATTATATTTGAAAAACCGGAATCACATTAGAAAAAAAATGGAATTACATTTGAAGAAACGGAGTGGGGAGTGGTGATACAGAGGTTAGAGAAGGTGGGCCTGTGATCGGAAGATTGCCGGTTCAAGCCCCGGTACCGACAACATCAAAAATGTGGGTGTGGTAGGTGAAGCACCCACACCTGCCCCCACCCTCATTTGTCCCACTCTGGGCCCTTGAGCAAGGCGCTTATCCCCCACCATCTGCTCCTCCGGGTGTCCTAGATAGCAGCTCTCTGCTCCACACAGAGGGCTGTGGTAGCTCGGTGGTCTGTGGTTGCGTCAGGAAGGGCATCCGGCGTGAAAAAAAACCCAAACGTCTTCGTACGACTTAGTTTGCTGTGGCGACCCCTAAAATAGGGAGCAGCCGAAAAAAAAAATAATAATAATTTGAAGAAACTGAATTACTTTAAGCCAAAGTGGAAGTGGCCAGAACCATATTTGAAAAAATAAAATTTAAAAAAATGACCGAATTTCCGTTTTTTTCAATGTGATTTTGGCCACTTCCGCTTCGGCTTAATGTAATTACATTTTTTTCAAATGTTGTTTTTAACCCTTGTATTATGTTGAGAAAAAAATACGTTTATTATGTTGCGGGTCATTTTGACCCGCATTGTGTAAATCCACTCAAAACAGTCATAAAATGAAGTTAAACCAATAAGAACTTTATTTTAGATTATACAAATATTTAGAAGAGATGAGAAGTAGAGATATACACTTCCAACACTATATTAAAGAACTCCTGATTTCAATTTTTCCCTCTTCACGAACCCTTTTTTTTTTTGCATTTAACTTGCCGCATTTTCTCGGGTTTTTGACAGTCAACATTTTCAGCGTTCCCCACATGATGGACAGAATGTGACTATGTGCTTTTTGCAGATGTATTTCTTGCATCTCACACAAGAGGTAGTTGTTTTACTGTCATCTCGAGAGGGACAGACTTGGCATCTTTTGCGTTTCTTTGTACCTGTATCCAAAGGATCCATTGTGGGTTGGTCAGATGCCCTGCCCTGGACCTTTGCGATGACAGCAGCAGCTGCTGGGGATCTAGCTGGCCTGACCCGGTTCTGGATCTTTGGAGTGACGAGTGCTTTGCCTAGTTCTTCCAGAAAAAGTCGACGTCGGTACAGTTTGCTGGCATTCCACTGCTGGTTGATCTCAATCCACAGCACATAGGCATTGTAAGCAGACACATCCAAAATGTTGTAGAAAACCACCAAAGGCCAACGGGCAGTCTTGCGCTGACAACTATATGTTGCTGTGACTTTGTCAAGATTGTCAACTCCCCCTTTTGTGGAGTTGTAATCCAGAATCATTTGCGGTTTCATGTCCTCTCGTGTGCTCAGAGATGCGTCTTTGTGCATTGTGCTCATCACAAGAACATTCTTGTTTCTTTTTGGGCAGTAAGAAACAAGTGTTGTTTTCTCTGTGAAAGCAAATTTTGAGGAATGCAGAGGTCTTCCTTGCATCTTCAGAATCTCACTGGGAAGTTCTGGCTTATTTTTTCTGACTGTTCCCAACATAGTCAGCTTTCTCTTCTGAAGTTCATCTCCAAGACGGTAGGATGTAAAGAAGTTGTCACATGTAATGTTATGACCTTGCAGCCCTTCAGTCATCTCCAAAACCACACGCATTCCCTGATTCTTCTCAGGTCTTCCTCCAGGTGGCTTTCCAGTATATACTTGCAGGTTCCAAACATAACTGGATTTTGCATCACAGGCTGCCCACATTTTGATGCCATATTTCGCAGGCTTGTTTGGCATATACTGTCGGAATGGACAGCGTCCTCTGAATGGAACGAGGCGCTCATCGACAGTAACATGGGGGCCAGGATTATACAATAAAGGCAGGATTTCGACCCATTTATTCCAGACATCTCTGATTGCTGCAAGTTTGTCTCTCTCACGTCGATCAGCTCTGGTGTCACGGTTGTCAAATCGGATCACACGAGAGATCATGTGAAATGTCTCCAAAGACATTGTTGCTCGGAAGATTGGCCTTCCATTCTCTTCATTCCATAAACTTGCAGTTGCTTCACCCTTTGACCTGTATACGCCAGCTAACACCAGGATTCCAATGTAAGCATGCAAGTCAGTCGGATCCAGTGGCTTCCATTTCTCTTGAAAGACACGCTTCCCCTCCAAGTTGGTCATGTTGAGGATTATCTTCTCTATGGGTGGGGATATGAAGAGCTGAAATGCTGATTCAATATCATCAACTCTTGTGACAGCAAATCTTGTAGGACCAGGAATCATTTTGATGACATTACAAGATGACAATCTACCTTGGCTTTGGTGTGGTGATGTTGACCATTTTATTTTACCATCTTTAGATGTCCATGTCCCCTCTGTGGATGACGATTGTTGCATTTCTTGGTTTTCATCTGAAGAAGGGACACCTGCAGACTCGTCCTCTGAATCCTCCTCATCATGGGAAAATTGAAAATCTGGATCATCAATGGCATTGTCCTCTGGCTCTGAAGGATCCTCTGTCTCTGAAACCTCTTCCTCTACATCACTATCCCAGTTCATAAGCTGCGAAAAAGCTTCTTCAGCTGTAAATCGTCTGGAGCTCATTTTTGGTGTTTCTCCAAGAACGGGCATGGAAACAGTGACAAGGACAGGGGAGAGAAAGTCCCTCTTCCACACACACCTGGTTCTGAATGTTTATTCAGAGGCAATCAAAATGAAGTACATCAAAGACTTTTTTTTTGGATTTTTAACAGCTACTCTGTGTGCGGGTCAAAATGACCCGCAACATCATCTTTGTATACAAACTGTGTGCAGACATTTAACAACACATCAAAGAGTCCAGATTTTACATAGAAGTTCATGACCCTAGAGGAGAAAAAGTCACAACATTTCATGGAAAAAAAGAAAGGATAACCTGCACTTTGATCAACACAAAAATTGAAACGGGTCAAATTGACCCTTAACATAACACAAGGGTTAAAAAAAAATGTAATTCTGTTTGTTCAAATGTTCATTTACACCTTAGGGCCACCGTAGTTAAAGGAGGAGGTTCTGGGTGGCATTTGGTTGATGGTAATGACTCCAAACTTCATTTCTGCTGCTTGATCTTTCTGTTTCAAAGAAGGAGATGGGGGCTGAATAAAGAAGAGGTGACGGATGGCATACGTTTTCTCAAGAGAGATGGAGACACACCCTCAGTTCTGACGAGATGTTGAGGGGGGCTGGGGGTCAAAGAGGGGTGAACCCCCTCAGGAGACAAAGCATGAAGTGTGTGTGTCTGGGGATTTCTGCAGCGTCACGGTCCTCATCTGATTTCCATAAATGAATGAGAGACGTGTGCCTGCTTTTGTACTAACAGCTGCTGTCTTGTTTGACAGACGCCTCCGTAAACGGTCCATGCACAAAATTCACTTCAGTTTTTTTTATTTCTGGCTTTGCTTGCGTTTCCAGAAAATGTGCTGAGGTTGTGTTGGTTTTTGTGTTTTAGATAATTTTCCAGAACAGAAAGCTGAAACCCAACGTGTTTGGCAGCACGTGGACCAACTAAAGACAGACGAAGGCTTTCTCAGGAAGTTGGCAGGTTCACCGGTGCATCTGCAGGAATCATCACGTCCAAGCAGAAAAACAGGCCAGGGGTTCAGTTTGAAGGTGTCCACTACTCCAGAGAAACTGTAATTTACAGATTATCAAACAAACAATATAATAAAAATGGAAGCTGTTTAATAAAAAAATGAAGCAGCTCCTTTAGGCAAATCCCATTAAGATCAGCCTAACAGGCATGTTTGAATGTTAACACAACAATGAGCTGGGCTTTGTTCCAACTTTGACACAGATTTTACTTTTACTTTGTGTTTTCCTGTGGGCTGCAAGAAGACCTGCTTCCTGTCTCCAAGGTTTAAGTGATGCTGCCACCTGTTGGACACAAGTGTCATTACAGATTAAAGCAACTAATTCCATTTATTTATTTACTGAGTATTTTTATTATTATCCTCATTCTTTAGAAAAGTAATCAGAGAAGCTATACACTAGGTGCAGATGATTCTTGACCCCATGTGTTCCTCTGTCCTGCCAGTCATCAGATACCTGGATCTGGCCAATGGAGGAGATAGAACCCACTGACGTCGACTTGAAAGCTCCTCACAGTGCATGGAGGGTTTCACCTAAGTCCAACACCCCGAGACTGAGGACTGATGAGCATCTGAGCCACTGTACAGAATGAAACAACCAAGATCCTGGCATACACCCTGATGATGAACTGATGAGTGAATGTCTCAGGCGGCAGCAGAAACTCATTGTGGAAGAAGAGGAACAACACAAGCCATCGTGGAAAGAAAAGCCCCTGCACGGAAAGTACCACCGGCAGATTACGTGGCTGATATCAACAAATCCTACCAGGGACTGGAGAGGGCTGGACTGATGGACAGCACAGAGACACTAATCATGGCAGCACAAGAGCATTAAAGGCTGGGGTCCACCATACCAGACAAGACTCAAGGTGCAGGCTGTGCAAAGATCTACCTGAGACAGTCCAACACATCAGGCTGTAAGATCCAGGCAGGTGAAGTCCACATGGAACACCTTAACCAAGAGGCTGGAATAATATACAAGAACTTCTGTGTTGAGTTAGGACTAGAGGTCCTACAGTCAAAGTGGGAGACGACACCAAGGGCGGTGGAGAATAGACGAGCAAAGATTCTGTGGGACTTGCAGATCCAGACCAACAAACAGGTGATAGCTAACC
This sequence comes from Nematolebias whitei, assembly GCF_014905685.2. NCBI lineage: Eukaryota > Metazoa > Chordata > Actinopteri > Cyprinodontiformes > Rivulidae > Nematolebias > Nematolebias whitei. Next base: position 44,981,473 of record NC_056508.1, on the reverse strand, counting down.
AACCGGACACTGTGGTGGTCAACAAGCAAGAGAAGAAGGAAGTGGTGATAGATGTAGCAATCCCAAGTGACATGAGGAAGAAGGAGCACGAGAAGCTGGAGAAACACCGAGAGTTGAAAGAGGAAATCCAGAAGTTGTGGAACGTCGTCAGTATTTCCAGTGGTCATTGGAGCGCTCGGTGCCGCGACTCCCAAACTGGATGAGTGTCTCCAACAGATCCCAGGAACAACCTCAGAGATCTCTGTCCAGAAGAACGCAGTCCTGGGAACAGCTAAGATACTGAACAGGACCCGCAAACTCCCAGACCTCTGGTAGAGGGCCCGAGCTTGAAGAGCAGTGAAACCACCCAAGTGGAAGAGCAGGGCGACCTACAAGTTTATCTATTTTATATTTGTTACAATAAAAGTGGAAAAAGTTTGGTAATAATATATCCTGGTTTGTTTTTTTACAGAACAAAATCCAGTTGTTTTAATGGGAAATGGAGATTTTTACAGCCACTTGACTGGTTTACCTTCTATATTAAAGAAACATTAACAAAATAATGACCAAACAGATTATGTATTTATGCACTTATGTTTTGTTTTATAGAGTTATAGTGTGTGTGTGTGTGTGTGTGTGTGTCCATCCAGAAATGTTTGACTGCTAACCTGAGCTGTGTGTTGGTAGCTGGGAGGTCATCCAGAACAAGTCTGTCCTGATTTAACCTCGTCCGGTGCTGCCAAGCAGCCATGGGATACACACGCTCTCATTGCACACTCATGGACGTGTTGAGACGAAATCGTTGGCAGCGTGTCCCTTTTTTCCAAACGCCACATGCTTCAGATGATAAACCTCCTACTGCCAGGTGGAAACAGAAATAAAGTCTCAAACTTTCTGCTGCAGCGCAGACTGAAGCTGCGAGGACAAGTTGGACAAAGTGTCTTCATTTGGTTAATGCTGATTTATCAGTCACGCTGTCCTTTTCATTTTTTTTTTGCATGTTTTTTGCAATCTAACTTGTCCTGCATGTTGTTTTAACAATCATTTGATCAAAATGTTAACTAAAAACTCTGTTTTTGTCTTATTTTACTTTTAGCTTTTAGTTACCATTCTGCCACTTTTAGCTATTAGCTAGCACTTTATTATTTTACAATTTAGTTAGCCTAATGATACTTTTAACTTGTCGCTAGCCTTGTACTACTTTTAGCTTTTAGACACTTTTTGCTACTTTTAACATTTAACTAGCCTTTGGCCATTTAGTTTAAAACAGTTATTTTATTATTTTTTAGCTTTTAGTTGTCATTTTTAACTTTTAGCAACCATTTTGACACAACTTTCCTTTTGCTACTTTAGCTTTTATCTAAGATTGTGCTGCTTTAGCTAGTGTTTTGCTACTTTTACATTTTAGCTAGCCTTTACTGATTTCACTAGTTAGGTAGCCTTTTTACTTTTAGTGTTTATCTAGCCTTTGACCACATTTATAGCAGGTATTCTCTTATTGTTAGTGTTTAGTTGTCATTTTAATTTTTAACAACCATTTTGACACGTAACTACCCTTTTGCTACTTTGGCTTTTATC
>NC_056508.1:44972829-44979906 GCF_014905685.2 Nematolebias whitei | reverse complement strand
ACCATTTTGACACGTAACTACCCTTTTGCTACTTTGGCTTTTATCTAGCCTTTTGCTAAGTTTAGCCTTTTGGTCCTTTCAAGCTTTCATATTGTGCTGCTTTAGCTAGTGCCTGTTAGGTAGCCTTTTGCTACTATTTGCTAACAGGAATTATAAATTGTAGGGATTAGCGGGATTGTGGCACAGAGGTTAGTGAAAGCAAATCTGTGATTGGAAGGTTGCTGGTTTGAATCTGCAGACTGGTGCGTGCAAGTTGTATGGGAAAGGTGAAACACCCACATCTACCCCATTGCTACATTTAGCTTTTAGTTTTGACTTTTTTTGTTTTGAACCAGTTTGACACGACTGTCAACGAGTAAAACGGCCAGCAATGGAGGATGGGGTGTGCCCAAGAGACCATCTTAGCACCCACAAAACTGGTTTGTTCCACTATGGAGTTTGGGGGAAGAATCAGTTTTGTGTTGTGTGTTTCCTTGAATGATGAAGCCTTCTGGATGGAAGGTGAAACGTTTCAGCAAAAAAAAAGAAACTGTCCAGATGACCTGACTGAACATTGTTGGGTTAGCTTTTAGTTGTTTTGCTTATTTTAGCTTTCAGAATTTGGTTTCAGCTTCTTTAGTGTGTTTCAGAGACGCCATTCTGAACATTTGAGGGGGTTTTCTGTTCTGTGAACAGCCTCTCTTCCTGCCAGTCCTCTCAGATCTGCCTGATTATTTATTTGTCCAGCAGGGATTTCTCCCCCCTCTCCTAAACTCCCTCCCCTCCCTCTTCCTTCTATGCAGCCTTTGTCCCCCTCCCACCAGTTGATTCCTGCTGTCAGTGTTAGGAGGTGAGAAGAGGGAAAGAGGCAAAACAGACGTTTCCTCGACAGATCTGCAGTTTTCCTGGTGCATCTTTGAATCCGACGACTACAGTGAGTATGTCTTCGCCTCATCACATAAACAGAGCAGGAGAACTTAAGAAGAGATAGATCCAGGAATAGATGCCCCTCCTCCAACACAGAGTATCTTGAATCCCAAGTGGACATGCAGGAAAGACAGAATCCAACTCCGAGCAGGGAGAGTTTATGAGAAGCAAAAAGCTTTAACAGCAGAACCAAGTTTGTAAATCTGTTCGGCCTGAAGCAGCGTCTGCAGACAGTTGGATCAGGTTTTTGTTCTTGCACAGGACAAGCAGCTGTGCAGAAATGCAAACATGAAAGCTCGGTGGTATTCTTCACCCAGACGTTCTGACCTCCTGAAGGTTTTCTAATGCTGGAAAAGGATTTTGCAGCACAGTCTGATTAGAGGAGCTGTGAGCAAAGTCTAGTTTGTTGTTACATAAGAGCAAACTAACTCGGTTTACCGCTGAATCTGTAAGAAAAGTCAACCTTAAATTAACTCCCAACAAACTCTCGCATCGTTACTTTTTAGATTTTATTAAGTGATTACTGTTAAAAGTGCAAATGGAGGAGAGTTTGAGAGAAAAGCCACAAAATGACAATGAATGTTCTCTGAAGAACTGTCAAATCAATTCAATTCAGTTTATTTAAATCAGTGTGATGTCAAACAGTAAAAGTTTGGTAAAAATCAGAGTTATGGAGCTGATGGGACTGTTTTTGTGGGAATAAAAGCCACATCCTCAGGTGGGCTGTGTGAACAAAGAGGCACAGATCTGTATCTCTTCAAAGAGCACCTGGTCAGCGTCACCACGAGTTCAAAGCCTGTCCCTGTTAATGTGCAGCATTTCAGTAAACTGAATTATGTAAAGAATATGCTCATTTATATTAAAGTTGAACTCTGTTTTATTTGCTGTACTTGCTGCATGTTACTGTGTCATGTGACTGTGGAAGATACCAGGATGACCAAACAGGAAAGGATCTGAAATCCAACCAGTACCCTTTTCAATTATCCTAATGAGATGCTGTGATTTACTGCAGGGAACCTCAACAACCTCCTTAAACCAGACTCTGGAACAAGAGGATGGACGAAGGACAGATGTATGGATGGATGGATGGATGCATGGATGGATGATAGATAGATGCATGGATGGATGGATGGATGGATGGATTGATGCATGGATGGATGCATAAATGATGAATGGATAGATGCATGGATGAATGGATAGATGGATGGATGAATGGAGGACAAATGGATGCATGGATGATGGATGCATGGATGGATGCATGGATGGATGGATACATGGATGGATGCATGGCTGGATGGATGCATGGATGATGGATGGATGCATGGATGAATGATGGATGAATGATGGGTGGATGTATGTATGGATGATAGATGGATGTATGGATGGACAGGTAGATAGGTGGATGGATGCATGGATGGTTGATAGATGGATGTATGGATGGATGATAGATGGATGGATGCATGGATGGATGATAGATGGATATATGGATGGATGATAGATGGATGGATGTATGGATGTATGGATGGATGTATGGATGGATGTATGGATGGATGATAGATGGATGTATGGATGGATGATAGATGTATGGATGTATGGATGGATGATAGATGGATGCATGGATGGACAGGTGGATGTATGGATGGATGATAGATGGATGTATGGATGAACATCAATACTTTGTGAAACTTAACTTTGTCCACCTTCTTCTTTTAGTAGCTCAACATAATAAACTGTTCACTCCCTCCTTGATCGTCCTGAAGACGTTCAGTAAAATTACAAACTTGATCGGTGAACAAAAGCAGCGCGAGATGCACAAAAAGAAATAAACTTTAAACAAATCATTTGTTTCCAGATGTTGTGTTTGACCTCGGCTCGTGTTGGGCGTCTTTTGGCTCGACGTGCCGCAGCCGTGAGCAGCAGCAGCGTGAGGATGGACAGCCACGACCACAGCAGTATGCTTCCATTATTCTTATTTTATTCATTATTTACAGCAGCATGTTCCCCGTTTGTCTCTTCAAATGTTCAGCTGCGAGCTCCTACACCTTTAGTCATCAGGTCCAAATGCTCATTATCTATTTTAAGCTCATGAATAAATTGAATGATTTCATTTTATTTGTTGCTATGGTGACGCTTTCCAATAAGGATGCAAATCGTATACTGAGTGTCGTGTAGAGTTGAATGGTGGGCAGCTTCAGAGGCAAGATAAGGAGCAGAATAAAATCTATTTCATAATAAAGTAAGTAGAATAACTAAGACTGAACCAAACATAGACAACAGGAAACCAGGACACAGCAGGATTTGCAACAGTCGAACCAACACCTGGCATGAGAACCGGACAGCTGTTAAGGAAGAGAGGGGTGATTACTGAGTGGAAACAGCTGGATAGAAGAATAGCTGGACTGCAGGTGGGAGGAGCCGAGGGAGATGGCGACCGATGACACTGAAAACAAAAATATAAACAAACAGTACGCTGATGTCCCCCGTCTCTGAGGGATTTTAACAGTAAATGTTTGTAGTATTGGAGATGAGTGTTTTTCTGGACAGGAATTGAACAGAGAATGAAGTAAACCTTAATGTTTTGGTGCAAGATATCCAAGTGGGGAGGAGTTACACTGTGGAGAAGAACAGAAGGAGGTTTTCTTGTTGCATGTTCGAGGCGGCGCAGAGAGACGGATCCTGGCAACCGGAGCAGTTTAATCCATCCACCAATGGTGGAGCCAGGGGGTGGCCAATGGTGGCCTTGACCACCATAGATTAATTTTTGGCCACCCCAATCATGAAACAATTATTTTAAGCGATAAATAAACTAGAAAACATAGTTTTCTTTCAGGGTTTCCGGTTTACATACAGTATACTGTATATTGTCAGGGAATTTTGGCCAAGGTTTATGGATGTTTTTCACTACTATAGCAGAGAATGTTAACTGTCCATGAACCATGAGTTGGAGTTAGCCAAGAGTTATTTGCTCTCTCAGAGAGGGCTGAATGAGGAGCTGATTTGATCCTGCATGTGCAGCTGGATGGCCAAGGACACCAGTCTGCTGAGCTGTGAGCTGATAAGCTGATAAAAACAAACCTCGCACACTGCTTGTGGCAGATTCTCATGACGGGACTCCATGCATGTAGAACTTCTGTACATCTGTGTCATCTGTTGTGAAAGTCTGCCCTTGCAAGAAGAAATGATTGCTGTCGAGTGTGGCTTCTTTGAGTAAGGAAGATGAAGAGAGGATATTTTTATCCAACATTTTGGTCCTTCGAGCCGGATACATGAATTCAGTGATTCACGCTCTGTGTTTGTCTGAAGAATATGAGTAACATTCTCTTTTAGTAAACGGCCATCTTGGATTTTGATGTGGCAACCAATATTTTCAAAAGTGACTCTTCTTACGCCACTGAGCTACACATCAAGTTGTATTCAACATTGGCAAAACTGTCTGATTTGTAGCCATTTGTGCATTTTCTGAGGTCAGTTGGCTGTAGCGCCCATTTCGAATGCTGTTGACCACAAAAGTTATTATTAGATGTACGCTCAATAATTACTTTTTGCAAATTCCATTAAAAGTTGTTCTGTAACTCGTGAGTTATTTTGACAATAGACGAACAAGCAGACGTATAAAAACAATATTGTTTTCTTTGTCTTTCAGCAACAGGCAACAATCACTATAATCACAAAAACACAAGACAATAAAACTAGAAAACAAGAAAGGATCATGATACTGTGGTCAAGTTAGGAACCTTAACTCACTTTTACTGTAAACAATCACATAGTCTGCATATTTACTACAAATATTTAGTTTATGACTCTCATGTGCTTAAAAATGTAGAACTTTAACCTAATTTATCTTCATTAACAGTTGAACAAAACATCTTGGTTGTTATTTTATTTATTTGTGCTTAAAGTTGTTTTTATTACCGGTAGATTATATTTTAGTATTTTATTGAAGATCATTTTCTTGTGGATGTTTCGATCTCAGAGCCTTTAAATAAACTGAATGTGCTTTAGAAATAAACTGTGACTTAAAATGAAGCCACTAAGTTAAACAAAAGGCGTATTTTAAAGTACCGTATGTTTTAATTTTACTCTTGTAAATCTTAGCTCTTGTTATGGTCACAAATGTCAAATTTTACTTCTAATTTTTCTTTCGGTGTATTATCATTTTAAATCTTTATTATTAGGTGTTCCGTATTGTTATGTTAGCTGTTTATTTAATTATTTTTAAGTTTCAAGTTCAAGTTTTTATTGTCATTTCCTCACATGATTGAAAAAGTTTTTTTTAAAGTTGATTAAGAAGTTAAAATGCAGAGACGGTCATAACTGCAGATAATCTTTAATCCGTTGACTCCACAGTTTGAAGGATGCTTGAATTACTTACAAAAAGATGGAAAATATTCAAAAAGTTAACTTCCTCATATAGATTTATTGAAATCAACTAATTGTATATCATATTATTTATATAATAAGTCACATAGCCTTAACCCTGCTGCTGCCCTTTGGTCAAAATGACAGTTTTAACACCGAGGCAGCTGGAGGGTTAAATATTGAATATTGAAATATTTATTTCTTCCTTAAGAAGATGGAGGTGAATGTAACCAGCAGGTGGCGCTGCTGCTCCACCTTTTTAACTTTAAAACAAGCAGCTGCTCTGTTGTTTGACTCTTGAATGGTAAAAAATGGCTAATAATAAAGTAAATTTTTATTTATTATGAACAGAAAACAATCTTCAGACGGTGTCGTTAATTCGTTCGAACTCTGAGCCTTGTTGTTTACGTCCTCCAGAGGTGTCAGAGAAATTGGACATGTCCAGGCCCATGTACCGGGACCGTTTGGACACCCCGCTGCCGGACAAACCCTACAAAGATGTCCTGACCGAAGCTGAGAAGAGCCTGAAGCAGAAGGAGAAAGGCCCCTGGTCCGAGCTGAGCAAGGAGGAGAAGATCGCCTGTAAGCTCCTGAGACTTCACAACGTTTGAAATAAGGTTTTCTGACTCGGGAGCAGCTCCTGAAACAAACGTTTCCACTTCTTCACATTGAATCAGATATTCCAGCTTTTTCAAAACTTGTTTCATGGGATGCTTCTTGTGATCTTCTCAGGCTGTTATTTTACTCTTGTATCCAAACGTTTGGCTCATTCAGGAGACGACCTTTAGTTCTTTGTAGCGTTTTTACTTTTAAAGGTATCTTAACTTTAACTTGTCACAGAAATACTTTGAGATCTCTTCAGTTCCTTTAAAAAACACAGTTCATCTGAATTCTTCTACAACTGAGCAGTGAGGAGATTAGATATTAATCAAAGACTGGAGAAGACAGGAGGGTGGTACAAATCTTTGTTTTCATCTCAGGATTCCTGCTTTTATTAAAAAAAAAAAAACCTACATGAGTTGTTTTGACCTCAGGGCAGCAGGGGGGTTAATTAAAACTTCTTCCTTTCGACCCTCCAGTGTACCGGCTCATGTTCTGCCAGACGTACCCAGAGATGAAGCAGCCGACGTCCGAGTGGAAAACTGTCTTCGGCGGCATCTTCTTCGTCATGGGCTTCACCGGCCTGATGGTCTGGTGGGAGTCGATCTACGGTAAAACTCCAGCTTCGGTCGAGACAAATTCAAAACCAGAGTCCCCAGAGTCCATTAAAGTGTGTCCCTGCTCTGTTTGGTCCAGTCTCCCCCCCACGCCCCAAGACCTTCGAAAGCGAGCATCAGGCCAAGCAGCTCCAGAGGATGCTGGACATGAGGGTCAACCCCATCCAGGGCTTCTCCGCCAAGTGGGACTACGAGAAGGGCCAGTGGAAGTAAACCCACCACTGGACTGGGTCTGTGGGGGGCACAGAGACTGGACCTCCTGGCCCCGGGGGAGGGTTTCACTCCACTCTGATAGCTCATTTACAGTCAGCCTCCTCTCCAATCACTTGCAGCCTTCGGCCACTTGACCGCGTGGCCGTCCTCATGTAATCACCATCAATAAAGTTTTCTTTGATCCAAAAGTGTAAAAATAAACTTTCATATTCACCTCCAACCACTTTCAACTACAAAAATAGGAATTCACTTTATATTTATATGGCATCAGATTAAAAAAAGTCACTACAGATTAAAACAAGTCAGAATCTTAAACCCAATTTACCGTAATTTCTGGACTATAGAGCGCACTTGAATATAAGCCACGCCCACTAAATAATAT
>NC_056508.1:44966940-44972429 GCF_014905685.2 Nematolebias whitei | reverse complement strand
AAGTACATATATAGGCCGCACTCTGAGATATATACTGGTAACATACACAAATACATGCCGTAAATGTTTTTTTCTTTTATTTTTCAGAACAGTGCTTGCAACAGGGCTGGTTAAAAATATCAAATAAAACAACAGGAAGTCGCTGATCGCTAGCTTCATCTTCCTCCTGCGCACCACGTGTACGCTGCGCACTGCTTCATGAGCTTGTGCTGTCCTCTTCATCATGTTTCCTCCTCCCTGGGGGCACAACAGGGAAGGGAGAACGGGAGAATGGGGGTGGGGGGCAAACAGGTAGTCTCATCGAGTCACGAGGACCCACCCCCAAAGAGAGACACGTATTGGGCAGCTATGTGAACGTCTGGGTGTGACGAGGCTAAATGTTTTGTCGGCATCAAGCTCGTCAGCTCATAAATAATAAAATTAAAATAAATTCCATAAATTAGCTGCAGCATTGTATAATACGGCGCGGTGTTCAAAGCGTGTGAAAAAAGTAGGGATGCACCGATCCACTTTTTTTACTTCCGATCCGATCCCGATACCTAGACCGGAGTATCGGCCGATACCGATCCAGTTCCGATATCATGATCATCATTGATTTTATATGAGGCTGTAATAATCTCCTCTCAAGTACAATTTGTACAAATCTATGCATGCATGCCCAAAATGCAACTTGAGGTAAGTTTTATTAATGTTGGATAAGTTTCAAAGTTAGAATTAAATTCTGCTAACACAAAACATGTTTATTTTTATTCCTAGTTTTAAAGTGATTAATTTAAGTGATTGTTTAAAGTTGTTTTATATTTTTTAAGGGGCAGATATAAGAATTTTTTCTTCTTTCTGCACTCTTTTCATTCAATGTTATCTTTTTAATGATTTTTAAAATATTTTGTTTCATTAAAATGAATGAATTAAATTAAATTAAATGTTAAATGGCTTCAAACACCTGCTAAGTTCATGGCATAAACCAACAGACGTTCCTGTTTTTAGTATTTTACATCACTTTATAATGTAGCTGTTTATGTTTTTAATATAATTTTCAATTCATATGTTTTTTTATGATTTTCTACTGTTGCACTGATAAATATCTCCTGGAGGGTAAACTAGATCTTGGCTGCAAGTATCAAGCTGTGAAATCCTTCGTTTTCTACAACTGATAGTGGTTGGTCATTAATTATGAAGTTTCGCAACTTCTCTGTAAACATTTGAGCTCCGTGGTTTCAGCGAAGTCTTCTTCTTGTTCAATCCGAAGCAGGCAGCCTGATTTGGGGCAGCCCTGCTCAGTCTGTCCCTCCTCAGAGACGAGCAGACTGAGCGGGGCAGATTGGACGCGGCTGGCCGGGGTCGAGTCGCCTCTTTCGGTTTGACCAAAGAGCAGCGCCCCGCTGAAGCCACGGAGCTCGAATGCCCATCGTAAAACTAACTTTAACGTGGTTTAATGTGGCGCTATGGATCTGCAGACATTGCACGATGCTGTCTTGTTTTGTGGTGTTTAGTGTAAAATACTTCCACACAGCGGACATGTTTAGATGAAAAGTTTGTTAGCTGTTAGCCACAGTGCTGCTAACTCAGTCCTCACGTTGTAGCTGGCTGCAAACTATGAAATGGATTTCCTGAATGTGAGACGGGTCTTATTACTCTGGGTTCATGAGACACGCCGCCGTTCATGAAATCCATTCCATAGTTTGAAGCCAACATGCATCATGGATCGGAAAAATCCGATACGTAAATGATGCTGGTATCGGAGGCCGATACCGATACTGGATCGGCCCCATCCCTAGAAAAAAGTAGCAGCTTATAGTCCGGAAATTACGGTAGTCAGATTCACGTGTTTGTTATCCACCTCTAAATGCAGCACGGATAGAAAAGTCGACCCACACAAACTACACACAAAAACAAAACGGTTCGGCCCATTACTTTGGTTGGCATTTTGAGTAACCATGGCAATGCAGTTTGCTAAAACAATGACCCCAAAATGGTAGAAATGCACGGAGACCAAATTTAAATCCTAACAAAACTAATCGTTCTTTGAAATATTGACACTGAAGTTTTTTTTATTTGGGTCAACCCAGTCCAAAATGGCCTCCACAGCTCCTACATGATCTGCTGTAACTCGGTCATCTTTATATTGATAGACCCCGAGCTATGACTGGGTGTGATGGCAGCTCTGCTGACGGATCCTTCAGCTCTTTGGGAAGATTTGGTGCAAAACGTCTCATAAACCGCAGCTTAGATTTGAATAAACTCCACGAGTCATCACTCACCTACAACCTGCTGGAGTCAGTCTGTGGTCCAGTCAGGCCTCGGCGGGGAGCGGGGTGAGATTAATCTGCAGGAACAAAACATTTTGTGCAGTTAACAGCTGGAACTCCAGTTTTAAACAGACAAAGCTACAGAAGTCCAGATGTTCCGTTTGTAAACTCGGGTTGTAGAGCTGAGCTTTGCACGTTGTTCCTGGACATTTGAGACAAAATGTGACGACACATTAAACACAGCGATGATTTTTAAAGAAAACATTTAAACTAGTTGCCGTGATCGTGTCACTCTTGAACGGATCGACTGAGAGGATCAGATCTGTAAAGAAAAACAAGGTGGAAGGGAAGAACACTCAAAAACTACCTCCATTTATTTAACCTTTATTTATCCAGGTAGTCTCATTGAGTCAGGACTCATGAGAGACCTGTTTGGGAGCTAAGGGCCTTGCTCAAGGGCCCAGAGTGGAGCAAATGAGGGTGGAGGCAGGTGTGGGTTTTACACCATTTCCACACACATTTTGATGTTAGTCCAGGGAGTCAAACCGGCAACCTTCAGATCACAGGCCCACCTTCTGTAACCTCTGCACCACCACTCCCCTCCTCCACTCCATATCAGAACGCCATGGGCTGACAGACGTCTGCGGGTTCCTCTCCTCAGCCGTGGAGCCGTTTAGGGCGTAAAAGTACCGTACTTTCTGCTGTACGCGTCGCATCAGTACGAATATGTCTAATAAAGTAGAAAAACACATAAATAAGTTGCTTCGCTGTATAAGTTGCATCTATTATGCGTCACCGCTGACGACCAGGAAATGCGGGCCGGTGTTGTGCCAAAAATCGATTGGCTGCCAAATGGCGGCCGCGGGAGCGTGCACAAGCGGACTTTAACAAGATTAACACTTAAAAACAATTATTGGTTTGCTCGACATTATAGCAAAGGTTTGTCTCAGTCTAACTTTTATTTAATTAATGCACTTTAATGGTCAAATCTGCTGCATGTCGCCGGGGCGGAGCGGCAAAGTTCAGCTGATTTGACGTTTGCTCCAGGCGTCCCGGAGCGAGACGAAGGTGGCGGACTATAGCAAGCCAAGTGCGTCATTAATAGCCACTTTTACCGTATTTTTTACCTTATAAGTCGCGGTCTTTTGCATAATTTGCATGACCTGAGAGTTATACGCCGAAGCGACGTATTTATGGATTTTTATCTCATATTCACAAAACAATTTTTACCGGTTTCATTCGTTCTGACTGAAAATACTGAACACTAACATTTTCAGCCGCTAGATGACGCTGGAGTGGTATGGCAAGCCGTTGTGTCATGTAATAGGTAAAAGTAGCTATTAATGACACAATCTGCTTGCCATACAATGCCACCTTCGTTCTGCTTGGAGCAACCGACAAAATGAACATCATTTTGCTGCACCACCCCGGAGAAATGCAGCCAGTTTGACCATTGAAGTGCATTTATTAAGTAAAAGTTTAACTGAGACACGCCTTTACTAGAACGTCGAGCAAACAAATTATTGTTTTTAAATGTTAATCTTGTTAAATTTAGAAGAAATGCACAGACTCGTCCCTCTGTGCGTACCCGCTTCCACGAATCAAGTTTTTAAAAGCAGCGTCAAAGTGGGTTTAAGGAAAAGTTAGACTGAGACGCACCTTTGCTATAATTTCAAGCAAACAAATAATTGTTTTTAAAGTGTTAATCTTGTTAAAGTCCTCCGGTGCACGCTCCCGTGGCCGCCATTCAGCAGCCAATTGATTTTTGGCACGACACCGGCCCACATGTCCAGGTTGTCAGCGGTGACGCATAATAGATGCAATGCATTTAGGGATTTTTACACTTTATTAGCCATATCAGATGCGACTTATAGGGCAGTGCGACTTGTACGGCAAAAAATACGGTACATATTGAGACGATTCGCTTACCGTAACACTTGAGGGCCCTCTAGTGGCTGAAAATGGTAGTGTTCAATATTTTCCATGTCTGAATGAACGAAATCGTCAGATCGCAGCCAAAAAGTGGGTTATAAATATGAGAAAATTAATAAATAAATAAAAAATATATATATATATATATTCGTTGTTTCGGTGTATAAGTCACAGGACTTGCAAATTTATGCAAAAAGGTGCAACTTGTATCGCGAAAAATACGGTAATTTTCTGTCATTGACCGAAATGACGAGACCAGACTGAGAACATCGTCCAACATTGGGCTTTATTAGATTCAGTGTAATCTAAAATGTTACAATGGAGTTCTAAAGACGTACAAACATGGTTACGGTCAGAACATTTTCCACCCAACATGAAAAGACACCTTCCTGTCTAGAAGCAGTCGAATAATCTTTAAAAAAAATAAAATAAAATAAACCACGAGTGACGACACACACTGATGCAGAGATGGAGTTTAAGGCCATTTGAAGGGGCACAGTTATGTTTTTGACATCAAATATAAATTAAATTTAAAAGCCATCAGTTATGCTTTTTGCATTAAATATACCACTAAGCTAACTTCCTATTCTAATCAGCTTAAATAACAAACATATATAGATATAGTTATATAGGGTCGAGCCAATTCTGTCACACTTCCTTCATATGTGCCTCCTTCGAATACGTTGTTGCCTGACAGAAACTCTCACACGCACACACACATGCACGCACGCACACGTCAGAAGTTAAGAGCCCAGACAGCAGAGAAAAAACAAAAAAAGGTGAGCAGCTTCTTAACGGAGCATACGCTAGAAAAATAGATATATAAATATACTGTACTGGAATGTAGGAGAGCCAACAGGACGCTCGACACAAAAGCATTCTGATCAATATATCGATTTATTTTTTATGCGTGTGGAGAAATATTTGTCCTAAAGGACTGTGGAGACAGAAACCCACGTGAGTTTTGGGTTTGAAAAGGACAAAAGGAGCAGAAATCAACAGGAAGGACAAAAAGAGGCTTCCACTCAGAATGTAGTGACGTTTCATTTTACAGTTGTGGTTAAATTTGGTGATCGGATGTGGAAACGACCCCCGCCTGTCGTTTGGTGCCGCCTTTAACACGTTCGGACCGAACGTCGTTATGAAGCGAGGAGATCTCAGCAGCTGGAGATTCTGGGGGTCGACCTCCATCCTCGGTAAAAATCAGAGCTGGCAGCCGCTGGTGTGTGAAGCACCAGGAGACGCACACTCCTGCAGCTCCAAATTAAACATGGATGTTTGAAACAAAGGGTGTGGGGGGGGGGGGGG
>NC_056508.1:44949996-44966840 GCF_014905685.2 Nematolebias whitei | reverse complement strand
GGGGGGGGGGGGGGGGGGGGGGGTGGGGGGGGGGGGGGGGGGGGGGGATTTATCTAAACATTATGAGTTTTACAGTCCTACAGCTGCTGAGAAGATCCTGAACAGACAGGAGCAAACATCTGCATCGTCTCCTGAAAGGCAGCTGCTCCGTCAGGACGCTACATGAATCTTCAAAAGGCGAGAGGATCGAAAGAAATCGCACAAAAACAAAACGTTTTGTTTAGAAACGCAGCTCCCAGTCTGGACTTTAATGCAAACCCAGTCCCGACAGTAACTCCAGAAAAAGGATCTTTATTTACGAGCCGTTAGTCGCCACTAATCTCCGCCTGCTGCAGATCTGAACGTTTCAAAACTTTCAGACGTTTTTCATGATCATCAGTTTAAAAACGGTTACACGCCTGATTAAAGCTACTCATTGTGATGAAAACCTGACAACAAATTTAAAAAGTTAACCGTTTGTCTCATATCTATTGTTGTCCTTAAATTAGCGGCCATGTTTGTTTCTCTACAGACCAGCTTGTTTTACGCAGCTTTGTTTACATTGAGCGCGGACCCACATCAGGAAAACTACCGGAGTAAATTTATTTAAATCGCTGATTGTTATGGTTCAGGATAATCTTTTTACAACAGTTTATTCCTCTAAATTTAACAGAACGAGACAACTTGTATTAGAACCAAAGCAGCAACTATAATTAGCTTATGACAAATTCAGTGAATGCTTTATATTCTGCAACGCATCACTCTGTACAGAAAACATTTAATTTTAAAGTACAAGTTAAACGTTTGGACACTGTTAAAAGTTTCTGTGCCATAATGGAAAATTATTCAGCTACGATTGGACATTTATGAAACAATTTTAGTTTCTTCACGCCGCATGATGAAGTTACCATGACGACGACGAAGCAAATTGATCATTCCAGAGGTCAACGGTGAATTTTCAGTTAAAACGACGACGAGTCACAAGATAGATTTCGATCAAAGATGCTTTAAAAATATTAAGAGGTGAAATTTACATCCAAACGTCCAACCAGGACCACGACATCCACAGATGAGGGCGATGCTGCCGCTCTGTGCGTTGCTACAGTTGTTGCTGCGTTCTTCAGCTACAGCGTGACGAACGTGGTTCTCCGGCGTCTCGTCACACAAATCAGTCCGGCGATCACGAGGCGGACCGAAACCACCACCACGAGGCCAAACAGGACTATTAAACACGTGAGTGGGAATGGAATTTTAATGTTTCAGAAATTTAAAAGAAAAAAATCAAACGCACCAACTCACACAAACTTAAAGACGTCGGTGTGTTTCGTGAGTTGAATCCGTGTTTTCCAACAGTGGATGAAGGGATGGATTAGGAGTTGCTGGTTTGGCAAAAAAAAAAAAAGCAAACTATTAAACATTTTGAGGGTCTTTCACTTTTCATATGGCACAAACAAATCTGTTTTAGAGCCGTCTGCGAGAAGGACAACAAAACAAACTTTAAATACTCCCACACTGACTCCAGGTGACGTTTCAATTAAAATAAAAAGATCAGTTTTAGCCTGTTTGGAGAATTAAAAAAAAAAATGTGTGAAAACTTGTTCAAACATTCAAAAATAGGAATGAAAATACAATTCTTTAATGATCTGGACAGAAAAAGATAAAAAATTAAAAACCGCAAAAAAAAAAAAAAGTGCAGGCTCAGTGACTGAAAACAAAATGTGCATTATCGTATAACCACACATTTGTATTAGGATGGAATAAATGCGAACACAAGAAAATACTAAAACTCTTTTACAGTCGTCTTTTTCAAAAAAAAAAAAAAGTCCCAACATCATTTTCGGGTTCTCCTCCGCTGCGAGCAGCGCGACGGGAGCTACGCGAACGCCATCAGCAGTTCTGGTCTCGCCAGAGAAACGGGACCTTCGTTGGAACAGAAAGAGGCGGATGGAGCGGAACGGTGGGAGGAAAGAGCGAGGGCGGCCATCGTCTCACAGGCGCTTCTGGGCGAAGAGCGAGCCCGCCACGACCGCCGTCACCACCGTCATCCCCACCAGCAGCCACTTCTTGAAGCCCTCCTGAGCGAGTCTGCTTTCAGCCGCTGCGTTGTCGCCGAAGATTTCAGCAAAGCGCTCCTGAAAGAAGCAAAAAATTAAAATTAAAACACAGAAGGAGCGACTGCAGAGAAATATTTTACTGACAGTGTTAGAAGAGTTCCCAAACGGACGAAGATTGATGATCAGGTTTTTAATCTGAGATTTATTTAGTAAAACTGGTATTTTTGCATCTTCCTCCGAGTCAGTGCTTGACGGACTCGGGGGCAGCAGGCAGGTGGATTCCCTTCGTAAAGGTCTCTACGATCTCACTCAATCACATTTTCATCCACTGCAGCGATCATACAGGTAAATCAGCAAACGTAAAACTCCCCTAAAAGCCCCTGCAGTGATGTTATCTGGACGTGATTTCATTAATCAAATGACCCCCCCCCCCCTTCTTTCCGGCGTCTTATCAGCGCTGCATCAGATCCCTCCAGAACCGCTGACATTTTTCCCTGCAGTTGTCCTTAATTTGCCACACTGACGCAGACGGAAACCATTTCCTGGAAATGAGCTCGAGCTGGGTGCAGGTCCCCCCCCCGGCCTCAGGGAGGCGCCAGCCAGGCTCTGATCTCACACAGGCCAACATGGAATCAGCTGACATGGACCAGAAGACTCTCTCTGCTGATGACCCTCGTGTTGTTCTCACTTCAAACTGATTTCACCTCGGTAAACACGGTCTGTGGGACCAGTGCTGCTTCCCGACAGATTCACGAGGCTTTAAACCAAAACAAAATGTGAAAGTGACTCAGATGTCCGTCTGAACCAAACACACGGTCTTTAACAGGGGTGGGGGTGGGGGGGCGGCTCCTTACTGGAAACCAAGAAAGGGGAACAGATGACTGAAAAGTGAAACTCAAAGAAGAGTCGAACGTTCGTCTAATCCAGGGGCGTCAGACGCATTTGTAATGTGGGGGGGACACACTGGTGTGGGGGTCTGGGGGTCCTCCACCAGAAAGTTTTGAATGAAGTAGATTTCCTGCATTCTGGTGTATTTATGTTTACATCCAAATGTAAAAACTTGATTCAACAACTATTTTAGAGACGGCTCGTTCAACTCGTCCATTTATGCATCATCCTGTTTTTAAACTCCTCTGGCTGAGATAAAGAAATTAATGTGATGATTTACAACAAACAATGACTTCAGGGGTGCACTTGACTTTATTTTGTTTAGATTTGCAACACAGCATGCCATTGTGCTAAGCAGCGGTGTCATTGAATTGCATGTTTAAAAATAAGAATATTAACTTTACCCAATGAACATTTGAATAAAACCACCACCAGTGAATTTAGGGGTCATTTTACGGTTTTATGATTTAGTGACAGACTCGTAACAGAAATGACCGGGCATCATGCAGCCCTCACAACACTGAACTACACTGAGCCAAGCAACAGTGACATAAAAAACACTTTTTAGTCCGTTTTAATCAGCCTGCATGTAATTATTAAAACTAAATAATTCACAGGTTCCTTCCTGTCTTGGTGCCTCAATTTCTGAAACACTTCACAACTTTTATTCCCCTTTCCTTCACAATCTATTTAGAATAACATCCATCTCCTCCTCCCATCGTTTTCCTTTCCTCTGTTCCTTCCCCATCACTGATTTGACCAATTTTAGTCCTGATCAATCATCCAGGTAAATAATATAAAAAGTTAAATCAGGTCACCGGGACAGACTCTTCTTGGTTGAAACGTTTCATGAGCCTGAGGCCTGCCAACACACTGTTGTATAAATAGCACCTTTTAAAGTGGTTCAAACCAGTTTGCCATGAATTCCCAGAAACTGGCTTTTCACGTGTAAAAGAGGACCATCAGTCTAAACAATCGATCATCAGTGCACAACAATCGATCGTTAAAACTTGTTGACTGGGTTCTTTCTCCCTTTCTCTCTACAACACCGTCAGCTGGACGATCAATCTTATGGCAAAGACGAGACAAAACAAGTTCTTCCTGCTCAGATTAGACAAAACTTTCAAAAATGTGCAGCTTTATGTCATTTATAGACGCAAAGACTGACAAATGTCCCTCGTGTCCACCTGATCAAGCCTCTCTTGGTGCATGTAGCAGAGAGCTACATTGTTCAAACGATGTCTCATGGAGGAGGAAGCCACGTCTTAAGCCTTCGTGAAGCTCCAAAACTTCTTTCAGCCTCAGCTGAAGAGATACTCCGGTCAACAACGGCCTGCACCAACAGTGCGCAACACAGCTAGCTAGTTTGCGCCACACAGAGGTGTCTTCCCCCCTCCCTGTTGACAAACCCCCCCAAGAGAAGAGTGCCCTGCCAAGTCAAGTGACCTCGGGGCAACACCGCATGAGGTGTGGTGAGCTGCTGTAGACAACCAGGAGAACACAGAATGGACTTTCAGTGGTTTGAATAGAATGGATTTTTTCCACCAAGAAGTAGAAACAGCACTGGGTGAAATAATATTTCAAGGTAAATAAATGTGGGGGAGTCCAAACAAATATTTTTTACATGTGAGGGGGACACTTCCCCTTCACATTTAATTATGGTCTGAACAGGAAGTTTTAAAGTTCACCCTGAGCTGGACTGACTGGAGTCACTGGGCTCCCAGCTGACAGACCAGTCCAGGGAACACAGAGTCTTTCACAGCAGCACTGCCTGGGTGTTTGTAAGCCTGTTAGCAAAATATCACACAAACCACTGAACTGATTTTGATGGAACTCCTGATGAACTTTTGGAGTCAAGCCAATTCAAAATGGTCACCATAATGGAAATCAAAATGGACACAAATCCACCATTTTTTAAATATTTTTTTGATTCAATCCGATTAAAGATGGCTGCCACAGCTAATCATCATTAGTGAACACAAAAATGGCCCAAACACAGTCAAATATACAGATACTGAGCTATAGGTTTGTTGTGGTAGTAGCCGACGGTCATCCATAATTCATACTTTGAGCACTGATTGTACGACAGCTTGGCATGCAGGACAGCGGGCGATATGCATTCAGGTGAGGACTTCCTGCCATGATGATACATGAGATTTAAGGAAATAACGGCCCTGCAGTGCATATTTGTACAATGCAACTGTAGTATTTTATGTGGTATGGGTTCAGGTGTAAAGATGTATATTTATAAATGACTGGGGTAGTTTTGATGTTGTATATTTACACACTTTTAGGGTTTGGATATTTTTGTTTTTATTGGATGCTGTGAATGTGTATTTTGGGCTTACGATGCAAGAGAGCCTTTAGGCTAACTCTAGAACATTTATCTAAAGTTCATTAAGGTACACTGTACTTGGTAAAGAAATCATTATACTAAAAAAAAAAAAAGGCCATTCACGTAAACATTTTGGAGCAGATGTAAAATTTCCATGGGGTTTTTATGCAAGACGTTGATATAGATTAGAATAATTGTTTTAAGAGATGCATTTAGGTGTAATGAGTTCATCCAGTGAATATAAAATGTCCATCAATGCACTGTGAAATGTTGGAGAATCAGGGCTTTAAAGTGTTGAACTGTGAAGACCGTGTATGTGTGGGTGGTAGCAAACATCTTAAACACTGTCTTTCCATTATCCAACAATAAATTACTGGTAAATTACCGTTCAAAGAGAAGATGAACAACTCCTGTGTCACTCTGAAAACCTTTGTTCTTTAATATTGATTTCCACTTTGGAAAATCCAGAGCAAAGTTGACTTTTGGTTTGTTTTTTCTCGCTTCTTTGCAGTTTCACTTCTTAGAACAGCCGGATTTATTGTACCCGTTGCTTGTTTTTACATCTTCTACATCGATGAGATCGTTTATCAGATGCGCTCTCATACAAACCAGAGATCAATGTTGCAAGATTTGGCAACAGAAATGAGCATTTAGATAAATGAGAACAAGTTTGGGATCGTTTTCAAAAACCTAAATGACAGCCCTGGTGATGGCGATCAGCCACCAACAACGTCAGATCTGTCAGTAAACGATATTCTCCGACAATCCCCTCGTTGTCTCGGTGATCGTCGTGCATTTAAAAGAAGAGGCTGAGGTGAAAGAAGCAGGAAAAATATGCAATTTATACTTGTTAGGGCAAGAAAACCAAAGTTTAGACCAAGCCCAAATGAAGTAAAAGGTTGAGCTACAAAAGATACAAACACATCTCCTGTCATTATTTGACAGCCACTGACTAAACTTTCTTTCTCTTCACTGCACGACTGGAAAACAAACGAGCCAGAGGACAAATAAATAAAAGGTAATAAAAATGGAATAATAGATGATGATATACGGTATTTTTCAGATTTATGTATTTAGCCGACGTTTTATAGCTGCAAAATATTTATGCACAGCATCCAAGATGGAGGAATATTAATCAGCATCCATCATGACATGTACAACACGAGCAGTCCATCAGCTCGATCAATTAAAGCATGACAAATATGAGATCACTTCATTGATTGAGACAGCGCGCGCACATGCACAAAGCTTCACAATAAATAATTCATTAAAAAGATATCGGCACAGACCATCGCAGTACATTGCAGTACAGAGGACGGTCCTGACGTCAGCATGTTTTACAGCGAAGGCTTACAAAAACAAACGTGACGCAGTCGGTGCCTTTTGAGCGGACAAATCCGCCGGGTTGAAATTTGAGGGAACAAATCAGTGTTTTTAGAACTCTGTGCTTGTGCTGATGTTTGTAGCAGATAGCTCGACAGCATGATGTAACGTCGAGCCAATACGATCCTTCTCTTCTAATGCAAATCTTTCAATCAATTTAAGCGCTTTAATGAAATCAGGATCAATAAGGAGTTTGGTTTGTGGAGGTGGGGGCTTGAAGAAACTTTCCGTCCCTTCCAGAACAGAAAACTTAAAACGTACGAGGAAATATTTCAAATGGTAAAGGCAGAGGAAGTAATTTCAGGAGTGCCTTTCTGGTTGACAAGACCTCAGATCTTTGAGGACCAGTTCCTTCCTTCCTCGCCGTCATCGTCAAAAACAGATTCAAGTAGATGAAATACCAGACGGGGATCACAAAACACGACTAGTTCTTTGGAAAAAGGGGATGAAAAACACACGCAAGGGACTGGGTTCTGCTGCGAAGCCCTAGTTCTGAGGAAACGAATCTTACTTTTGCAAGTACTGTTACGCAGGATGTGAGCATGTTGCCGGCAGATAAGACTCCGTGATGGAGCATGACGTCAACAAAACATCGTCAGAACCAGACCACCCAAACGGGTCTTTATCACAGGGGGTGGGCAAAACCCGTTTTTAGGTGCACTGCAGACGTGAACTATTCTGAATCAAATTTAAAATGTGTAAAATCAGTTTTGTCGCCCTGTGCGGCCACTTGGAGTCAGCAGAGACGTTGCTGCACAGCGCTGGATGTCCTAGCAGGGTTACCGTAGCTTCTTGTGGTAGAAACATGTCGCAGTAAAACGGGACTTTCACATCTTTATCCATCGTTTTTGGAGAATATCGGATAGAAAAAAATGGCTGTTATCAGAACAGGATAGTCTTTAGTGATTATTTTAAAATGTTTGATCTTTGTATAAAATTAGCTTTTCTTGGGTGCGTTCAATACAAAGTTAGCATCTATGCTAACTGTAGGTCAAGATCTGCTTGTTTTACTCAAAAGATCTTTAACTACGTTTAAAGTCCACCTCTAATAGCAACACACTTTTATTGTTCCACCACAACCCACCGTGGACTGAGAACTATAAGAACATAAGTCAAACTGTTGACCGTCTCTTCATCTATAAAAATGTCAAGTTGTCCTATTATCATGCTGAGACCCCCGGTCTGGTCTGCACAGAGTCTGACTCGTTTCTGGCCCGGTTCTGTACAGATGAGACTGGCCCAGCTGCTCTGAGTGAGCTTCCCAGGGTCAACACCCGATAAGGAGTCATTTTTTTTTATTTTGCTGGCTTTCACCACATGGATAGATTGCACTTTAACCCACTTTTCATCATCAGAAACACAAGACCGATGAGGTCACACACAGTCACACTATGATAGTTTGTGCTCCCGGAAGAAGGCGGAGCCTAAGCCCAATATATTAGTAAGGCAACGTGTCATCCAGCCCTTCCGGTCCTTGATCTCGCATCGAACTGTATCGGAGGCCAGCGCTGTAACTGCACCCTTTTCCTGCCTTGATTGAATACAAATGGTTAACTGAATTCACTTTTCCTTGATTTATTGAGTTAGTGCGAGTTACTATTTCTGAAGAGGGAATCCGAGCCGGAAGCCTCCTGAGCTGGAGGTGGGCCGCAGGTCCGAGATAAGACCTGCAGGCCGCAGGCTCCGCCCATTTCATAAAGAAAATAAATGGTTTGTCTTGTGCAAGTAGTGTTTGCACAAAACAGCAATTCCCATTTGGAAAATGACATTTGATTTTCACAATAATTTGCCTCAGCTTTCCTTCTGATTTAACAAGCTTGTAAACGAGTGACGACATAATGAAGCCAGAAAGAATTGCCCAACACATTGTTGGTTCCTGCTGTTCAAACAGGATCAAGCTAACAAAAAGAAATGTGCAATAAAAAAACCGGTCAAGCCCCGTCTGAAGCTTTAAAAGGAACAAGTATTTCTAGATTAATCTGGTCGTCTTACATGATGCAACACAGCAGACTAATACAACTCAAGAATGCTGAATCAAGGTTGCATTTTGCGATCATTTGGCTTCAAACAAGCTAAAAATTAAATGAAACCCAGGCAAGCTTATTCTCTCTTAAAACTGAAAACCTCCTGTTCCCATCTGAACCATTTGCGTAATACTGAAAGAGAAAGAACACTGATGATCTTTGCTTGATGCAGTTGAGATCACCGCCTCAAGTCTTCAATGTTCCATCAAAGTTCAGGTCAGGTGGAGGGCAATAAAAGAGCCGAACCTCATCTCACAGTAGCTCCATTCATTCATAATTTAGCTCTACGTAAATAAACACATGCAGTTCTAGTTCAGAAAGCAAACACTTCACAGAAGCTGCTTTTCTGGTCTGTGTGAACTTAAATCTACTGCGTGTGATGAGAAAACGTGCAACTGAAGCCAAGAGATTTTAAAGCCTCACTCCAGGCCTGCTCAACTCTTAGAAGACAAAATTCTCCTTGAATGCTTCTCATTCCTCACCTCTTACTCAATGAAACCATTTGTCCTTCCAAACCAAAACCCATGACCCCTTCTTTCAAAGCCTTTTTAATGAGCATGAGGAACCCAAGAGGTGTGTTACTTTGTGCAAGGGAGGACGCTGCCAGGGCAAAGTACCCGGTAAATATTTGGCTTTGACCTAACAAGAACCTTGGTGCAGGCCTTGATGCAGTTTGTGAAAGCTTTTCACCGCCCTTCACTGTGTCCATGATTTAAAGAGACGGCACGGACAGAGGATAAAGAGACAGCAGATGACCTTGTATGGAACAAAGAAAAATCTAAAATAGCTTGTGTATTTTTGAACATCTCGCTCTTGAGAACAGTGTGATACATTCATGAGAAGTCACAGGAAGTGGCCACCAGGGAAGAATAAATCGTACGAGACAGTTTGATTAAAACAACTTTACAAAGTCTGAGTTTGTGTTTTAAGACACTCTTACTTATTTTTTTCTAATTTAGACGAACTATCTGACCACACTACCCATTCCTTCCTGTGAAACTTTGTAGAACAATGTGAAGAATGTGGGTGTAGAGGACTTGCCTGAGTCATGTGACAACTAATATGTACAAAATGGACATGTCTGGGCGTGTTATTTATTGATGTAAACACTGTTTTGAGTGAAATCAAGCGTATTGATTATGTGGTTTTACTATGGCAGGAATAGGAAAGTGCACTGAAAGTGTTTAAAGTGTCACAGTTAAAACAGGACATCCTGACTCGTGTCACGGTTGACCTGCAAAGATCCTGTATGGATCTCTTTCCTTTCTAAAGCTCTACAAAGGAGTACAGCAGCTACGACTAAAACAAGTCTTGTGTTAGCAAAATTGTCTTTTTTTTTTTTAAATAACTTTCAGAATATATAAAGATGTTGGGTTACTTATGTTGATTTTATAATTTGTTAAAAGTATAAAGTGTGAAAAGTTTCTACTGCTGTTCCTCAGGTGTCACTGGTTGGACCTCTAATATTTCCATTCTATTAAATATCCTGTCATTTGTCTGGACTATACCTAACCATGCACACCACAAATACGTGTCCAGTTTCACTACTTTTTTGTCTGTCTAAACAGATCTCACTTGTAAATGAGTCTTCGAGGCTCAATATGATTTAGCCGTCTAAATAAAAATATTCAAAAGTCTAGTAAAAATGACTGAATTTGAATTAACAATATATATATTTTAAGGCACTGGTATCTGGTAGAAACAGCGTCATTTCCTAATATAGCTTTTCCAGTTGGTGTGCCACTTCTCTTTTAACC
This sequence comes from Nematolebias whitei, assembly GCF_014905685.2. Taxonomy (NCBI): domain Eukaryota; kingdom Metazoa; phylum Chordata; class Actinopteri; order Cyprinodontiformes; family Rivulidae; genus Nematolebias; species Nematolebias whitei. The sequence continues at coordinate 44,956,420 of NC_056508.1, read as the reverse complement.
AACAACTTGTGCCTAGTGTGTGTCAAAAATAAAAATACAAAACTAAAGAAGGCTTGAAGTGTTTTAGCTTAAAATGTCCTCCCCTTATTTTATTGATAACAATAAAGTAATACATTGTGCTATGTGTTGTCATCATTGTATGTTCCCATACAAAGACGAAATTGGTTCTCAGCATTTAACCCATCGCGCCTGGGATACATCCAGGTGGAGCAGCGGGCAGCTATCCAAGCGCCCGGGGAGCAATTCGGGATTAGGTGTCCTGCTCAGAGACATCACGACATGTGGGAATGGCTGCAGATCAAACCTGGGAATTTCGGGTCCCGAGTTGGCCGCCATACCTCTACCCCATCTCGGTCCCTCGAAAGAAAATTGAATGCAAACATGCAACAGCGAACATGCTTCTCTTACCCTAAAACTCAACAAAATGTTTATCGCATACTTTCAAAATGGGATTTTAGTTCTCACCAAATCCTTGTTGACAAGGCACACCAAGCTTCTTCTCAATATAAACACAAAGATGAGTCACTCTTTAAGGAAATTTCCAAAAATCACAAATGCACCAATCAAGCCAGTCAAACTGTGGAACAGTGTTTGTTGACACTAATAAAGCTGGCAGGAAGTAACCGGTGAGTGAAAGCTGAATTTTAGTCTTGAATGAAAAACTGCGTGCGCCACCCCCACCCACTTCAAACAAACTGGCAAAAGCACCTCTATCTCCCTCACCAGCTCAGAGGTGTAACAGCTGTGGGTCCACTTTATTCCCACACGCCGTCTCAGATGTTACACAAATCACAATAAGTCAGAAAAAAAAAGCCTTTTATTGATTGATTGCTTGAGCCTTGGAACTATGATTTAGTGATGAGCCTTCATTGTTAGTAGTTATCTTTTAATGCTTAAGTGTTCTGGCATTTTGAAAGGAATCCATTTTTGAAATAAAAAAAAAAAAACACACCAACAAATAAGAAATAAGACATAGCCGAGTATAGCAACAATAAAGTTTACTTTCATTTGAGCGTGGCCCAGTTTACCTTACAGAAGACAGGACTAGAAACATGCCAAGAGCTGTACGAGATTTTAAACTTTGCTCTCTGCTCCCAGATCGAGGTGTGGTTTTATTAACTCCTGAAAGCACGTTTATAGCAAATCCACACTAAATTAGACGTTACGCCATCATATAACAAGCGCAGACACGAGCAGTGATGAGAATCTAAAACTTTAGCTCGACCTTTTCACTGGCAGCAGTGGCACCATCAGGTCGTTGCGGTCACCAACGCTACATTTAAATAGAAATCACCTGCAGCCATCTGCTTCTTTGCATCGGCACACAACATTCAAAATATGACTTTACCGTTATCTCTCTACGAATGCCATTTCTTTAACTTGGAAATCAGAGGATGTTCATTTTACTTTCAATAAGCCGTGGCCTTTGAGACGGCCGCACGGGCACAAATTCCAGTCAGATATATTTTGCGCTTGTAAATCAGACCGCAGTTGTGAATTAAGTTTTGTAATTCTGTCAAATAAATTGGCCGAGAATTTTTGCTCTCTGAGCTTGTGCAGGTAGGAATGTGTGTATGTAAAAAAATAATAAAAAAGATTTGTATTTGTAAAAAATAAATTACACAAGTTAGTTTATTTGCAAAGATCAATTTACAGATTTAAAACAAACAAAAAAAAAATGTCAAGCTGCGCTCAAGTTTCCTAACTTGCGTGAGTTTCAACTTGCAAGTATGAATTACGACAGGCTGTTTCTTCCTCTCAGCTGATCGAATGACGTCATGCTGATCACAAATTTAAGTTCAAGTTGGTTTCATCATTCACATCACATGTGGTACATGTGGAATGGAATGGTCCCAGTTACATTCAACAATAGCAAAAATATAAATTGTAACAACAACAATCCAGTCTGACAACAGATGGGCTGGGCTGTCAGGTTGAAGCTTCACGGAGCTGCAGGTCCTGGAAGAGTAGCACATTTTGAAGATGGAGGACAGCGCCAGCGCTATTCAATGCGTTTTTGAAAAATATATATCTGGATAAGGATTTTGTTTTTGTTCCACTAAACCATAAAGTAATGCCTACCTGAGCAGCAAAAGCTCTGGTGCTGTCCTCCATCTTTAAAATGTACCCTTCCAGGACCTGCAGCTCAATAAAGTGCCACCCCCACAGCCAAACACATCTGTTCTCCATTAAATATGTGACTGACATGACAATGATCAATCAGCTGAGACAGCCGGTCATAATTCCTACTTGCAAGTTAAAACTTACGCAATTTAGGGAACTTGAGCTACGGTTTTACACAGTTTTTTTGATTTACATCTGTAAACAAACTTCAACAAAAATAATTTGTAACTTGTGTATTTTTTTTTTTTTAAATACAAATCTTTTTTTTTACATGCACGTTCCCATCTACACATGCTCAAATTTGTGCTCAAAGTAGAAATTCTCAGCAAATTTATTTTACAAGGTTTATTCACAACGACGCAGTCTGATTTACAAATGAAATATAGATGTGTTATTTGTGCTCATGCAGCAGCTCCAGAATTACTAATCCATGAACTAGGAACATTTCAGAGCAGCATTACTGGTCCGACATGCTCCATCTCCCCCTTCACCTGTCAGGTAAACCCCGTCTTTATCGTATTTATCAGTTCTCTTTTTCACACGGTCACACCCACCTTCATCTCTGTTGAGTTCCCAGAGGAAATCAGGTGCTAAGCAGCGGTCTAAAGAAAGACTTAAGCTTAATCTCTGCGTTTTTTTTTTTTAGTTTTTCCAGTTTTAAATTTCTCTCTCTCTGTTAGCCAGGGATAAAACAAAAAGGGTGAAGAAAGGATTATCTCACGAAAGCAAAAGGTTGGATATAAGCGGGAAGAAGAAAACGAAAATGTGAGGGGGCACGGGGAATTAAATTCTGCTGCTGGTTACCACGACAACCGAAAAGCAGCTGATTAGCGGATGCGATGTGCGCGTTCGGTGTGTAGGTTTGTCTCCGCGGCTGATAAATGGTCCAATACTACATGTGGAGAAAGGAGTTTTAACGATCGCTAGCTGTAGCTTCCCATTCGTCAGCTGTGACTTGTTGGTTGCCCCGATGTTGCGCCATAACAAGCTGCAACGATCAACTCCGCTGATGGTGAAACCCCCGGACCATGACACACACACACCAGATGTCAATTATCGCGTCAGACACAATTCCTCTTTGGTAAAATGGTACCGATGACTAATTGTAACTCAATAAGTTGATGACGCTTAAAATAATGTTTAAATTAGCAGTTGCAGGTTTGATCCGTCTTTAAAAGCTGAAAGCCATTAGTGCAAAGCTGCGCGAACACAAGGGAGTGTTCATTAGTCTTTTTATTAAGTAAAAACACCTACCAAATTCTCACCATTTATACAAATCAGCACTATTCGTTAATTCTTACTGCTCTATAATTTTGGAAAGTCCTGACCCGACAACATCCGAGGCGATTATGTAGTTTTCACATCCTAATCCTATCGTGAAATAAATAAAACATTTTGGCATTCTACTTTTATTTTCAATTTAAAAAGAAAACATGCACACATGAAGCACACAAAACTGAATCAATTTTTGTGTACAGTAAATAAATGGACAAGGAGAAAGGAAGCGGAGTGCTTTCCGAATTTCTTTTTTTAATTAAGTCATCGGAGCACACACTCTTATCTGTTAGATGAAGTGCCTGTAATAATGTCATCGGTCTGAATTTGTCAATTTTCTAATAACTGGCCAACAATTTATTCTGTGCATACTTTTAACAAGTCCACAGTTTAGTTCTTTGTAGTAGTTTTTAGGTGTCCAGGTTCCCTTGAGTGTTTTTCAGTCAACGTTTATTAGAGTATTTATGACAAATGGGAAAAAACACCTTGGATCGTCGCTCGTTGGCTGAGGGTAATTGGCTGTCCTTTCAAACAACTAATATTCAACCAATGATCAAATGTTTCATACAATAAAAAAACTACATTCTAATAACTACTTAAGAATAATCTTAAACTGCAGTCCTTGTGAGCACAAGTCTCAGTTCTACACTACATTAAAACAAGTCGTCTTGTGGGCAATTACATTGCAACAGAGGGTTCTGTACAGAAGATAAAAATGTTTTCTGGCAACCCACAAAACACGCGCCACCCGAGCCAAACTGACCGCAAGAATCAGCAGCAAAACACGCAGCGATGGTGCACAAAAGAGGATGTTACAAATGTTGCTTCTGCACAAGAAGAATCCAAAGGTCCTGGTGTCACCAGATAGAAAGTTCCCTACCTTACAGTAAAAGCTGACAAAAGCTCTGACAAGCAGTGACTCAACAAAAAAAAATCCTGACTGACCAATCCCATCCAGAGAGGAAGAACTGGATTCACTGGTTGAAACTGAAGATTAAAGGATCTGTCGGCCGTGCTCTGCAGAGCCCATGACCAAAATAAATAAGTGACAATTTTGTTAGGATTTTTGAAGAAGCTGGTTAAGTTCAGCTATCTAAGCTTTAGTAAATTGATTTATAGTTTTAACTTGATAAGAATCAACAACGCAGCACATTCCAGCTCTACATAGTTAAAATTGTATGAATGAGGATTCGAACCGTTATAGTTTCTTTTAATCTTTAAAACCCATTTAACAATTCAACTACTGCATTACTGCACATTGCTTTATTTTAGCCATTTATATATCAAATTGTTCGGCTCATTCAGGAGATGGGGATATTTTTTGGGCAATATTTGTACTTTTAAAAACATTTTTCTCATAGAAACATATTGGGATGTTGAATTTCTTCAAAACATTGTTCTCTTTGAAATCTGCTTTAGCAATGGGTCTGCTACTTTTAGCTAGCTTTTTGCTACATTTAGCTCTAGACCTTACCTTCCTTTAGCTTCTAGCTAAACATTAACATTTTTAGCTTCTAGCCTTTTGCGAGTAGTTTTCAGCTAGAGTGTTGCTAACTTTGGCTTTTAGCATTATTTTTTTTTTTGTTTCTTTCAGTTTTTGCAAGCGTTCTGCTTCGTTTAGCTTTAGCAACTCAATTTTAGCTTCTTTATTTCGGACATTTCAGCGGTCATTTAGCGCTCAGCCTTCAACCCATTGTCACAGATAATGTGACAATGTTCCCTTTGCCAAAATGTTCATAAAAAAAGCATGAGTTAAACTTTATCGCTGATCTGAGGATGTCAGACACCTCTACACGAATGATTTGAATTCCATAAGCATGTTTCATAAAACATGGCTGCCGGAGAGAATAGGCTTGTGCTGAGTCATGTGCTTTAAATCTTCAAAGCAACCAGACTGAAATTTAGGAAAAGGGAGAAATCTGATATGTTTTATTACATAAAGATAATAAATCTCAACGTGATCCAAACATGAGGGGGAGAAGTGAAAGAATTACGGTAGTTTTCTAGATAAAGATGCTTTTAGACCCAGAGTTTGGTAGACCGTAAGAGACACTCTTTCTAAAACATTTTAAATATCATCTGTCCCTCTGTAGCTGAGCAACACTTCCTCTGATCTGCAACACTGATGTGTATTCATTCCAGCGGTGCATGGTTGCAGTGTCCCTCAGCCCCAGAGTACATCGTGAAACACCATTGCTTCACGTGTTTTTGTTTACTGAGCAGTCACTGTAACTTTCTCCACTGATTAAATTTTGTATGCAGGAGGAAGCAGAGAGAAGACGCGATGTTCTAGCTGGGTGATGTCATGTAGGCAGGGCCTGAAAACAGTCTAGGAGTGCGGTGTGCCCTCTGATATAGATCGTGACAAAACCATCATGGCAAGATTACAAAATCACTATGAGTGATCATATAACCACTGTCCCTCCTCTGGACATGTCCAAACCATCTCAGTCTGTCCTCCATCTTCCAGTTGTTCAACCTGTGCTGTACCTCTGATTATCTCATTCTTAATCTTATACATCCTGGTCACTCCTAAGGAGAACCTCAACATCTTCAATTGATATCCTGATGCATGCTCAATAATCCAGGTAGATAACTAACGAGGTCAAGGCCCCGTTTACACGAGAACAACCTCTGGAAACGTTGGCGGGGTTTTTTTTTTTATCTTTATTGACGGTAACATTTTAAAAAAAGAGGGTTTACACAAAAACATGTCAGTTGGGTTGCTAGGTAACAAATTATGAACTATAGTAATGTTGCTTTAAAATGATAGTATTTTGATCTAAACTGTCGTATGTGCGGAGTACTGTAAGCGTGTTGTAAGATGAGGTGTGCACTGTGTTTGACGAACATGTGCACAGCAGGGGGTAAATAAGACATTTTAAATATATCTGGCAACTCTGACATTGGAGGGCTCAGCTGCATTCATCGCGTATGCAGTGTCTGCATGATCAGTTATGTCCGTCCATCCATAAATTATCTTCTGCTGATCCCGAAGTCAGGGTTTTTTTATAGGGGGGGGGGG
>NC_056508.1:44923938-44949896 GCF_014905685.2 Nematolebias whitei | reverse complement strand
GGGGGGGGGGGGGGGGCAGGTTCAGACCTCTCTTTCCACAGCCACCTCTTCCAGCTCTTCTGGGAGGATTCAAAGGTGTTCCCAGGCCAACAGAGAGACGTAGTCTCTCCAGCGTGTCCTGGGTCTTCCCTGGTGTCTCCTCCCATTTGGACATGCCCGAAGCACCTCCTTAGGGAGGCGCCCAGTAAGCATCCTTACCAGATGCACAAACCACCTCAACTGGCACCTTTTGATGTGGAGGAGCAGCGGTTCTACTCCGAGTCTCTCCTGATGACTGAACTTCTCACCCTATCTCTAAGGGAGAATCCAGCTACCCTGCAGAGGAAACTCATTTCAACCATCTGTATCCATGATCTCATTCTTTCTTTTGGTCACTACCCATAGGTGAGGGTAGGAACATAGACCAACCAGTAAACAGAGAGCTTTGCCTTACAGCTCAGCTCCCTCTTCACCACAATGGACTGGCACAGAGTCTGCAGTACTGCTGACACTGCACCAATCCGTCTGTCAATCTCACGCTCCATTTTTCCGTCATCCATGAACAAAACCCCGAGACACTTGAACTCCTCCACTTGAGGCAGAACCTCACCCTCGACCCGAAGAGAGCAATCCACCCTTTTCCAGTTGAGGACCATGGCCTCAGATTTGGAGGTGCTGATTCTCATCTCAGCCGCTTCACACTCGGCTGCGAACTGCTCCAGTGAAATATTAACTCCAGTGTTACAAGGGAGATTATCCTTTCCATTGCTGTCTTTGTTCTTGCTCAGGATGGGAGACTGTGATGAAATGAAGTCTCAACGTTATCTGTTGGCTTCCTCGGATTAAGTTACTAATTGATTTTTTATGTATGTGAATCTTTTTGTACAGTGCCCCAAGACTACTTCTGTTGTGACTTGGTACTATATAAATAAACTGAATTGAGAGCTGGGGATCATGGCACGGTGACGCCAACGGGACCACATCGTCCGCAAAGAGAAGATAAAGAATCCTGAGGCCACTGTACAGGACCCCCTCTGCCCCCTGGCTGGACCGAGAAATTCTGTCCATAAAAGTTATGAACATAATTGGTGACAAAGGGCAGCCCTGGTGGAGTCCAACTCCCACCCTGAAGGGGTCTGACTTACTACCGGCATTGCGAACCAAACTCTCGCACTACTTGTGCGAGAACTGAACAGCCTGTAGCAACAGGTCTCCAATCCCATCAAAGTCCACAAAACACACGTAGAGTGGATGGGCAAACTCCCATGATCCCTCGAGGACCCTAGTGAGGGTAAAGAGCTGGTCCAGTGTTCCATGGCCAAGACGGAACCCGCATTGTTCCTTCTGGATCTGAGGTTTGAGCAACAATTGGACTCGCTTCTCCAGTACCCCTGAATAGACCTTACCAGGGAGGCTAAGGAGAGTGATGTCCCCATAATTGGAGCACACCCTCCGGTCCCCCTTTTTGAAGAGGAGAACCACCACCACAGTCTGCCAATCCAGTGGCACTGACCCAGATGCCCATGCGATGTTGTAAAGGCAACAGTTATGTTCAAACTGATGAATACACCAACCCTGGACCCTGGATTTTTATCATTAGTTTTGCTCCTACATGCTGAAAAAGGGTGTGTAGTACAAAAAAACACTGGTCTTCCGTTTACCATAACTTTTGACTGTGCAGAAAAACTTCTGACTGCAGCCACCTATAGTGCTCATGTGCCACGTCACACTTGCAGGAACATTTCACACTCTGTGGGGGTTTCCCTGAAAATCCCCACCCTGAGACGTGGATTCAGAAACATTCGGTTTCAGTGAGAACGGGGGCTGTTGTGTAAATGAACAGCCAAACGTTTCACTCAAAATACAAGTCGCATAAACGGCCCCTAGACAGTTGAGCATGGGAGGCCCCCACCCCTGTTTAACGATGGGACAGGTTCTCCTCAAAGATGGCTTCCTTCACTTCACTCATCTGTAGGCCAGCAGTCAACTCTTTCAGAGATGAAGATGTACACATCCTTGATAGAGAGGATGTGCACCAGCTGGCTGTAACCAGAAAACTGGCTGATTCATTATGAGAAGGTGCCATTTATAAAACTTGAGTTTGTTGCAGCTTCTCAGACTGAATGAGCCTTTTGAATTTTTTCTCATTCAACCTGTATTTCTACAGGTTAGTCTCATTGAGTCACGAGGACTCATTTTCAAGAGAGACCTGTTTCAGACAAAACCACAGATAAGGTATGGACAACAGTAAACAGCCATAAATTGCATATAAAATGAAAAGTAAATAAAAATAGTGCTATAAAACAAAATAAAATTAAGCTACATTATGAAACAAGGTCTTTTCCAAATTCAGGTGTCGCCACAGCGAGTTATTCTCCATCTCACTCAGTCTTGTGCATCCTCTGTCCTCACTTCAACTAAAAACCAGAACATCCGCATCGATTTTTGCATTGAACTTAATTGTTTATCAAGTTCAAGTCAATTTATTGTCATTCACATCACGTGGTACATGAGGTGAAACAAAATTATGTATTAAGGGTTCTAGTTACACCCAACAACAGCAAAAATATAAAGTGTCAAAAGACAGTTCTGAAATATCAGTTATCAGAGACGGATCAAAGACAAAACGTTTCAACAAGAAGAATCGGTCCAGTGGACTTAACCTTGTTAGATCTTCAGATGACTTCAATATCACTTCAATTCTTTTTTCTGTCTTTTAGTCCATGTCTCTGTCTCCAGACCATACAACATAGCTGGTCTCACCACTGTCTTGTGAACCTTTCCTTTGACATTTGCTGCCACACTTGCCACAAATCATTAAACTTCTCTACGTCCACTCTGCCTGAATTTTCTTCTTCTCCTCTTTACCACACTCTCCATTTTCCCTCTACTATCTTTTCCAACTCCTGATCTAACTGTGTTGTAAAAAAGATCTGTGCAGGGATATAAGAACTTGTCGAGCTCCTAATGTTTACAGTGGCACAACTGAATTTTATGAAAAGGTATAACACTTGGATCACCAGCTCTCCAGAGTTGGACATCTGACAAAATCTAGTCACAAGCCCAGGATGGTCAGAGTGCCGACAGAACAATCTGTAGCGGTGACTGAGCCGGTAAACTTGTGATGACAGAACATCTGGAGTATACAAAATATCTTTTAGGGCGTGGAGAAACAGATCTACTGTATGCTCAGGGAGTGCCAATGATGGCTTATGATCTTGTTAGGGACACTGGCTCACTCCCGTAATGAACTGAAACTGGGCTGAAGTGACTCCTTTTCTTTCAGAATGTCCTTAAATAGCCCGGTGAAACCCAGACATTAAACCTTGAAATTGGTTGAGGAAAGCTTCCAACCGAGATGGATTGGAAGAAATCCAGAAAATGGCCATTCAGCTCCCTCTGTGGCCCAAAGCATTGGAAACATGAAACCTTTCTATATAAAAAAGGCAATAAAGATGTTCTATGATTTTAACACAATGTCTGTACAGTCATTAAAATCAACATGTTGGTCAGCTGGTGGCTACAATGCATTTAAATTTTGTTGCAAATCCCCCCCCCCAAAAAAAAAAAAAAAAAAAACACAAAAAACTAAATTTAGTGACTTTTCTTTCAATGGCGGTTTATTAGAAACCCACAACAGTTCTGAGTAATTCTATTTGGACATTGCTGGATACGTAATGGTCTTCATTTTAAGAATACCCCCAAAACTGACGTTTTTGGACTATTTGACTAAATAAAACAGAATTTGTGAGAAGTTTTGATGGCAGCAGATTAAAGGCTTATTTTTACCACTCACATTAGCCAAACCTGGGAGGTTCTGTAAAAAAATAATGAAAGCTTCTGCACATCTTCACATCTCACCAGGAAAGCTAAAAATGCTCAGAATTTAGTTAATCTTTTAATAATGTAATCAAATTTTAAAGACCTTTCTGTAACAGCTGGTAACTAAAATTTCAAATTAAAGATCCCACTCAAAATGCTCACAGCAGCCACTTTATTTTGTCCACCTGTTCAACTGCTTTTGTTAGCAGAACTACTGTAGCTAATCAGACAATCACATGGCAGCAAATCAATGGCTTTAGGCATGTAACGTGGTGAAGATGACCTGCTGAAGTTTAGACCGAGCGAGAATGGGTAAGAACGGGGCTGTAAGTGAAGGGCTGGTCTACGTATTTCACAAACTGCCAATCTACTTTTATGTGCAACTATATTTAGGGTCTACAGAGAATGGTCTGAAAAAGACCAAATCTCCAATCATCAGAAGTCAGAGCAGAAGGCAGACTGGTTAGAGATAAAGTCTACCAGCTCAGAATGCACAACAACCTTGAAGTGCATGAGTCCACACTGAGTCAGCCTTTCTGATTCTGATCAAACTGACTGACCCATCCTGGTGGTTACCTACTTGGACCTTCAGACTCCAGGGCATCCATGACATTATGTTGCTCCAATACAAACTTAAACAAAACACAATGACTTCAGAAACCTTAACACAGAGTTGCCATTCTTTCTGTACCCCCTCCCAAAAGCATCCAACAAGAAAACAACAGGGGTTTGTCCTTCTTTGTTTTGAAGCATCTGTCCTTCTGCTCCCGTGGTTAGCCTTCTGTCTCAGCACAGAGGTCCAACAAAAATACATGAAAGACTTTGTTTATCCCCACACATGCTTACGTCATTCTCAGAGTTTAGATCTGGCTCTGCACCATAACGAATAATCTCGCAAGATAAATGCTGCATAATCTTCTAAGGTAATGCTTTCTTTAGAGATTTTTTTAGAATACCTATTCATTTTTACCACCCGTCCTATCATTTTAGTGAAGTTATAGTTGCATAATGGTTTAAGCCTTTAAAGCCGTCCATTGAAGAAGTGCGGCCAACAATGTGAGCACCTATTCTTGCATTCTTATCAATGTCCTCATCATTTCCACGAGTTCATCTCTTCCTGATTTTCCTCAAGGTTTTCCGTCCTCCTTTTCATACTTGTGACTCCCGAGGCATTTAAAAAGGGATGAGGCAGTCAGGTCTGCCGCCAAAGATCCCACATGACCGACATAAAAATGAACGAGCACAGAGGAGTAAAACATGGTTCGCTCTCATAACTCGGGCATAATGTTTTTTCATGAGCGAGAAGGAAAGCCCACTTTCTGGATTCAACACATACATATCAAATAAGGTAAAAAAAAAATAAAATTTAGGCAAAAACAAAACCTGGACTGCTCAATCAAAGAGTCAAATTGATAAAAATGCAGCCACTGTGTGGAAAAAATATGAAGCATCCATAATACACTGGCCAATCTCTGAAGAAGAGTGCATTCATTCGAATCCTGATGTTTAAAATGTGCATGCCTTATCTAGCTGAGGGTTTTCTTTCCGTCGCTCTGGATGTGGTTCTCCTCCACTTATTTTTTGAACGTGTCATTTTAAAATTGAGAATGTGACATTTTAAAGCTGACAGGCAGCAGCACAATGCAGAAAAGGATTCAACTGTCATTTGCAACTAGAAGAAGGTCATGCCAGAGAGCTTGAAGGAAAGTGGCGAGATAAGAACTTCAGACCATTCTTCTTTAATCTTTTGGGTAAGAATGATGGAAAACTTGAGCTCAGGCAGATCAACGGTAAGTGGAACAACCTGCATGGAAGACTGGCTGAAACCAGTCCTTGTAGACATTTATGGTTGTTTTCAACTTCAGGATTTTGGCAGCATGACCTCTACTGAAGGCATGATTATCAATGCTGGCATTCCGGAGACGGTGAAGGGAGGATGAGAAGCTGGTCTGAAGTTTGGTGGATGATTTCCAAGCAGAAGAAAGCAACTAAAACATGAGGAAATTAAATCATTAAACCTCCCTTCAGTGATGACACTTGTGACTGTTTGTGCCAGGCACCAACAAGTGCACGTGCACTCTTTTCTTCTACTTTTGGACCACGGAGCCGTCATGATACAAGCCTACTTGTGTGTGTGAGCGTGCTTGAGTTGAGCCGGCGGTGAGACCATGAATTAAAGAAGAGATTAATGAGTCAGGACAAGGAGGCTCAGACTCCAATCTGTTCCCTGTCGTACTCTGGGGGCCGTTTCTCCACAAAACCCAATTCTGTCAGCAAACACACACACTCTGCACACACGTTTTGCATGTTCACACCGCTGAGACGCAGCAGGAAAGCTAAGGACTCTGGAATAAGTGTGCACGTCTGGCAGAGAGAGCACATGCTTAGGACAGCGTAGAGACAGGAGGAGAACTGAGCTGAAGCAAAGACAATAGAAAAGCTCCTCGGCTGGATGTCTTCAGAAATACAACACTCCACCCTGTAGGCCATCACCCCACCCTGACACCTCACCATGACCTCAAGACCTGCCATCTGTCTGGGAGAGCTGAAGGAGAAACGCACAAGTAACGAGCCGGACTGGAGTGAGACGAAAGGAACGAACAAAGAGACAGTGTGGGACAACATTCGAAAGTACAATTAGATGAAACTGCGAAGACAAAAAGGATGGAAAAAGATTTTACTAAGGGAAAAACCCAAGAGGAGAGAAACATAAAAAGTAATGGAAAGTACCTCTAAACCCACACTTCCTATCACGGACTGCATATTTTCATCAAGTTTGACAACATAAAAGAAAGTGTTCCTCAGAAACACTGAAATATCAGCAGAATTAAACACGTTTTTTATTTTTTTACACATAGTTTCGATTATCTCCTACTACTGATTATAAGGTCTGGCTTCAATGCTTTCCCCCTGGCCATTCATTGAATATAAACAGTGATGGCCTTGATGCGTTTTATCATTTAGTCCTGTATAAGACGACTTACATTATCATGAAATATCAGCCCTTTATAATATAAACTACGAGGCTTACTAATCCCATGATATGGCTAATAAGCTGATGATGGATATGATCATAGAAGAAACAGCGAGTAAAGCAGAGAAAAGACAGACAGAGAGAGAAAGATGGAGGGATAAAACCCAATCTGTAAGGAGAGGGATGCGGGTGAATGCTTGGGCTTTACTGTGGGGATGCAGGAAGATAATAAAAATAAAAAAAACTGAGGGAAGAAAGAATCCGTCTCTGGAGGAGAAAGAGATGAAGTAAAAAAAAATAGAGGACAAGTAGAATGAGGGAGAGAAGGGAACAGAGAGGAAGATGGGGAGGGGTGTTCTTGCCTGTGACCCGATTTCACCACTAAGCTTTGAAAAAGTAGAGCAGCACATTGGCAACTGAACGCAGAACGTTCAGTGCACTGCAGACATCCAGATGCTCCGCTCTTACATGTACACTGAATATGGAGAAGAATACATTTTATGCAAAGAGCATCGTTTATGCTGCTAAACCTACTGACCCACAAACGGCATCATCATCAGGCTGAGTCACCGGCTTCATGGTCTTCTCGCAGCCTTCTTGGCATCTCCCTTCCTACAAACCTCCATTCTCAGCTCTGTTGCTCAGTTTCTGACAAGGTGTTGAAGCTCTACATGCTGGTGTTATGAACACAAACACTCTTCCATTGCACAGTTTAGCATCTGCTTATACAAAGTCTAGAAAAAGCAACGCATCAACATCTTGATGCCGTTACATCAGTGTGGATGTGTGTGTACATAAGAGAAATACAAACTAGAGAAATATTTGTGAACGCCGAGTGTTGAATGGCTGCTGAAATTTGCAGAAGCAAAGAGTTATGAAAGCTAAAAGAAGCAGGACAGTAGCTAAAATCTAAAAAAGGAGCAAAAGATGCAGAAAAAGCAGCTTTTAACTAATATCAGCACAAAACAAAACCAGAACAAGCAGATTTCAAAACAGATCTATTGTTAGGAAGGAATCGTTAAGATCTCAACGCATTTCTAAGAGTGAAATGTTTTTGAACAAAAAGGTAAATAACTTGAAATGTCTAAGTTAGAAAAATTAGAAGCCACAGAACCATCTATTAGCTGATTGTCTTGATTAACGAATGGCTAAAATAGCACCAAGTTGGAAAAATTGATTGAGACAAAAAAAATAAATAAATTGTTTAGAAACTGGAACAGCATTGACACAAACAGATTTATCCGAAGTGCAACTTTTTTTTTTAAAGTTGTGATTTCTCAATGCGTGAGAGCAGGATGCTTCAGAGCTACAGATATCGCCTTTCACATGACCAACTCCGCTCTGACCGAAGTCGTAAACAAACGGACGCACAGACGGGGGAGTTGTTGTTAAAACGTGTTTTTCCAGCTTTTACATACAGTACACGGAGCAGAGCAGGAAGACCAGACCTGCCCCCGTAAACCAAAACTGCCACAATAAACCATCACATAATTAACGGAGTCTGCTTGTACGCCACTGCTCTTCGCACCACTTGTGAAAATTCAGCGCAGTTCAGATATTTTCGCAGACGTGCCCAACTCTTACATAAAAATAATCTGTTGCGTCAATCTCTGGGGGGGGGGGGGTTACAACACACAAATCTAAAAACATGATTGATCTCTGATGCTCTCATGCTACAACCCTGTGACCCACATGAACAAATAGTCACAACTGATGCGACACAACTAATGCACGCGTTTAATATATGCATACAAAAACAAAAGAGTCGGGTTCATGGTTGAGCAGCTACATTCATGATATCGCTCTGCACCGAGCCACCCACCACACAGTCGTGTGACGTGGTTTGAACAAAAGTAGCCGCCATTGATCCGATGCAAAAAAAAAAAAAAAGGTTTGCAGGAATTTTGTCTCCGAGCGTCACCAGCTAAAGGACGAGGCAAAGACAAAAGTCACTTTTCGATCAGATCGTCCTTTTCAGCGGTGGCTTTGTCTGCGAAGAGCGATAACACACCTGTGTGGAACAACTAAAAAGCCAATATAGCAAATTTCTCTGTATGTGTGTGTGGGGGACCCCAGGTTCTTTGTTTGAGAAAGTCATGTGACCAGTCTGACTTGGCGTCGTCCCCTCCCCTCTGCAGTGCGCCACCATACAATAAAAAACACTCATATCTAAGACAATAACAACCCACGCCACGTACAAAATTACAAACATGCAATCATTCAAGTTTCTGAACATTAAAACTCAGAAAGTTGATTAAAAAAATTTTTTAAAACATCTTCCTCAGTTAATTAGCGATGAAGACAAGAGGAGGATGAGGCGTAGGGAGACGAGAAGGGACCAAAACATGGACGACGGGTAAGGTGAAGGTGGTGAAGACGATAGCAGCTGGGGGGGGGAGAAATGTGGGGGTGAAGAGGCCGAATCAAATCACGGGGAATCGATAAGAGCCAATGTTGCAGCAGTGTGTGCGAGTGTTTTCTCAACAAATTTACAGGACAAAGCACTGGAATGCAGGCGGACTGCATTAGTGCAAAGATTGAAGAAGTGCGTGGTTTGGTGCATTTAGATGTCGGACCAGAAACAGATGTAGCAACATGAGCGAGAGAAAAAGGGAGAGTCTCACAGAGTAGTAGAGTTCAAAAATGACGACCTGAGATGTAATGGGAGCAGTAAAAAAAAAAAAAAAAAAAGTACAAAAATCAATTGGTGGCAGGAAGAGGTGTGCACGTAAAGAAGATGGAGACACAGATGGAGAGATGTAAAGAAGATGAAGCTCGGGGATGGGGGAGGGAGGAGGCGGTCCAGATAGGTCCCACGGGTGAGATTTCCTGTTCTTCTACGTTAGAGCAGCCTGACAGACGACTCAGTCGATCTAACTGCGGATACGATGTGCATGTTAATTACAGAGGAAGACGGAGAGTAAATAAGCCCGCCGTACAGGAGGGCACAGAGGACGCTCAGGTGCTTCCCGAGTCACAACAAGTCAATGAAGTGACCTTCTGAAGGCTATTAATTACACTCCCCGTGTCCATCCCACGTTATAACGGACTGCACATATTTACAATTACACACTTCTGTTAAAAGTTACGCTACACGTCTGTTACCAACAGCTTCTAGGAAAAAGACCAATAGGAACCGTTTGTGGTGGTTCCTACTAAATATTCATAATTTGATCACAAATTTAAACTTCTGTATTTTAATGGAAAATTCCCCAAAACAGATACATCTGTACGTTCTGGTAAATGAGCCCTAAAAGGTTCATTTTTAACATATTCCTCTAAGCTACATGCAATGTCTTCCACTGTGTAAACTAAAGTGTTTTAAATAACAAAACTCTAGAAATATATTTTTTTTATATTATGATGCAGACGCACACAACCCATTGATCCTGAACTTTTAACTGTGTGAAATTAAAATAAAATTACGGGGAACCCTTTTATTACTCGCATATATGCATTTAGTCACTGCTGTTAATTTTGTATTTTTTTTTCCATTCAACCTTTATACAGTAAATGTATTAAATGAGTTTTGCTTCTACAAAGAAATATGA
This sequence comes from Nematolebias whitei, assembly GCF_014905685.2. Lineage (NCBI taxonomy): Eukaryota > Metazoa > Chordata > Actinopteri > Cyprinodontiformes > Rivulidae > Nematolebias > Nematolebias whitei. Next base: position 44,939,570 of record NC_056508.1, on the reverse strand, counting down.
CTGAATTAAAAGTTCTCAATGCAAAGTCACAGACAGAAGAAAAAACAAACAAAAAAATAAAAAAAATCAAAGAAAAAAGAAAAATCTCGACTTTCTTTTTCTTATTTTGATGACTGAGTTCTTAAATATATCACATAACATACGTGAACGGCCGCCAACTAGTACATAAGTTTACCTGTAACAGCCAAAGTGACTGAAAACGTTGATGCATTGGTACGTTTTTAAGCTCAGATTTGTTGATTAGAGATTAAAATATATACTATATCAGTATACGAGGAAACCTATTAAAGTAAACAACAAAGTCCATGCTCAATAATCCAGGTATACAATCCAACATTTTTTAATCAGGTCATTGGACAGTTTCTTTCAGATGACCCGACTGAAAAATGTTGGACTATTAAAGTAAAACCGCACCATTTGATGTAGATCAAAATAGCATTTTTATGTGTTTGATTTCACATTTTGCAACGAGATCCTTTCATTTAAATCCTTATTTGCGAAACATCATGCGCTGCGTCCACGAGAAAGAAATCCGAGCCACAACGGAGAACACAATCCTCTTGAAGCCAACTTTCCCTGACCTTTCTGAAACCACTGCAAGCACAAAGCACAACGACTGAACTAATGATATCTTTTTCCCCTCGTTTTTCCACTGAAACCCCTCCTCATACCCATAAAGCTCCAGCCAAGCATCCCTGACCACGGCAACGTTGTACGTCTAAACGAGTTTAGCCTTTATTAGTCTGTCAGCGAGAGGAAAAAAACGTTGTTTTCCCCAGTAGCAGGTTCAGATATTATTCATCTATAATTGGTAATAACCCCATACCCCCACCCTGAGGCAGCTAAATCTCCACTGAGTAATCACTGCCATCGCCTCCTCTGGTGGAAACGGCATTATTAGGTCGATGCACTGTCTGTACCGCTGCTGTCTGCCAAGGAGGTTTATTATCCGACGATGTACGGTTTTACTTCAGTTCTTTTCAAACCACAAGCTGAAGTGGGAGAACCTGGCTGAGTGCATTCATCTCACACCCTTAGCTACGATCCAATATATCAGCACCCTGGACAGTGAAGGCTCCAAAATAAGCTCCGGCGGGATCATTTAAGCTGAGGCTTCCAGTTTTTTATGACAGCGAGGTTCTCTCTGTTGTGCAAAACACCTTTCACTTTTCAATATTTACCTCCCAAACTGAATATTTCTCCTTTTCAGAGTGCCCGTCTCTTGAATTTTGGAGGGGTTTTGAACAAAAAAAATATATATAAAAATAAAAAGGCAGCACAGGAAAAGAGCTGCTCTCAGTCGCAATGTTCTACACAACTATTTTATATTCAAAATAATATTTTTTTCAGTTAAAAACTGAAACAAAAACATTGGGTCTTGTTAGAAAAGACCAACGCTGGTTATTTCACCACTGACTACAAAAATAGTTTACCACATTATTATGTCAACACTGAAAACTGTCATTTTGCTTTGAAACATACATAAAAAACATTAAAATCTAGTTTTCAATTTTTAGAATGTATCCCCCCCTTACTTTTCCTGAAATATTTCCATAAAATAACTAGAATTTTAATTGCATTAATAAAATGAGACTCCTAGTTGAGTGAAACAATAATAAAAGACCTCGCTGCTGCTTAAAGCAAACTAATATTTCATCAGCAAATACCTGCTTCACAGCTATACCCACATCTGCCAACGGCTTTGACTTTATTCCTGCGAGGAGGCATCGGGGGAGACGAAAAAGGAAGAGGGAAATAAAAGACAAGAAAAAAAAACTCTACAAAGTCTCGTGTGGGTTTACTGAGAGACTGCCATGTTTCAGAGAAAGTGTGGGTTGGGTTTGAACTGGTAAGCCACAGTGACAAAGAGGGGAAAAACAGTAAAGCCATGAGAAACGGTGAAAGCAACGGCAGTAAAATCCCTTCTGACGTTTAGTTTCACTGCCATTCTAAAAGTTCCAGCTTTTTGGACAACTTAAACAGGATTGTTATCAGACTAGAGAGCTCTTTACCCTTCCACTCTTCAACAAACGAATCTCTAAAGCATGACAATAAACATCTTATGCACAGCTCAGTGAGGACAGAAGTGGCATCATGCGCTCGAGACGATGTCATCTGCCCACAAGAGCAGCGAAACCGACTGCGGAGACACTCAACATTTGTATTTTTATTTATTTGTTTTTTTTACTGTAACGAATTATATTCGGACAGTTGTTTGCTAAGCCTGTCTGTTAAAACTTTTAATCAAACTGTGAAATAAATGAGTAAAATCAACAGAACGGGCAACAGCAAAGCCTCAATCTGCCTAAAAACGCTTCCAGGCACAGGGATGGCAGTTTCCATAGGACCGACCTTCGACCTGGTATTGTCCATTGCTGGGGTGAAAATAAACAGCTTCTGCCCTGTCGCTCTACATTGTGAAATCAAACGGTCACAGCAACAAAAACAGCTGACCTGAACCGTCCCGGCAGTGAACACGAGCACACTGACTCACAAGCACACAACAACACTGCATACTGTACCAGGATGGACCACTTTGCAACTAAATTCAGAAAAGAGAATACAGCTTTCATGTGCATGCAGCTGCCTTGGTGAAGAAAACAACAGATAAAAAAATGTACTGATAAAACTGGTCAGACGCTGAGGGAGTGGAAGCACAAAGCACAGAGCCAATCAAGGGAACAGAGTAAAACAAAGGACTTTCTGTAAAAGCCCTGGACTTGATCCACTCTGTGATGAGAACTTCGATCACCAAGGCAGGTGGGCTGAAAGAGAGCTACAAAGCCCAGGAAAAGGCCGTTAAGCCCCCAGTTCGATTCAGTTCATTGAACTACCAGCTGCTGATCAATTAGTGGACAGCTGAAGCAGCTGCTGACCACGCAAACATTCTGGGTTTTTTACTCGTTATAAACGCAGACGTTCTTTTACAACATGTGCAGACTTCTCCTGTATGTTATTCTCCATCATTAGATTTAATCTGAAGTATTTTCTCATCTGCTGGTCACAGAGCTAAATAATCTTTTACTGACATGAGACAAAGACCCACAACACATGATGCATGTGGGACGTTAACATGTTCAAGGAGGTCTGAAATAGAAACACTGAAATAAATGGTCAACCACAATGGCTTTGATGTTGGTAGAAGGTATGTCTCGTCCTTATTTACTGCCAGCACGGCAGCTCCAAGGAGTCAAACCCAAACTCACGCAAGAAGCCCAATGCTTTGTCTTTAGTTTTTATAATCATCAGCAACTGCACTTCAGAGAAGGTGGTATTACGTTTCTTAGGCAAGTATTGTGTCATATTACACATTAAAAACTTGGAACTTCTTAGATTTTGCTGCGATTTTGTTTTTATAAATTAAAAAATATCTGCAATAGGATGGTACTTTGGAGTAAGCTGTTTGGGGAAGAATCAGTTTTGTTGTTTCCTTGAATGATGAAGCCTTCCGGATCGAAGGCAAAACGTTTCAGCACAAAAAAAAGAAACTGTCCAGATGACCCGACTGAAAAATGTTGGATTGTATACCTGGATTATTGAGCATGGACTTTGTTGTCATCTGCTATAGACCTACACTTCACCTATAGACAAAATAAACATGTTAAAAAAAAGAAATTAGCATAAAGGGTAGAGAAACGCTCAAATATATGTCTAAATATTTAAGTACATATTCTATAGAGTATAAATATTACCAGAATTATGATAAAAGACTACATTATAGAAGTTATTCTTTGAAGTGTAATTAACTACACTACAGATATTGGTAGTAGAGTTATGATTAGACCAAGTAAGGCATGTAAAGAACTTAATTTAAGTGAACTGATCTAGCTATACGATTACAACACTTGGTAAATTTTATCACCAAGCTGAAAACCAGATAATTAGAACCGACAGTTTTTGAAAGTTTAATTAGTTAAAAACCTAATACTTGATCCATGAGTGCAGGCCACATGGTTGATGGTACTGGGACAGTAGCAAATCAAGTTGGCATTTTGCAGATTGTAATACATGACCAGGCTTGGTAGGAGGGGATCTCCGTATTCAACTGTCCCCCTCTTACAATGCTGTTATTGCTAGTATCACTCAGCCCTCTGTGAATAGTAAGCAGCCATCAGGATCAGCTTTATTGTCATTGCACGGACAGGTGTGATGAGGGCACCAACGAACAATAGTTAGGGCTCTAACAATCAACTGTTAGGCTGATGCTCCTCCTTTTACATGGGAATAGCCAGTTCTGGCTGTCAGCAGCAAACTGGTTGATCCATTGTGAGAAGGTGCTGCTTATAAGACAGAGTATTGTTGCTGTGCCTCAGACTGGAGAAGTATTTTGGAAAAAAGACAAAATGTCTCAGGTAGAAAGATCTAACAAAGTTAAGTCAAGTCCTCCGGACGAATTCTTCTTGGTCAAACGTTTTGTCTTTTATCCAAAAGACTTGTTCAGGCTGAGGAGCTGCAATAAACTATCCTAAAGAGCACCTTATCATAGTGGATCAACCAGTTTGCTGGTGACAGACAAAGCTAGTTTACATACAAAAGGAGAACCATCAGCCTAATCACCGATCGTTAGAGCCCTAACAATTGGTCGTTGGTGCCCTGATGGCCACTTGTTATTCACAGAGGGCTGAGTGATACTTGCAATAACAGCATCGTAAGAGGGTGATGGTTGAACACGGAGACCACTGACCCCATTTAACGATGGGCAGGTTCTCTTCACGAAGATGGATTCCTTTACTCCTCTCTCAAATTCTCTCCTCCCTCTATTTTATGCTTCTTTTTTTACTGATGACCCAGCATTCACAATGTGCTAACGTGTGGCTTTGACATGTAATGAGTGCATACAGGTGTAGCACCTAGCAAGATGGCATCTACAAATCTCACCAGTGCATTTCTTTTTCAGTGGATGAAACACAACGTGCAGCTCAAGGTGTTACAAAATATGTAAACAAAATAAATATAACTAGTTTTGAAGGATAAGAAAAAAAGATTTATTTCTCTTACTTCCTGCTGAGTGCTGCCAGCAGACATGTAAACATTTTCTGTGCAGAAAATTTGAGCTTAGCCTGCCCATGTAACCAAACCAGCAGTATTAAAGGCACCTCTGTGTGTGTCTCAGTACAAACAAACAGCATGACAGTACAGTTACTGTGTGCGTGAGTGTTTTTACACTCACCCATCCCCCTTGACTCTGAATCCAAGGCTGAATGTGGTTGTCCAGGTACACGGTCATCCACTCCACAATCCTGCCCACCAGGGGACTCATCTCCTTCTCGACGCACTCGACACACAGCGCTCCACCAAACGCAAACAGACCCACGATGCGGCCCCAGTTGACGCCGTCCCGGAACACCTCGTCCATCACATTCTCAAAGCTTTGGTAGGCGGTGGCGGGTGTGATGTGCAGCTGGCTGTGAAGGTCGCTGAACGCGCGGGCGTACCGCAGCTCGAACTCGTTGGCCGTGTCCCGTAGCGCTTCTTTCACTTTGTCCATGTTCGCCGCCATCGGCAACGGTTGCTGCCGCAGCGGAGACGCTGGCGGTGTCCCAGGACTTGTCCCATTAAAAGTCCCGTTGGCGTGTGTCTCTGTCCTCTCTGCGTCCCCCAACCCTGCGTCCCCACCAGTCCTGTTCGGAGGATCACCGAGTATGTGGATGAGTGGATAGTTTCTCTGTGACAGTTTATACCTAATATAGAAAAGCACTAGTTCTTTGTTTTGAGACATTTTGTCCTTAAATATCCTTCTCTCTCTCTCTCGGCTTTGATCTGTCTCTTTGCTCCTTTCTCGGTCAATCCTTGCTGTGCTTCCTCCTGCGTTTCTTCTGCTCAGACCACCATGGTCAGCTGATAGCCACAGGACACTTGGAGAGTGATAATCAAACCTACGCAAGGCTGACAAATCAGCTCAGGCCCTGCAGAGAGATAAAAATGAGGGGTCAGAGTCTGGATAGCCTAACCGTAGACAATCATGTGAGCAGGCGAAAGGGGATGTGGGGGGTGTTTGGGGACAGCTACGGACTTTCAAATGAAAGTTGGACAGGTGGGGTCAAAGAGCATCTCTAATTGGTCCGTTACATATGGAGCAGATGGTGATGTATTAATGAGGCAATAGTTTAGTAAATGTGTGTTGGAGAAACAGAGGGCGAGATGGTGCGAGGAAGGTGAAGAGAGATCAGACGCCGTGCGGCCTGGTGATCCACGCAGACAGTTGCTATAGTTATCAGCGACCTCTGACCTCCAGTTAGAGCATTTAGGACACCTTGTTTATCTAAGCTCCATGATGTCGGTAATCTTCAACTCAATCACTTCTCATTCAAACTGCCCACATAAGGGACTGTCCTTCGTTATCTCCAGCATTTACGCCTCATCATGTGACATGTGGTGTGACAAATTTTACATATCACTGTCATGGTCTCATGTCACAGCTCCAGTTTGCTTTAATAAAGTCTGACACAATCCATCCTGATGCATGCTCAATAATCCAGGTAGAAAAATCTAAAAAAAAAAGTCAAGGCTGGTCCTCTGGACACTCAAAAAACAAAAACGAACAAAAAACAGAAACAGGAAGAAGTCTTTCGGATTAAAGACAAAACGTTTCTACTTTTTTTTGTTTGCTTTTTTGAATGTCCAGAGGAACAGACTTAACTTTTTTTTTTAGATCTGACACAATGTGGTTCAGGTGTGCCTAAGTGTTAAAAATCAATGTTTTTCCTTTTAATTATAAATTTTAACTTTATTGTTTAAAGCCAGATCAAAATTAAATTACTCGGCCAATTGAGTTTTTGTCCTTAAAAGTGCATAAAATGCTTTTAACACTTGCCAAATTGTTTTTAGTATTTTTTTTTATTGCATATCAATTAGTTCTTAAAAAATTGCAATTAAGGGTTGTGGACAATGAAAAACTACCACATAAATTTGTTTACTATGGAAACAACCAGAGACAACAGCAACATCCATGGAAGAGCAGATTAGGATGGAAAAGTCCAACATTTCTGAGGTAATGTTTACTCTGAGTCATCGAGTAAGGTATGCAGAGAAAAAGGCTTTGTTTGTATTGAATGTGGACCCACATTACAGAACTTCATATATGCGAAATCTACTAAAGTTAACAATTTCAAACTGCATCCTTTGAGACGTTTTTCTTATGTTTAATTTTATAGTTTGCAGGGAGTACCTTTACTGTTTAATGTTAAGCTGCCTAAACACTTGATGTTCAACGTGAGATCATTAGCTACTTTGGGCTCGATTCTGATTAAATTTTCCAACAAGAATGGAAAAAGCGTGACAGTTTAGTAAAGCTGCCGCCTCTCAGTAAGAAGGTCACCGGATCAAATCCCGGCCGGGGCCCTTTCTGGGTGGTTTGCATGTTCTCTAGATGCGTGGGTTGTCTCCAGGTACTCTGGTTTCCTCCCACAGACTAAAAACTAACCTAAAAATGTTTTTAAGCTAATTGGCAACTCTAAATTGTCCCCAGGTGTGAGTGAGAGTGAATGCTTGTTTGTCTCGTTTATCTCTGCGATGCGCTTGAGACCTGTCCAGGGTGTCCCTGGCCTCTCCCACAGTGACTCCAGTGACCCCCGCGACCCAAAAAAAGAAAGAAGCGGGTAAAGATAATGAATGTATAGAAGAATGGAAAAATGTGAAGCTTTCAGACTTTTGAATGTACCAATGTTTCTATTGTTTTAGGGTTTCTATAGAAAAACAAGTATTGTAGCAAATTGTTCAAGATTTTATGTAAAATGACAAACAAAACACAAATGATCAAATCAATGTTAGCTTAAAAAACGCATTTATGAGAAAACAGCTCTATATTATATGCATTATTAGCTGTATTGTTGCTGTGACACAGTGACAAGAATAGCTGCTGCACTAATGCAACCTATTTTAAAATGCAGCTGCAGAAGGAGACAACACTTTACAACTTTAAATGCTCCTTTAGATATCATGAAACTATTTAATTTAGTGCAGGTCAAATAAATAATAGAAATCTCTGTTTGACTTCCACAAACCTTTCCTCATTTCCTGCTTTCGTTTTAGCTTGCGTATAAACACAAAAAGATGTGAGAGGAACATAACTAAAAGTCTAACAGTTAACATGTGGAAACATGACCTTTCCTGTAATAACGCTGACATTTAAGTTGGTAAGTAAACGGGACTAATAATTAGCGTCAGATAAATCATAGGAACTTCCTGCAAATGGTCCTAACTTAGCAAAAAATGTCCAAAAACGTTTTCTGAAAATACACATCTTGCGCACAATTTACTCATAATTCATTGCAAAGGACATATAATCAGACGCAGTGTTTACATAGGCCACATGGTCCCATGCCACCAACACGTGGCTCGGATTTCTCTCTTTTTTTTAAAGCTCAACACGATGTAAACACAGCAGCCCTCCATTAACAAAACAAACGACGCCTGAACGCAGCATTTTGTTTTAAAACACACTGGCGCAGATATTACAGCCAATAAAAAAAAAATCACACCAGCGTGCACGCCTGTTTATCAGGGTGGAATCTGGACTGTAATCCAAACATAAAAACGATTAAACTTTTCTGAGTCAGGACTTTGAATCGAATCTCTAGATTAAACATTAACTACAACACGCCCTCTGCACTGTAGATAAATACAGATGAAAACGTCTTACCAGAACTGGTTTAAAAAAGAACAATAGTCTCTGTGGGAAAAGCTCCAACTTCAGTCAGCGTGGTGTTCTTCGTGTCCAAAAAACTGTCAAAGCGCTATCTGGTTAAGTTAACCACATTGTGACCAGGTTAGTAACAATGCGTGTCCTACGTGCTTCCTTTAAACCCCGCCCCCTACAACGTGACGCACGCGACGCTGCCAGCAGAGCTCTTTAAACCGGACAGAACTGCCTCGTGATTTCCGCCGATTATATGAAATAAAAAATATTTAAAATGTTCTCATTTTAACTGAACAACAAAAGTAAATCTATATATATTTAGATAGTGAGGTTTAACACGCACGTTCTATCGAAATGTTTTTCATAAAAGGGAAGCGGAGGAGACCCTGAACACACCATCGGATCATTCCATTCTCCTGACATAAATACTGGGAGTAGGACCTTAAATTACGCCACGTACAAATAAATACACTCTTCGCAACACCACCCTGTTCCAGCTATAAACGGGTTACACCACATACGATCTTAATAATAAATAAAAAAAACTGAAGCGCAATAAAGATGCAGCTTAGCTAACGATACGAGGCCGCCTGTCAGTCCGGAGGCTCACTGCAACACTGCGAGCTTTAATGGGGGTTCCATTAACGTTAAAACATTTGTAAAAATCCATAAAAAATAAAAATAAAAAAAAAGGCAGAAAGAAAAATCGTGTGTGAAACGAAACTAAAAGTGTCGCCCCCCCCCCCAACCAAAAAAACCTTTGCTGTAGGAGGAAAAGCAAGCCCCAGATTAACAGATTACTGCGGTCACTACATACACAATTTTCACGGCGTCATTAACGCACGAGCATCGGAACCGCGTTCGTCCAAACACTCGGCTGAACCTCTTACTTGTAGGACGGTCTTCTTCAGTCATGTCTTTGCGGCGTTACACTTTCCAACCCGACATTCATGCTAGCCTGCGAGGCTAACGCTGAAAGAAACCGACTAGCCCGCCCACCTTTACGTCCTTTACGTACCATCACGGCTCAGTCCGGCCGAATGAAGCGCAACTTTATTTTATCGGTTAAAACCGGAAGTCAGTTAGCGTTAGCTCACAGCTAATACAAGCATAAACCAAGGAACTAACGAAAAAGGCGAGTTCGGTTAAAAAAAAAAAAAAAAAGCCTTGAGCTGGTCGTGAATCGCTCTAGTTAACAGTTAAACGCCGTTTACTTACTGCTTTACTGCTAGCGCTTTCATCGCAGGGATGAACGTAGCAGCATCTTTCTTCTTAAGTTGGAACAAAAAGGTGAGAGGTCTCCATAGTAACCTTTGTTAGACCCCGAAGAGTCGCGCGCAGCGCTTCGCGCGGTCAGTTTGACCACAGCGCCACCCTGTGGACACAAAGCGAAACTCCATCGTCTACAACTGGATTTTAAAACATTCTTTCACAGTTTAATCATACATTTTAAAGATTTTTTTCTTCTTTATGATTTATATCCAAGCGTAGCACCACCCTGTCTCATTAGGATGTTACAGTTAATTAAATTAATGCACTTAATTGCTCGAGATCAAACCACTTTTTAAGTCTTTAAGGGTCACATGGTAAAGTTTATGTTTTATGTTGCAGAAGAAAGCTGTCAAACCTAAACTATTTATACCAGATGTGAATAGGGTTGCCAACTCCTTCAAGAGACACCTCAGGGCTGGTCGACCCCATTACCTTCACCCCTACCAGTGTGATGATTCACCCCTCCCTCCCCCTCTGCTTTTCTAGCTCTAAAATGAACCTGAATTCAATTGAATGCATGTTTTTGAATGATAAAAATATGCATAGAATGTTAATTATTATACAATTCAACAATTTATTTTGAGTGCAAATAGAATGACAGTAAAATCTTTCGAAAATCAATTAATTTTTCTTTAATATTCTTCTGTTCTGCTTCGCTTAAAACGGTATTAACAGAAAACAATAAGAACATTTGTGTTATAATGCATTTAGTGTAAACATAGTTTGTAACAAACACATTGTGCCTCAAAAGCCATGACTTTCCACCTGTAGTTAAAAAAATAAACTAAAAAGGGCAATGCTCCATCATGTGGAGTCGACCCATTTCTTCCATTTGTATTTCTGTAGAGCTCGTGCCACAGTAAGGACTGGTTTGTTTTTCAGAGCCTAAGAGTAAAACTCCGAGCAAGACATTTCATAATTTAGACTGACAATTAATTAGCTCAGAAGAACATTTGTTTCACACATCAGTCCACTAATTTTTCATGAGAGAGACAATCCTTTCCTCAAATCCAGTGGAAGATGGGATGCTGAGGACAAAGGATACAACAGCTGGATATAATCATAAACATAGGCAACACTATATAAATTCATTTGTGCATTGTTTATTTAGTTATCTATTTTATGTATTCATTTTTTAATGCTACTTGTTTATCACAATGCAAAATATATCTTTGGCCTTTAATGCTCACATTCACTGCACTTTCACACATTAAAAGGAGATGGTCGTGGACTTCAGACGGAACGAACACACCTGAACATAAAGAGGATGTGCGGTGGACGTGGTCTCCAGCTACAAGTACTTAGGTGTGCACCTGAATGACCTCAGCTGGAGCAACAACACCAGTTTGATCAAGAAAGCTCATCAGAGACTCTACTTTGTCAGGCGGCTGAGACGAGCTGGTCTGGGAAGCTCAGTCCTCACCTCCTTCTACAGGTGTGCAGTGGAGAGCATCCTGTGCTCCAGCATCAACGTGTGGCATGGAGGCTGCACAGCTGCAGAAAGAAAAGCTTTGCAGAGAGTGGTGAAGGCTGCACAGAAGATGTTGGAGTCAGTCTCCCCACCATCACAGACATCTACACCTCCAGATGCTCTTTTTTTAAATTGAAGGTTTCTAAACAGCGCTATATCTGCTTTCACACACAAGAAGATTCATTTTTGTTCTTGTAGCTGCACCTGACACAGGTTGGCTTGATTGTGGTCTTGGTACAATGAGATATGAAGCATCTGAAGTAAAACCTGCTCCCATATCTGTCAAAAAGTCTGGTCTCAATTAAAGATCATGAGTCCTGTAACGAGATAACGGCCCAAAACAAACGCTAAAAACAATATTTGCTCTTTAGAAGTTCTTCTATGAGACCTGATCTATGAAAGGAGCTGAAACATGGAGTAGGGTTGACCCTTAAAATGTGAGACAGCTGAGGAAGTTAACCAGTAAACAGACTACCTGCTCCAGTTGCAGAAATCTTACAGAAACTGACAATCACTCATCTGCAGTGACTGATTTAAAAGGTTGAACAAGAAAATGTGAAGTTAAAGGAAACTTTGTCCCAAAGGCAGTTTAAGTATCATTATTTTTGTTATCTAAAAAAGTTAAGTCTGGTCCTCTGGACATTCAATAAACAAAACAACAAAAAAGTAGAAACGTTTCGTCTTTCATCTGAAAGACTTCATCAGTCTGTTATTATTATTTTGGTTACTTTATTTTTCTTTCTTTGTGAATTGATTTAAACTATTTTCACAATATTCAACAACCAAAACTGATTTTGTTTTTTAATGTTATGGCCAGGTATTCAAAAACATTTAGCCTTCCCCACGACCCATTTACAGCGCCATACCTTTATATGGCTCTGCTTATTTATGCTGCTCTTATTTTGAAATGTAACCGGAAGTTCTTTCGTCCAATCAGGTGGGGTCCTTGAGATACGCCTTCTTTGGGAACTCATTAATCTGTAGTTACCTACTTGTGCATCAGTTACTATCGACTTGGACATGTTTTTAGAGTCTCACTATAATACGGGATAAAGTAAATACGGGATGATTCAGTTTTTTACAAGACGGTTAGTAACACTAAGCACGGTGGTGGTAGCATCATGCTACGGTGTTGCTGAATGATACAAGTGAACGAAAGACAACTTCCAAATTCGTCAAGTTCATCTGAAATCAACATAAGGACAATGATCCCAAACAGTTCTCAGAACTGGTTTTGTACTGGATGAAACTCACCGACATCAAACATCTGGAACGACCAGAACATTTGTGGATTATGATTTAAAGCTGGGCAGCACCAGCACGGTGGTGCAACTGGTAGAGCTGCTGCCTCTCAGCGAGCAGGTCCACGGTTCAAAACCCGGTCCGGGTGCCTTTCTGGGTGGTTTGCATGTTCTCTCCGTGCATGCGTGGGTTTTCTCCGGGTACTCCGGTTTCCTCCCACAGTCCAAAAACATGCATGTTAGACTGATTGGTAACTCTAAATTGTCCCTAGGTGGGTGGGTGGGTGTGAGGGTGAGGGTGTCCCCTGCACCCTTGCAGTGATTGCTGGACATGGGCACCGGCGACCCCCGTGACCCAAAAACGGAACAAGCGGGGAAAAGATAATTGATGAATTTAAAGCTGACAGGAAACAAACCAATTTAAATAAACTACCAGTTCTGCCAAGAAGAGCGTTACACAAAATATCAGCGTAAATTATACCAAAAGCTTATTGATACCCCCCCCCCCCAAAAAAAAAAGCAGTTGAGATGATAGAAAATCAAATTCAAACTTAAGCACCCAGTTTGTTTTTAAAGGCCATTGAATTTGTGCACCTAAAAACACTTCATCCTGGAAAAAGAACGGTTTAAATAAATTCAAGCCCCCAAACACATTCATCTTGGTGGAAACTTCAGATCACAACTCCATCGGCTTTACATGAAGATATTCAGTCATTTGAATTTTTACAAGCAAAACACTGGCAGATTAAAATTGTGACCCGTCTTTACGAATGACCAGTGGTGACCAGTATAAACACTGTAACATCCTCCTTACATTAGTGGTTTTCTTCAGTCACTCTGGTCTGCTGGCAGTTTTGCTGCAGAATACTTGGTACCATTTGATCACAATCAATAAAAATGGCAAATATTACAAGAAAACCTACTTAAACAATAAAAAAGGTCAGTTTACTTAAGTCATCTCCTTCAATCACTGATGCATTCAATGACTGCAACAGACCAGAATTCAGATTTATTGATTACTTCACCAAATGTTTGGAAGATTACATCACAATATTATGTAAAGAACCATAGAGCACTTTCATTTTATGTATCTTACATGGAAAACTTTACAGTCTGTACTTTCTCATTTACTGTATATTATATTTATATATTTATATACTTCCCTCCAGTTTGAGGGAAAGAAAAGTAGACATCCACAGTTGCAAGGGAAGGAATGCTTTTCAAAAAATATTTAAATGCACTTTAAATAATTACATACATCCTTCTTTTTTTTTAAAGAAAAACAAAAGTGTGGAATACAATTCAAACAATTCAGGATGCAGAGAGTTGATGTTCCTGGAGCTTCTTGTAAAACTGTTACTTTAAAGTGAGTCAGCACGGACAAAAGCATTTTTAGGTTGTGATAAACACGCAAAATGTCAAACGGGCGTGAATGGAATCTTACGACTGATGGATTTGTACGAGATGACTGCAGTTTTATAATCAGGAGCCGACCCCAGTAAGTGGGAATGCAGAAAAGAAGAAGCCATCCATAGATCTGAAGCAGTAATAACAAATTAAAGCAAAAAAACTAATTGAGTAAAATCTAAATGAGACCCATCGAACATACCGGGACGGTTTGTGCCACAGAGAGGTGTCGCTATAAAGCAGCTTAAAGTTTGAGTTTCCAACAGAGGCAACAACTGAAACACACAACACTTGGATCATCTGTTGCCAACAGTGAGCCAAAAGCCTCTTTTTGTCCACAGAAAGTTTGTTAAATTAAATTTTATTTGCCCTTAGCATGTAGATGTTCTTTTAAAGCGCTAAAAAAAAAAAGAAACGGGATCAGAAAAATAAAACATTAAATCAAGGAGTGAATTTGCAACAATAAATTACAGTACTTCTTTAGAGCGCAGTTGTTTTCTCCAGTGGGATGTGGGATGAAAGACAACAGTCAGCAGGAAGTGCCAGTCACAGTGCTGTTCATCCCAGCGATGAAAAAACAAACGGAGAGGAGGGAGAGTAACGCAGAGTCCTGAACAGAGACAAAAACAGCTACAGTCTTTTCGTAACCCCTTCTGTAATCAGATCCAGTAACAGGGGAGGAAAGTTCCTCAAGTATCGAGTCCAAGTTGGATCTTCTCATCCTCTACGTGTCCACATGTCCCCGCTTCAACGCCCACTAGGAGACGGGAGTCCGGGTGGGGCCTCCGTCGGGAGCTGCGATGTGGAAGACGGAGCCGATGCGCAGGAAGAAGCGCCTGAGGACGGCTCGCAGCTCCGGGATCAAGTCGAACTGCATCATTTCGCACAGGTGGGGGTAGTAGCAGGAAGCATGGGGCCTGAACTGAAGAGGACAAATGTGCTCATTAGACACCAACAGAGAGGTCACATGACGTGAATGATCAAATATATAAACAGATGATCTGGTCTTTCTTGGAGCCTTTACAGCAGAAAAAGCTGTACAAGTGTCAGAGGCCATAAAAAGAGAGTGCGTTGATTTTTAGTCTCAGTTACAATCCTGCGTTCAAGCAAAACAACTCAATTTGTCATGTTTTAGCTGATTTCACAGCAGGGTTCATACAGCACAACTGTACCTGCCAGTTTACCAACACCAGTTTAAAAACAACTGTATAAATGTTGCTGATCAAGCTCCTGCTTCGGCTCGTTTTCTTTTAGAAGCTAATAGTTTTGTCCTAAAGTGCTGGGAAGAGAAACCCTGAGTCATGGGGTGAGTTGAATCATCGGTGACTCATCACATCATACTGGCAATGCATGACTCACAGCTGACAGCTACTGGAAAAACACGTCCTAAGTAACATTTTAGTGTTTCAGAGATCGTACACAAACACGCTATAACCCCCGTTTTTTATTTATTAATAAAAATCTCTTCAGTCCTTCAAAAACTTTGTTCTCTTCTGCTTCAGAATACTTGCTCTATTTTGGCTTCTAGCTAGCCTTCTGCAACCTCTAGCTAGCCTTCTGCAACCTCTAGCTAGCCTTCTGCAACCTCTAGCTAGCCTTCTGC
>NC_056508.1:44879518-44923538 GCF_014905685.2 Nematolebias whitei | reverse complement strand
CTACCTCTAGCTAGCCTTCTGCTACCTCTAGCTAGCCTTCTGCTACCCCTAGCTAGCCTTCTGCTACCCCTAGCTAGCCTTCTGCTACCCCTAGCTAGCCTAGTGCTACCTCTAGCTAGCCTTCTGCTACCTATAGCTAGCTTTATGCTAACTCTAGCTAGTCTACTGCTACCTCTAGCTTGCCTTCTGTTTTTGCTAGTTTTCTTCTACCACAAGCTAGGCTTCTGCTACTTTTAACTAGCCTTCTGCTACTTTTATCTACCCTCTTGCTACTTTTAGCTCCTGGATACTGTTTTGCCGCTTTTAGCTTTTATGTACCAATTTGCTACTTTTTGCGATGTTTCGCTTTTAGTTACTTTCTACTTTTAGCTTCACCAACGTGGTTTCAGCTTCAATAATTTTCAGCTAAGCCATTCAGCGCTCAGAATTCCCACTGCATTTTACCAGAAAATTAAACATCTTTAGCTCATATTGACGTCTTTTGATTCTGGTTTATTTTTGTTTTGAGTTTAGTTAAACCCTCCCTGTTCTTCCTCCTCCGTCCAGCTCTTCCTCACTCGACCTCCGGCTGGTGTTTTGCGGTCAGTGGACCGTCGGTGTGCTCTTGCCTTGTCGTCCGGCAGCCGAAGCGTCCTGGTGAGCAGCAGCATCAGCAGCATGTTCCAAGCCTCTCGGTGGCTCTCCGAGGTCAGGCTGATGAAGTAGCTCAGAGCTTCGGTACACACTCTGGAAAAGAAGGCAGAGACACTCCGCGTCAGTAAAATAATCCGTCTTTCAGAGAGAGAGAGAGAGAAGTTTGACCAAAGCAGCAACAAGTCTGTCATTTCTGAATACAACATAATCTCAGTGTAAAATTCATAAAAGACGGCGGGCGATATTCATTCCTTCAAGGAACACTTTGTTTCTTTAATGTCTTTACGATCATAGAAGCACAAAGGGTAGTGAGAGCAGCTGCTTCTTGACAAACAAGGTGACTGAATCAGCCGCCACTATAAATCACAGACTCATTAATTATTAACAACATGTGCTTGGTGCGTTCAAAAACAGAACAAGCAACTGCTAATAAAAACATCAGCAGAGCTGGCAGCTAAGTTCATTTATACACGTTTCTAAAGACTCGTTATTTTATGTATTAGTTGTAAAATTATAAAACAAAAGCCTGAACGTTTTAACGAGTTCTGCAACTGGTCAAAATGAGAGTTTTGTACGAATCATAACTGGAATAATTAACGACACGCAGAACAGAACAACTGAAAGAGCTAAAATGAGCAAAAATGTTACTGAAGGTTGAAATCAGCTAAATTAAAATCTAAAATAGGTTAAACTTGCTAAAAACCAAACTTACCTAAACTGTAATTAATTGCTAAAATTAGCTAAGCTGTTGCTAAAAGCTAAACTCAACAGAATGGGAACAAAAGCTTAAATAAACGGGGGTTAAAAAAAAAAAAAAGCCAAAAAACAACAGAATAGTAGCTAAATGCTTAAATCAACAGAGAGGTAGTTAAAAGCTAAAATCAATAGAATGGTAAATAAATGAACAGAGTGGTGCAAAGAGCTAAAAATCAATAGTATAGTAACTAAAAGCTCAATTCAACAGAACAATAGCTAAAAGCTTAAATCAACAGAACAATAGCTTAAAGCTTAAAACAACAGTGGATGCTGAAAGCTTAAATCAATAGAATAGCAGCGAAAAGTTTAAATCAACACACTAGTAGCTAAAAAATTAAAAACAAAATGCTAGCTAAAGTTTAAAATCAACAGAATAGTAACTAAAATTTTAAATAAACAAAATAGTAGCAAAAAACTTAAATCAACAGAATAGTAGCTTAAAGTTTAAAATAACAGAGTGGTCGCTAAAGCCTTAAATCAACAGAATAGTAGCTAAAAATTTAAATCAGCAAGATAGTAGCTTAAGTTTAAATTTAAAAAAAGTAACTGAAAGCTGAAATTTGCAAAATAGTAGTTAAAAGCTAAAATAAACAGAACAGCAGCAAAAAGCTTCAATTAGCAGAACAGTAGCTAAAAACTAAGATTAACAAAGCAGTGACCAAAAGCTACAACTAGCAAAACTGTAACTAAAAGCTACAATTAGCCAAACTGTAGCTTAAAGTTATAGAACAGTCGATGAAAGTATCAGGGTAATGTAGTAAAATGATAGCTAAAGCTAAACATCTCAACTTTCACACACTGAAAAACCCAGCAGACACTTTTTTCCTTCTCGTGAAGACACTTATTTTTAGATTAACAACATATCCTGCACTGTTTTAGTAACATGTGTTCAAATCTGTGGTTACAAATAGTCCTTCACAAAACGACAGTGCAGTTTTAGCCTCAGTAGGCGATGCCACGTGACGTTCTTTAATGTTTTACTCACAGCAGCAGGCGTGTTTGAATGTCGGGCCACGAGTCCTGCAGCTTCGGGTCAGAGTACATCCTGAACAGGATCCTCAGGCTGCAGGCAAGACTGCTGGTTTCCTGCTTCAACAAGTTGGGTTTAGATTTGCCCTTAAATCCTGAGAGCAGAAGCAGAAAGCAGCAGCTGTTAAAACAACTCAGAAGTGGACTCGTTCATGTTTTTACCCTCCAGACAATATCCTCTTGATCAGTTTCTCCATTTTGAACGGTTCGACGCGAAATTATTGTGAAGCGTTAGGACTTCTACCTGCTCTCCAGAGAGCCGTCCTCTGTTCGTTGTTGGAGTTGAAGTCTTTGGCGAAGTTGTGCGACTCCAGCAGACAGTCCAGCAGCTTGAAGAGGTGTGCTGACGTCATGTGGGGGTACATGCCCTGATCTTTCACAGACTCGTCTCCCTCGGCCTCCGACTCCTCCAGAGCATCGCGCTGGAAAACAGTCGGGTTATTTTACAGCGCACCAGTCGTACGTTTCTTTTTGTCCCTAGGGTTAAATCTGACATGCAAACTTTCTTTCATGGGGCTTTTCCAAAGAAAGGGTTTCTTTGAGGGGGAATATGAAACCCATAACAGCCGAACGTCTTAGTTTCCCCTCTAGCTGTGTTTGCATGGATCCCTTTCCATCAGATTAATACTTTAAATAGAATAAACATGGTTTACGTAAAAAACAATCAGATCTGACTGACAGACTTTAATGACAGAGTTGTTTTGATCCAACCTTGTTAATCCCGTTAGGTTCATGCAATATTGTGAGATCTTGCACAACCAGCTGATGCCGAAAAAACGTGTTGAGGATGACTTTCAACTACTACCACCCCAAACATTAGCTAAATATCTGTCTAACTGGCTGAGGTAGAGGCATTTTAGTGTAGCTGTGGCAGCCATCTTGACCGGTGTTGACTCCAAAAGTTAACCAGCTGTAGATTTACATTTATTATTTTCTGCAAGTTTCATTAAAATCTGTCCACTTGTTCGTGAGACTTTTTGCTAAAAGACAAACACAGACTTGAACAAAAACATGTCACCTTTTCTTCGCAACGGCCATCAAGAAAATATGTTTTCAAGCGAGTACAGACAGAGCAGGTGTTTGAGAGTCTACCTGTGCGGCAGCCATGTTGTCAGCGTCCTCCTTCTTGCTGGTCGCGGGGAAGAAGACGATGTTGTCCACCGTCTGGATGAGCTCAAGCTGCACCACACATTTAATCAGGAGCCCCGCAAACAGCCTCTGGTCTGAAACTCCTGGAGTGCAGAAACAGTGAAAATGTTATTTCTGAAGCAGATTTTAATTTAAAATCATCAAAAGACGAGTGTGAGTTTTGTGTACACACTAGCATTGGATTTGCCCCTCCAGGTGTCGTCGCTGGACATTTGGCTGTGTCCTCTCTCAGACAGAGCTCTGTCAAAGCTGCTCTGGGACTGACTGTCAAAATCAGCGTCCTGGGACACAAACGGCAACAAACGGCACAACCACAGGTCAGCGCTGCAGTTTCACGATTGAATTAAAGCGGCTCATTGTGGGTTCGTGATATCTTTGCGTCACTGTTTGAGTTGGTTGTTGCTTACAAAGTGCTTGCTGTCACCAGCTTCCTCATCCTGTCCAGCCGGTCGCCAAGTCAACAAGCTGATGTGAAAAGTGCACAGAGATTGGGAATCAGCTGTGTTCTGTCACGGAGCAGCAAGATTTACCCACAACGCAGTAACGCCTAAAGAACTAATGTTCCTAAGACGATCTAAAAACTGATAGGTTTGATACTCACACGTGAGGGCTGGTGTTTTGGAAGATCTGCAGCATGCAGGAGCAGGTGACGTCCCAGACCTCTGGGCTGAACTTCTCCCCGTTCAGAATCACCAAGTTCTCCAGGCAGTTGGTCCCCGACCGAGCCAACTGTTCGTTATCTGCAACCAAGAGACGGCAGCTTCAAAAGTCACGCGCTGCAGACAAACCGTTGGAACATCTCTAACGACAGCCAAGACTTTTCAACCAAGGACAACCGTGGTACCGTAGTGAAAATAGTGAGCTTCATGCCGACAAATGGACATAACATCTAAAGAACGTCTCTTTCTTTTTGGTGCATAAAGCAGTTTCCTTTATATTTATCTTTTTTTTTTTTTAATTGGTTCTTATTGCAAGAAGCTTGGAGTTAAAAATAAATGAATAAATAAAATAAAATAAAAATATATATATTTATTCATTCATTCTCCAAGAGTGGTGATTCCATAGTTTTTGTCAGGGGTTGTAGTTTTTGTGGCTTTTTTTTTTTCTTCCCAAAAGCTGGCAACATGAAGAGACAGAACCTGGAAAGAAAACTGCACAATATATCAAAAAATCCTATTCTTCGTAATATTAAACTGCAAAACACCAATGCTGCAAACAACTGCAATAAACTGCAGACACCAGCTGTAAACCAGTCATAACTGGCAACCAGATGAAGCTCCGCTGCTCTAAGTGGTCACAGTTATTGGCCAAAATACTAAAGCACGTGCATCGTAACGAAGAGTGGGAGAAATGTTTACACCTGATATAATCACAGTACAATCAACAATATCACCAGCATGCTTTCCTGCAGCTGCACTTTATAGAAGTTAAACTCTTATAAAGATTTAACGGAGTGCCTCAGAGCTCAGATAACCGTGTTTCAGGTGGTGGAGCCGTCCAACCATCCCGAGTCCTTCCATGTGCAAAAGTCTTATTGGACTGAAACGGAGTTCCTCCTAAAAGGGAAGCAAGGGTCAACCTTGGTTCATAAACAACAACATAAACAAGTGACAACTTCTGTTCTCGATAAGCTCGAGTAATACAACTTTATATTGTCAGGGGATTTTCGGTCAAGGTTTATGGATGTTTATCACTAACTAATGTCAAATTAACGTTGAATCTTGTTTGTGAGTTACCAGAGAGTTATTTTCTTGCTCAGAGAGGAGCCGATTTGATCGTGCATGTGCAGCTGGGAGGCTGAGGTCATCAGGGCCTGCCTCTGCTTTGAGCGAGCTGATAAGATATATATAAAAACAATTCTCGCACACTGGCCGGTGCAGATTCTCGTAACTGGGCTCCACGCACGTAGAACTTCTACATCTGTGTAAACCTGTTGTGTGTCTGGCCTTGCAAGTAAAACCAGTTAAAAATCTTCACGTTCGAGTGCGGCTTCTTTGAGAAAAATGAAAAGAGGAAATTTTCATCCAACATATATCACATGCTTCCTGTTTGTAGCCCATATAGAACATTTCATGCTGTTTTTTTAACCGTTTCACCTCAAGCGTGCAATTTAGAATCACTTTAATTAACGAAGCATTTTAAACATTAACTAAACTGTATGAATAACGCTGCGAAATATTCTAAAGATTTACATTATCCTGTGTCAAAATGTAAAATAAATCACCCATACATTAATAATGTTTTCAGTGCCAGACATTCATCCCCTCTGCAAACAGAAGGTAACCAATAAACGCACACAACCCAAGTATTGTTGAGCGCTCACTGACGTGAAGAGGAACAGGAGAATGATGCCAGTCCTGATGATAAACGCTCACCTTGCTTGACGCACCACTGCAGCTGTGTGAAAATATCTTCCAGCAGGATTTCACTGAGGGGCTCGTAAAACTGTGTAAACACGTCACAGATGGCGTACAGAGCGTGGTTGCACGTCGTCGTCATCCACTCGGTTTTCTGCAAACAAAACGTCACCACACATCAGTAAGTCTTTTCATTTCCCCTTCTTGAGTAAATGTTTATGCAAATGTTAATTATTTAACTCTGACCTCGGTCTGCTGTTCTGGAAGCTTCATGTTGTCAAAGATGCGGAAAACTATCCTGAAGAGGTCGTGCCACCAGTGCTTCTCAAAAGTGCGGCCGTAACTTTTCATGATTTCGAACATGACTGTGAGACCTCTGTCCAAGACAAAAGACAACAATCCAGAATATCAGTTTTGGTGCATCATAACAAAAACAAGTGACCAAAAACAGTTCCCTACATTTTATGCAAAGTCAAATCCATGAACTTCGTGAGCTTTTTCAGGAGAAATTTATCGGTAAGCTTTTATTTTTATTTGTGCAGCTGTAAAAATGTAAAAAGTCGTGCCAATGTCACATTTTCATGACATTAAATTATGTTTTATGCATAAATAAAACAACATTTCATTTTATGATACTGTACACAAAAGTCCTGATGCTCAATAATCCAGGTAGAAAAATCTAAAAATGAAGTCAGGTCCTCTGGACGGTTTCTTTTTTGTTGAAATGTTTCATCTTTTATCCAAAAAACTGCTTCAGTCTGAGAAGCTGCAACATCAGCAGCACCTTCTCGTGGATCAACCAGTTTGATGCTGACAGTCAGAACTAGCTGTTCACATGTAAAAGGAGGACTATCAGTCTAACTATCGATCGTTAGTTCCCTGATGGCTGTTTACTGTTCACAGAGGGCTGAGTGATACTAGCAATCACAGCATTGTAAGAGGGGGACAGTTGAACCCGGAGGCCTCCACCTCTGTTTAATGATGGACGGTTTATTTTCACAAAGATGGCCTCCTTTACTCCTCTCTCAAACCATCGTTCCTCTCTGTCCAGGATGTGAACATCTTCATCCCTGAAAGAGTGACCGCTGGCCTGGAGATGAGTGTAGACCGCAGAGTCCTGGCCTGATGATGTTGATCTTCTGTGCTGGGCCATCCTTTTGGCCAGTGGCTGTTTAGTTTCCCCGATGTAAGACTGATCACAGCCCTCCTGACACTGAACAGCATACACAATATTACTCTGTTTGTGCCGGGGGACTGGATCTTTGGGATGAACCAGTCTTTGCCGTAATGTATTTTGGGGTTTAAAAGCCACTGGGACGTTATGTTTAGAAAATAAACGTCTCAGTTTCTCTGATACTCCCTCAACATATGGAATGACCACTGGTCTGGGTCTGGGTTCCTCCTTTTCACCTGATGGCTGACTGGAGTCCTGTTTGGGTTTCTTCTCTGCTTTCAGGAAGGCCCAGTTAGGATATCCACATTGATCTAGAGCCTGTCTTGTGTAGGATTTCTCCTTCTGCCTGGCTCCTGAGCTAGTGGGGACGCTGTCTGCTCTGTGATACAGAGTCCTGATGACTCCTAACTTGTGCTCCAAGGGGTGATGGGAGTCAAACTTTGCAGTTGCACCAAGCAGAATTTCTCTGGTGGAGATGATCACAGCCACAGAATCAGCCATCCGCAACAACAAAATTAAAGAGGGTGAAGCAGAACAACTCAGAATCAAAGTTTCAGCCTGCCTCAGCAATGTTTGGGGACGCTGTCTGCTCTGTGGTAGAGAGTCCTGATAATTCCTAATTTGTGTTCCAGTGAGCACAAGTTGTGAGGCTCAGATGAAAGCCATTTGGTGTACCATAAACCCACCCACACAGACCAGTATTTGAAGTTTGACTCCCATCACCCTTTGGCGCACAAGTTAGGAGTCATCAGGACTCTGTATCACAGAGCAGACAGCGTCCCCACTAGCTCAGGAGCCAGGCAGAAGGAGAAATCCTACACAAGACAGGCTCTAGAGCAATGTGGATATCCTAACTGGGCCTTCCTGAAAGCAGAGAAGAAACCCAAACAGGACTCCAGTCAGCCATCAGGTGAAAAGGAGGAACCCAGACCCAGACCAGTGGTCATTCCATATGTTGAGGGAGTATCAGAGAAACTGAGACGTTTATTTTCTAAACATAACGTCCCAGTGGCTTTTAAACCACAAAATACATGAAACGTTTCAATGAAGAAGAATCGGTCCAGAGGACCTGACTCAACCTTGTTAGATTCATCTATCTGGATTATTGAGCATCAGGACATTTTATTTATTTATTTACAAACCTAAAGTGTTAATATTAAACAGCATTTGACCATTTTACCTTTAATTGGTTTTTGTTAAAAATATAAAAGTTGTAAATGATTTAGACTTTGAAGAAGACATTCTATCAGCTTGAACTCTTTAAAATAAACACCAAGCATAAAAATAAATAAAAATAAAATAAAAACTTTGAGAGGTTATAAAAAATATTTTTTTCCCATTTTTAATCTAAAAAATAAACAAGCATCAGGCTACAGTGAAAGTAATATTATTAGTTAATCATATTTTAAAGCACAATCTAAAATCCAAGCAGCTTTCAAACTTTAATAACAAAAAATAATAATTCAAGCTTTCTTTTTTTAAGGATATCAGCAGATGTGTGGCTTTGCAACAAGGTCAAAGTCTCTGCCTAAAAATAATTTAGTCACCTTCCTGTTAAAAAACGTTATTTTGCACATTTGTTTACATTCTTTTTACCGATTAACTTCACTTCAATAAGAAAATTAAATAATTTCTAATGTGTTTTGTACCCTTTCCTTGGTTATTAAAAGGTATGTTAGTAATAAAATATCTAAAGATGAGTAGGTTGAATCCAAAGAGGAAGTATTATTTTTTCTAAAAATCTATTTATAATGGCCATTAAGTTAAAATTTATCTCACTCTAAAAGTGTCCATCACACTTGTGTGCTTAGATTGCAATATGCTTCAACTTTGTCTCATTTTAAATAATCATCAAAAAATACATTTAAACTCTTGGACTGATTTGTTTTGCTACCTGGTTCGAACGTCTAGCTTGCAGCGGTTGATGATGCACGAGAGCTCAAACAGGATGGGAAACCAGCCTCGGACCCAGACCCGATCCCCGGGAGCAACGTTCATGTCGTCACTGGTGTATTCCCTCAGGGCCTGGACGCAGATACGTCATGCGCTTTTATCAAGTTACTTTCCAAAAACAAACATCAAGCAGGATGAATAAACACGGACAGCCTACCTGTGGCCTCTCGGAGACGTATTTAGCACAGTGTCGGATGAGCCTGATGGCCTCCATGCTGGTGTCAGGAAAAGCTGCGTTGCACACAAACTCTGACAAACACTTGACAGCATCCTGAAAAGAATCGATGGCAGCGGCAAAGTGCTCCTGGAAGGTGTTCACTAATGAGAAAGAGAAAAAAATAAAATCACATCAGACCTACAACACCCATCGTTAGACGGATGGCGAGTACATTTCTTATCTTTCATCTTCTCAGCCACACGTGAGCACCTCAGGGCGGTGTGCAGGCATACTCACAGACGATGTACCCGGTCGTTTGGAAAGCCAGCTCCACTATGGTCTCATCGTGGTCAGAAGCAGCCTGGTGAAACACAGAGAAGATGTTCTTCCAACCAGAACGGATGTTGGCCGCCTGGGAGTTCACCATCTGAGCCACACACCTGATCACCATGTCTCTGATGGTGGGGGACCTGAGGGAACGAATGCAGAGTGGCTGTTCAGACACGTTCTTTAAAACGGTTATCCATCAGACTGCGACTGAACAGAGCTAAATACAGGACCCAGACCACATATGGAGGTAGTCTGGACCACATTTAATGCAGTAGTCCATCATGAGTCAAGCAGTGGACGTCACATAAGCAGGAGTGACATCTCAAAGTAAAAACTAAAAGCTACTGACCAATTAAAGATAAAGACTGTGTATTAAAATCCTTCTCAGTATAAATGGATGTTTAGACAGAATTTTATAAATCAAAGAAAATTACAGGACAACATTGTCTTTTTCAATGTTTCTTTTGTTTTTTGTGGTGACTATATGCTATAAAATGCAGAGCCGACCTCTTGCAGTCAAATTCCTTGTAGCAACCAGTCTGAACCCAATAATTCTCAGTCACGTCATCTGGACTTTTTCTTTTTTATAGACATTTCGCTCCGTCGGTCTAGGGAGTTCCAGTAAACGGTTTCCCCACCAACTGGTACCTGGCTGATTGAGCATGAACCAGTCTGAACAGCGACAAAGAAACATGGTGAAGCGACGTGTTTTTCTAACAGAGCATATTTCTAGATGTTTGACACAAACTGGACTTCTTTCCGTGTTTCTTGAAGATGGTTCACCTTTTATCCAAGAGGCTTATTCAGTTCTGAACTCTGAGTCTTAAAGGAACAAGAATGCCTGGACCTCTATGTCAGCATAAATTAAATTTTCCATTAAGAAGCATATTGTGTTTAATGTTTCACTGAAAACCCTCAACAGGTCTTTCATTTGCATTTATAATAAACAGTATAGGATAAATTAATAAATGGTGTCATTTTTAAGAGTAAGTAGTTCTTTGAACCACTTTTACTTCTTAAGAGTTTGCACTCCTCCCATATCCTATTTATATTACAATAATCACCTGTTCTTTTTCATGATGTGCTCAAAAGGCCTGAGAAAGTCTTTCTGGAAGCGGAAGTTGGCCAGTTCTCCTTTCTCCAAGAACTTCATGGAAAGTTGCCTCAGTGAGTCCACAGCAAAGATGGCAACATCCTCGTTGGGGTTACAGCCCACCTACAGAGCATCGAAGAGGCAGTGCTGAATTTAAACTATCAGACAAGTTTGAAACAAAAACAAATTAAGAAATGTATATATACTGTATACATGTGCAGTACATACGGCTGCAGTTCAAAGTTTTTCTGCACTAACAACAGTAATAATAAATGGCAGAGAGCAGTGTTTTTGTACTACTCACCCTTTTTTCAGCTTGTAAATGGACTGTACTTATAGAGCTCCTTTCGATCTAATCTAGACACTGAAAGCTCTTTACAGCACAATATGTGCCCTCATTTACCCATTAATACAGAACTCTACTAGATCTATACAAAGACTAATCAGAGCTTTATCACATTCATACACCGATGGGACACACATCGGAGGCAATGAGGGGTTCAGTGTCAATTGCCCAGGGACACTTCAGCATGTGACTGCTGGTGGAATCGAACCCCCAACTCTTGCATTGGAGGACGACCGCTCTAATCACTCAGCCACAGCCGCCCTGCCATCACATGTAGGATCAAATAAAATCCAGGGTCCAAAGAGACGTTAGCGTATTCACCAGTTTGGGCGTAACCGTCATGCAGACACTGCAGGCACGATGAATGCAGCTGGTGAATGCATCAGGGTAAACCAGATAAAATTAAAATGTCTTATTTACTCCCTCCTTTTCTGTGCACATGCTCAACAAACACAGCACACACCTCATCTTAGAATATTTTTACTCAGCACATATGACAGTTTAGGTCAAAATACCATCATTTTAAAGCTACAGTACTATAGTTCATAATTCCTTATCTGGCAACCCGACTGACATGGAAACTACAGTGTTTTCATGTAAACCTGCTCATTATTTTGTTTATTACACATTGAAAAAAAACACTAAAGTTTCCAGAGGTTGCTCTCATGTAAATGGTTCTTATAGCAGGTAGATCACTTTGACTTGGTCATTTTAAAAGGAGCTGCATGATGAAAAAGTGTGGGCACCCCTGTTTTGGAGCCTCCTTTGTGAATGCCAATCATCAAATAATTGCAAACCCAGTGAGAGTATATATATATATATATATATATATATATATATATATATATATAATCTTGTAGAAAACTGGAAGAATATCTGCCTTTTTATAAAAGGTATATTGTAAAAAGATTAGCTGCTGCTTTGCATTTTTGGATCAACTGATAGCACACTGACCTTTTCCATTTAAATTATTATAAATAAATAGTGATGATCCTTCAAACTCACGCTTTAAGGATCTCTTACGTCACTGACCTTGTTGAAGTGATCTCCTATAACCTGCCAAATTCGAGACCACTGCAGCCTGATGCGGTTCATGTTGTAGTAGGATATTTCCACGATCTTCTGCAGACTGAACATCCTCGGCTGGTGCGCCGAGGCCAGCTCGTCCATGGACACCGCGCACAACCATCTGACAAAGTCCACTAGAAGGAAAAAAAAAGACAAACTGTATGAATACTTTTCCAACTTTCAAACACGGACCTAATGTAGATGATGCTGGATAAACTCACCAATAGCATTTCCGTCTAGTCTTGTGGAACCAGTGAAGATCCTGCAAAAAGACCACAGCTTTAATATCTGAAGCAACAGAAAGTATTTGTTGTGCATATTTTTACTGATGTCCCACCTATCAACAGCCACCACCACACTCTGAGAGCTGGTCTCTCCTACGGACTCCTGAATGTGAGCCATCTGTCTCTTGTCCTGATTTCCAACCAGGTTTCCTGCAACAGCAAAAGCACAACATGAGCAAAAAGTACACTGAATGCACAGACAACAATGTCAGGAAAACTAAATAAATGTGTGTATTAGGCTACGACTACAATGTAGACAAAAGTGGCCCAAATCTGATTTTTTTTAAACCCATATGGGACCTATATCTGATTTTATTTGACAGTCTCAACATGTCAAATCAGATATTTTTAAATCCGACCCAGGTCATGTTTATATGTGGTACGGGGCGGCTGTGGCTGAGTGGTTAGAGCAGTCGTCCTCCAATGCAATGCACAGCCTCGTCTGCCCTGATGGGATCGATAGCTTCTTTCTCTCCTTTTTTTCAGTACTTCACTCTCATTTCAGAAATGCAATTCTAAGTCGGAGTAGATGGAAAGCAGCAACTTTACACGTAAACAGAGGAAACAATCACGTCAGATAATAATTTAATTGTCTAAGGCTGCACAACAACTCAAGAATTGATACACACATGCTAACGTGTAGCATCCGCATTTATTTCTGTAAACAAAGCGTACTGCATGTGACATTACATCTTTTTATGCACATGTGGGTTGCTTTAGGGCCTAGACTGTTTACATTGAAGTCTGATGGCAGCTGCATTCAAAATAAGTGAACCACCACCCACAAAACAAACAAACAAAAAAATCCCTACGAAAATAGACAAATCAGTCAATTAAAACCTGCATGCCGTGTGAATGTAGCCTTAGATGTATTGAAGAAGGTGTTGCATAAAGGTAAACTGTGTATACAAGTTTGGTTGTGTGACCTACCCAGACCCAGGGGCATAAACTCCTCAGTACCAGGAGGTAAGCCCCTGATGGTGGCCTCCCTGTCCCGAACCACCCCTGAGATGTAGCGCGTCTTCACCCCTGTGCCAATCAGCTGGGCAAGTTCCAGCTGGCTAATACACCTTAAGATCTACAAAAAAAAAAAACAGGTAGTATAAAAAAAGCTTCATAAAAACCTGATGATAAAGAGAAACACAAACCCAAAAGACTTTAATTTAGCAAAATTGCAACACATGTTTGAATATCTTTTTGCACCTCATGCCAGGAGTTCCCCAGGTAGTTTCCATCAGTATGGGCCACGGTGATCAGGGTCTTAATGGTGTCAATGTTCTTCTGCTTCATCTCTGTGATGCTGGAACTGGCTGTCAGCAGTGTGAATCTGGCTAAGGCTTGAACGTACGCATCTCTCTCCAACTGCAAACAAAAAGGCCGGTCACCACCTGCTCAGGATTTAAATTCAACTTAAAAGATGACTTTAAACATTTGAATATGATGGTCAACACAGAAAAAAACTAAAATGATCTCCCTTACTCATGACGTTACGTACCCCTGTAACATTTTATTAACGATCCAACAATGTTCAGTCAGGTCATCTGGACGGTTTCTTTTTCTTTTTGTGCCGAGATGTTTCGCCCTCCGACCTGACTGAACACTGTTGGATTTTATACCTGGATTATTGAGCATGGACTTTGGAATTTTGTGAACGAGTTTCTGTTCAACTTGTCCTCAGTTTCAAGTCCTGATTGGATGGCAGGACCTTTCAAAGTCACACCATCCTCTGCTAGAGAGAGGCTGAAGGCAGGATGGAGGCTACTGGGGTTGGCTCCATGACTGATGGTTGCTGGTTGAGCGTTCCATCTCCACTCGCTCTTTCGTCTATAGATGCCAGCCTTGGGCCATTGTCATTTTTGTTAACCAAAATGTTTTAATTACCAACTTGGTTTAGGTATTACTAGCTGATCTGGTTTAGTTTAGGGATCATAAGTTTAAAGAAGCAGCTTGAATCAAAAAGTCATCTACTTGGCTGGTTTAACGCTTTCTTCCTTGCGTTTGTTTTGGTGGAGCCTCAAACCGCTTTGGTTTTGTTAATTATTTAAAATAAAATTCCTAACAATTTCCTCTGGAATCAATAACATTCTTATATATCATCTTAAACTTGCAGCTGTCTGTACTCCATGTTATGTCCTTTGAGCAATTCCTTGACACAATGACAATAATATATTTGGGGGCTCGTCCGGGATTTGAGGCTAGGACTTCTCTTTTTCTATTTCAAACATTAGGTATAGAACAGGACATAAATGTGTCACCAGACCTGCATGCTGAAGATGCAGGCGATCCTGATGGCGCATCGAATGCCTTCCAGACACAGCGAGGCCACCTCTGGGTCGTCACAATCCTGCAGACCTACACTGAAGGCTGCCAGTAAAGGGGTCCATGCAAGCTGTAAAACACAGAAATCATACGTAGATGTAGATTTTAAAACTGATGGTTTATTTAGTATAAACAGTTTAACCCGCTAGTTAAAATAAACGTAACAGAAGACATATGATTATATGTCTAGTTTTTTTCCTCATGCTCTGGATACTTGTTTTTGCAGCCTTTCTTGTTGCATAGATCTATTTTTAGTACAATTTCTTAAATCTGTTTATATATATATATATATATATATAAAAGTCCAAAGTGTTACCTTAAACATGGGCCTGACGTGTTCCAGGTGTGTAGCACTAAAGAACGGTGACTGAGCGTGACTGACGGCCTCCATCAGAGCTTTGGCGGTCTTCGCCATCTGCTCCATCTCCATGTTGTACAACAGACGGCGCTGCTTCTCACTGGCCACATCTGCAAAAGAAAGGCTACAATCTTTCTCATGGTTTTTGTGAAAAAAAAGCTAAATTCATCCAGATGATTATTTTTCTTTTCAGAAAGTCAACGTTGTACAAATCAATTAATCCTGAATAAAAAGCAAGAACTTACTCTGCTTGTTGGACTTCGGGGTGATGGAAAACTCTTTGCTTTCCTTCATGGCGATCTTCTTGCCTGCGATTTCGTCGTATATCGACGAGAGATATTCCTCAGGCAGATCTTTGCTGTCGTTAATGCCTCGGTTCATTTTGATGTACTGCTCTTTTGTCATTTTGTTTTTCACCTACAGAAATAAAACAAAAACGCGACACGGTTCTTTAAAGGAGAACGTCAAGAAGCAGTGCAGATGCTTTAACAAAACTATAAACGTCTCACAACTTCATTTAACATTTCCATCTCAATATTTACAGAACCAAATAACATTTTATTGAATTACAAATTTAATGTTATAACAAGTTTTTTTTTTTTTTTACCAAAACTAAAATGTCTAAATGTGTTGCTTAAGGTAGTAGATCACTGGGATGTTATTGCTGGAGACTTAAAATGGCATGAAAATAAGCACATTTTCAGCTGAAGTTTCACATTCAGGGAGTTTATGACCAGCGAGCTGCATGGCCGTGTTTGAAGAGCTAGTATTTAAAAATCACGCACAACTTATAGTTGTGTGCGGGTTGTAGCCTCTAATGTTTTCTGACAAGAGAGCTACAGTGCAAGTGTCAAAATACAACTCTTAGCATGTTGGAGATGCTCCTCGTTAAAACCTGACACACATTTTCTCGTGTTGCTTGAGTTTTAAACATGTTCAAAACAAAAACGGACAGGACTGCGATTACGGCTTTTAAAGAAAATTTTATCTACAATATTGTTAAAAACAGAGAGTTCTGGTTGTAAAAAGACTTTGAATCCACAGATCTAACACTCAGATGATTATTTTTATTGCTGAAGGCCTAAAAAAAATAATATACCTGAGGACTGTGCAGGTCTGTGGTGAGCATGATGATGGAGTATGCCAACACGTATGCAGTGTCCGCGCTGGCAAACAAGGTCTGTCTGCAAAAACAAAAACTTTCAGACAGACACAGATAAACCTTTGCAAACTGTTACTCGGTACTACGACAGCCCTTACCCCTGATTGCATTCTAGGTACCGAGCAGCGAACTTCTCCATCAGCCGATCAATCTTCTGGGCCTCCCCCGGCAGCCTGAAGCCTTCCAAGAACGTCCTCAGAGCAGAAACAAAGTCCCGGCCGCAGAAGTCCAGCTGGTCCACGTAGCAGTACATCACCTCTTTGTTGAACTTGTTATTCTCACCAAGAAACTCCCCAACCTGCGTCTGTCATTGCAACACACAAAAACAAGATTACCTCGAGAAATTAACGTTTTCTGTAATAACGCAGTGAAAATGCAGAAGCCCTCACCGTGTCCAGTCGGTCCTCCTGGTGTAAGAACTGAGCGATGTCCTCAGGCGTGGATCCCAGCATGCACTGGTCCTGCAGGTACTGTACACCACGCTTCGGCTTCTTGTTGAATCTAGTGGGAACAGAAGGACAAACCTATTATTTTCCTCCAGACAAGTACAGAACTGTAAATATTCTCTGCTCAATAAAAAATAGAACTAGAAGGTTCCTGGAGAACCTTAGATGGAGACTGCTACGCTGCTGCCAATTTAAAGTTTTGACAGTACTGTGTATTCGGGTTTACTCTCAGCTACTACTATACCGAATTTCAGCTCAATATGGCAATCAGTGAGTTAGTCAATTTTGTGTTTGCTGAGGTAGCTGTGGCAGCCATCTTGAATCAAAATAGCTCCAAACGTTAAATCAGTCCTAGAGGTACATCTGATGATTACTTTCTGTGCGTTTCAAACAAATCCAACAGTGACTTTCTAAGTTTTCTTCAGGGAGCTCTCCACTCTAAGTCATGCGACCCTTACGGCAGCACATAGTGTGAGAGGTGTTCTGTCAGGCGTTTTGTATGGGGAAAAATGGCGTCTTCGTTTGCAAATTATGTCGCATGGCAACTCGAAATGCCAATAAAAGTAACAGCACACATCAAGGTGACGAGACGATCGTTTTGATAGAGAACTTGTGGAGGACACATTGCGGTTCGGTTGACCGAAGAGTAGGCTATAAATAAATAAATAAAGTTAAGAAACCCCAAGTCAGGTGGATAATAATAGGTGCCTGCCTTATACGAGGCAGTCCACAAATTAATGCGTATAATAATTTCCAAACAGGCTGAGAATGAGAGCTCACAGATCGATGCCCTGCTCGATGATCTCCTTCTGTTGTTTGATAACCTCGTACTGCTCCGGGTGATCGGCGTGGGAGGCGGGGACGCTGGAATAGGAAGAGTCCAGCGAGCTGATGCTGTCTCGACGCCCTGACATCTGCTCCGGGAGCTTCAGCTCTCCTCCCTCACAGTCAGACGGATGTTCCTGACCTGAAAACAAAATAAAAAAACGGGTAACGACACACGCAGAGCCTCACTCTCCAAACCCTAGTGCAGTCCTCTTACCAAGGTTAGCTTGAAGGTTTGGATTCACGTACATGTCTTTGCTCCACTCCACCATACATTTGAGGATGGACACGAGACACTCCAAGCCTTTTTTACGTAAACTCAGCTCCTGCAGGAGTCACACCAAAAGCTAAGTCCCAAACTCCAACACTTTGGTTACAAATGCTTTCATCTTCAACTATACGCTGTGATTAGGGGTGGAAAATTTCTGGGAATTTTCCAGAGGCTTTCCATGGAAATTATGGGAATTGGGTGAAACTGAAAATAATTTAGACAAAAGCACACACACATATACATATTATATATATATATATATATATATATATATATATATATATACATGCACATATACATATGTGTGTGTAAATGTTGACTTGTCATGGACAAATAAAAGTTTGACAATGGTTATGAAAGTAACAAAATCCAATTTGCATGAGAATACATCACTAAAGACATCAGCACACAACATTTCGAGAACAAATTAACATTTTAATTTTATTTTTGTTGTAATTATTTTTAAAATTCATGAACACAACTAAAATATTCATGCTATAAACATAATTTTTCATGTTAAATCCGTACAGAAAACCTCACATTTCATTGAACAAACGTATTTCTCTGTTACTTGGTTACAATTGACTTTTTTTTTTTAATTAGCATAAAATATAGTAAAAAAATTTTGGTAAATTGCATTACACAACAGAACTATGTACAACTCTGAACTAAACGTTTACACGTAACTATTTTCATCTGTCCCTAGACAGCCAGGTGACCATTTCTCAAGTTTTAGGGTGTAGCACTAAAATTTAATGTAGTCTAAATTAAGTTTACAGTAATTATTTTGCCCAACAACTATATTTAAAATCCCTTTTAGGGTCAACGTCAAGACTTTAAACTCCAGGTTCATTCCCATAAATTCCAGTTAATACAACTGAATGACTCCAAATTAGAAAATTTTGTAACTCTTGCAGTGAAAACTTATTAAACAAATAAATGAAATGTGTGAACCTGCCGGCGTCACTGTGACACTTAATGAAAGTACCTGCAGAGGAGTCATCCCGAGCTCCTGACCACTCCTGCCTTGAGCAATCTTGGACAAGTCGTTGACAAGACGCTCAAAGATGTTAGCAGCATTCAAGTCACAGTCATAGTTTACGTAGATATCAACCACACACTGGGCATCTGAGAGAAGGAAAACAAAATGATTGTTCTTTTTATAAACAACTGAGGCGATGCACAGCTGAAGTCAACAGATTAATAACAACAAATACATTTTATTGTTGTAATGAAACACTTGGTGACCTGCGCATCAGCTGTTGCAGCAGCTAAAAGAAAAACAGTAGCTAAAACTAAAAAATAGCCAAGTCGTAGATAAAACCTAAAACCAGCTTAAATCCAAAACCAGCAAAACAGTAGCTAGAGAATAAAAGGATCAAAATGTTAGCTAAATCTTCAGTAAATGACAATAGCAAAAAGCTTTTTGCTCACTTAATCATTTAGCTGTTTTGCTAATCTTAACTCTCAGCTAAAACCTGTAAAACAGTAGCTAAAAGCTAACATTAGAACAGTAACTAAAGCTTTAAATTGACAAATAGTAGGTAAAAGCTAAATCATGCAAAATGGTATCAAAAACCATCAAAATGCGAACTAAAGGATAAAATTAGCAAAAGAGTAGCTTAAACTAAAAATTAGCAAAACAAGAACTTAGAAGCTAGAAGTAGCTAAAATAAATGTTTATTTCAATAAATTCAAAAAGGTAAAATAAAAAATTTAAAAATATAAAAATTATAAAAAAAAAAACAGAAGTCATCGCATTTATCTCCTGAATGAGACGAACGTTTTGAAACCAAAATGGTTAAAGTAGCTAAAATCATGCTGAAGTAGTTTAGATGCCAATAATCATACGTAACGAACTTTAAACAGTGTGAATGCCGACTCGGTACTCGCACAGCTGGACTTCAGTTACACATCTGTTTGCTGGGATACAGTTATTTTGACCATTTTAAAGTAATACAAAAACATATATATATTAACAAGTTAAAAGCGTTCAGTAAACAAAAGATGACTAAAAAGAATCAAAAGCTTTTTCAATCTCAGCTCTTCTAGATCAACATTTTCATTTTTGTGGATAAACTGTCTCTCCGAATGGCAAACTCAGAATAACCTCCAGAAATGTTTAAAACTATTAAACCTACACTGCAGGAGATGTTTAATGTGGCTCTGCGGGGGCTCCTGTCGGTGTCTTTACCTGCACAGATGCGTGTTAGAGTCTGAATGACCATCCACTTGTGCTCAAAAGAGCTTGTGGACGTCTCCAAAATGGTCAAAAAAATCTCCCGGAAAAACACCTGAGGTACAGAAGACAAGGGGAAAAATCAATGCGAGTCTTTCATCCATTCAGATAAAGAAAGTCTGGCTTGATGAATGATCACAAATTTCAGATGAAGACCGTGTTTGTCTGTGCCGTTTACCTCAATCTGCATCTTCAGGTGGACTTTGAAGTGGGACAGGAGGGTGAGGAAGATGGCGAGAGAGAGCTCGAAGACCTCGGGGACAGAGGAGACGCCATTCTTTGACAGTGCCACGCACAGATACTGTTTGATGGCGTTCACAAACATCTCGTGGGTGCGAAACACAGGCCCTGCACCCTGCAGCACGGACAGCAGCAGCTGCAGGGAGATGACCTTTGACCTCAGCTCATGAGACCTACAGAGGATAACAACCGTTTATTCTCAGTCGAAAACAAGAATCGTCCGTTTTAACTAAAGAAAAATATTTTTTCGCTAAACACAGTGTGAACGCCTAGCGCTGAAAGAAGGTGAACTGAATTTTAAAGCTCAAAGTCAAAAGTTGCAAAACACTAGCTAAAAGCTAATGTAGCAAAAGGCTAGCTACAAGATAAAAATAGTAAAATTGTTGGAAAAAGCGTTAAAAGGCTAGCTAAAAGTGAAAAGTATCAAAATGCTAGCCAAAAGTGTTAGAACAGTAGACATCCACCTTAGTCCTGGGGGCTGTATTGTATAAATGATTATGGGTACAACTTCCTGTCAAACAGGAAGTAGCAGTAAGTATTGGTTAATTATGGTAGCAGAGCATGGACCGCAGTTTATTTGAAAGTATTTGCCTACAGTTTAGCAGAAAGTTTACTCAAATAGCCGTGCTGAGTTCAGGTACCTGTTGTGTTCACGGCTGCAGGAACAACCAGACCAAACTAAAACAGTGGCTACAACAACAGGGTTCTGAACACGGGCCCAAAACAAAAAGAGTGTTCCTGTGAAAAGTGGTATAGTTTCCATCTCCTACCTACAGATGAGGAATTAAGAAGAACGTGACTGAAAAATGTGAACTTGAAGAGAAAACCCAAAACTCTGTATGTGTGCTCATTTCACTTTGTTGACAAACGGCCGACGGAGGAAAACCTGCATCCTTATTCGTGGCTGGACTAAATAAACCACCGGAGAAGAGACACCGGCTCCTCAGAAGGATTGAAAACAGTGTGACAAGTGTCAGAGGATTTTGGTAAAAGGTTATGGAGTTATGGATATACACGGATAAACACGCTCTTATCCCTGACCGTGGACTGTATGTGTGAAGGCCTGGAGTGCCACGTGAGACTACAGCTGGCTTCGAGGACACCCACTGAAACTTTGTCAAGTTGATAAGGACATAAAACGTGAGCGAGCGAAAATACAGCATTTTGCGGATCATCGTTACCGGGCTTCAGATGCACACGTATATGTTTAATGCATATTGATGTGAACTCAGGTCTCTCTTGTAAATGAGTCCTCGAGGCTCAGTGAGATTTACCCGTCTAAATAAAGGCTGAATGAAAACTGCTCCTAGATCCGTCCTTGCACGTAAAATTGTGCCGGAGATAAATCTTCACCTGCCATGTGAGTGGTTCATTTGAGTAAACATCATTTAGAGAGTTTCCCTTGAACACAAGAATATTAACTATGATTTTAAGTGTATGGAGGGCACAACATTGTAGCATTTGTTCGTCTTCAGCGTTACGATTTTATCTGCAATTAACCCAAGCTCAGTGATGGAGGACTTTAAGGCTTTGGCTGGTCTCTGTGGCTGCTTTAAGGTAAATAAGATTGTGTCCCACCTCTTAACAAAACATCCTTATTACTGTGTAGATATTAATACACCTCAGAGCTTTTCAGGTTGTTCATCGCTTCACCGTCAGAAGAACCGAGTCAGTGAAGTAGCTTAATATGCTAGTAGCTGTAATCTGCGGTCACTTCTTCAGGTCGTCCTCCGTCCCTCGTCCTCGTCAGCGGTATGATTATATTGTCCTGTTTGCGCTGAAAGTCGCACCCATAATTCATGCAAGGCAACATGGGGGCTAAGGATAAGTTGGATAAGTAGTAAACGGTGGCTAAAAGCTGAAAGGATAGCTCAAAGTAGCTAAAGGATAGCTTAGCTAAGATCTCAGCAGAGACGGCTAAAGGCCAAAAGCAGCAGCAAAAAAAAAAAAAGGGACAAAAACAGAGCAAGTACGTTGAAGTTGACGTCAAAGAAAACGTTTTTCAGTTTATGAGATCTCAACGTATTTGAGTAAAACATGTCATTCAGGAGTCATAACCACCGTCTCCTGAATGAGCTGAATGTTTTGCTCAAGGCATGGCTAAAACAGCAACGTGCAAACAGCAAAAAAACAGACGACAAAAAAAAAAAACAAGAGCCGTGAGAATGCTGAAGCAGAATTCACACAGAGTCTTTAAAGTACAATATAGAGTAGAGTTTAAACAATCCAGTGTGATATCTAACGAGGGCCAGACTGTGTGACGTTCTCCCTGAGCTCATTTCACTCTGACCCATTTCCTCCGACCGGCCAGCTGCCTAATGTTACAGTAACCGGAGATGACAGTCACACCTGGACAGAAAACGCCGAGTTGACCTGCGGACGATCACGAGGCTCTGCGCAGAGCTCCGTTCATGTTCACCGACATCAGCTTAAAAATATCTTTAAATGAAGCTACGCACTTGGGGTCTGGAGGTCCATCAGCAAGAGGCTTCATCGAGAGTTTGCACAGGGAGCGGAACACCAGGAAGGCATCTTTCTGCAGGATGTGAGAGAAGCGAGCTGCGCTGTGGGGTCCCTGCAGTCCGTCAGCATCCTGACACAGATCAGGAGAGTCAGCTTCATTCTAGCAAATCTACTTACAAACAACAAAAACCTTCGATTCCTCCTGCACTACATGAGCAGCAAGATGTCAGCTACAGAAATAAAACGGCTACGCTCCAAAAGGAATGTCAACATTGTATAAAATAAAATAAAGGTCATAATAACCTACAAAGAGCCAAGAAATTATGAGCGATAAAACACGTTACAGATGACTGAAGACAAAACAACACTGAACAACTGATTAGATAACACACACAAACCTTCAAGACAAGTTTGGCTAATCTCACAACGTTTTCAAGGCCTACGTCAAAAAAAGCAACGCAAACGTTCAGGATAATGACTTTCATTGAAGTAAATCTGCTAAGATAAATAAAAAAAACAAAACAAGATATAAACTAGATTTAGAGACGTCTGAGGGTACAAAGAAAGCGTTCAGTTGGTTCCACTTATGAGCATGTTCTCCTTGTACTCCATGAATCTACTTCTTAAAAGCTGAACAGCAAAAGAAAATATGCGTTTATCGATTAAGTTTGGTAAAAGCAAAAGAAAGAAAAGTGTCCCCACCAGAATGTCTGTGGAGGAAATGGAGGAGCGGTCCTCGATGATGCCGTTCATCTGCTGAGCCTCTGTTCGGACTCTGTGGGGAACCACCTCCGTCTGCTCAGGA
This sequence comes from Nematolebias whitei, assembly GCF_014905685.2. NCBI lineage: Eukaryota > Metazoa > Chordata > Actinopteri > Cyprinodontiformes > Rivulidae > Nematolebias > Nematolebias whitei. Next base: position 44,900,081 of record NC_056508.1, on the reverse strand, counting down.
ACAGGAGGATCTACATGTTCTCCGCCTGGAACAGAAGACGCCGAATCTTCAGGTCGTGATTATTCAAATTAAACAACTCAAAGTGTGAGTGAGAGAATGGACCTGTTTCGTGGTTCATTTCTCTAGAATGATGCTCTCCTTCCTGTGCTGCAGGTTCTGTTGGGTCCGAGTTATCCCCTGGTTTGTCTTCTTGATCTGCTGTAGGAGGCACCTCGACACCTTCATCTTCAAAAATTGAATCTAATGTAAAAAAAAAATTTAAAAGTTTGGAAAAGTGTCCAACTCCACTGTGGTATCGTGGCACCGAAGGTAACCCACCTCTCGATGGTGTGAGCTGTTCTGATCCGCCACCGCCAGGTTCTCCGTTGACTGATGGCGTGTCTTGGTCAGAAGCTGGCGGTGGGGGCGTGGAGCGGGTGGCGACCACGTCCGAGTTACTGTCTCCAGGGGACGGCGAGCTCTGAGGCTCAGGGGTAGGAGTCCGGTCAGACCTGGGGGAGCCGGACCTCCGGCTGCCCGGGACCGGGGACGGGTTCTGCTGAGGCAGAGACAGACGCTCCTTCTCCTGCTCCTCAGCCTCCAGGGCCTGTGGAGACCACAGAAGAGTCACGTGCAATAGTCGTACCTGCAAACTCACAAGGGATGAAGTGACAAACCTAGAGCCTGTAGTGTATGTGTTTACTAACATTTACTCATTTTTATTTTATTATTTTTATTATAATTTATCATTAATATCATTATAAAATACTGCAGCTCATGAAGTATAAGGTTTAGTCCAAAAACATTTATTTTGTCTATATCCGAGATCAGTTTAGGATGATTTCCATAGAACAGTATAAATTAATCCTCCTCAGAACAGGTCGTCAGTTTTATGGACGGCTGCCGAGCAGAAAGATGTAACAAGGTTAGACTGACGGCCTGGTTCTCCATTCGTGCGAAGATCACATTGAGCATCTGCGTGAGCGTGGCCTTGGCCGTGGTCTGGTTGATCAGGTTACGGCTGGCCAGATAGATGTTGTAGCAGGTCCTGACGGTGAGGAGCACCGTGCCCTCGTGGATCTCGATGTGTGGGGACGTCACGGTCGTGAGCAGGGCCTGCACAGACAGAAGAGGAAGCTCTTATCAGACAGGATGTGTTGTGCTGAATCACCATCCTTTCTTCCATCTGTGGCTTCCCAACACCAGAAATAAACTTCACCCTCTTTGTAGCGTCTTCGGCGAGTAAAGTCTGTGTTTAAATCTAAATTCGCGATTTAAAAAAATCCAATACGTGCTTGTTTTTGTGAAAAGCAGAATTGACAGGCTGCACTAATATTCAGGTCTCTTAAGCAGTGACTGGAACCCAATCAGGTGATGACTCGTCCATAAATCTTTTGTCAACAGCGATAACATGAAATAAAAGTCATGTACAGGACAGATGTTGCACTCTCCTACCAACCAGGATGTGAAAAAACTAAATAAGGTCACAAATAAACCTTAGCAAATGGCTCTTATCAGTCACAAAGGTTGCTGTAAAAAACAATACATCAAGATTCTTTCATCAAATTAATGTTTACACCTCTCAAGCATTTACAATGAAGGTACATTTCCTTTTTTTATTTAAAAAGCTGGAGAAAAAGAAAGTACTAGATATGATTTTATGCCATTTTAGTTATAAAAGTTCAGCTCATTCAGGAGATGGGTGCAGTGTTCTGTAACATTTGTAATTCCAAATATTTCACTTTATTCAAACATTTTCCAAAAGAAATCCATTTAGATTTCTGTGATTCCTTTAAAACATGTTCAGAACCTGCTTAATAGAACAAATAATACTATAACTTGGTCCGTTTGTCTTCTTTAGCTATTTTTAGTTTGTAGCTGCTGGTCTGCTACTCTTAGATAACCGCTTACTCTATTGTGCTTTTAGCTAACAATTTCATACTTTCAACTGTTAGCTAGCATTTTTCTCCTTTTAGCCTTCAGCTGCCATTCCACTACTTTTACGTGCCAGCTCACATTTTTTTAATTCAGCTTGTAATAAGCTTTTTGTCACATTCAGCTTTTAGGCAGTCTTTGGCTACTTTTAGTTAGAATTTGTTACTTCAAGCTTTTAGCTAGCATTTTGCTATGTTTAGATAGAATTTTGCAACTTTCAGCTTTTAGCTAGCATGCCACTAATTTTAGTTTCTAGCTCACATTTTTTTTTTGTTTAGCTTGTACTTAGCTTTTGGCCACATTTAGCTTTTAGGAAGTCTTTGGCTACTTTTAGTTAGAATAAAGCTTTTAGCTAGCATTTTGATACTTCTGACTTTTAATTAGTGTTATGCTACTTTTAGCTAGCACTTTGCTACAATTAGCTAGAATTTTGCAACTTTTAGCCTTTAGCTGCAATGCCACTACTTTTAGTTTCTAGCTCACATTTTTTTGTTTAGATTGTAGTTAGCTTTTTGCCACATTTAATTTTTACGAAGTCTTGGGCTACGTTTAGCTAGAATTTTGCAACTTTTAGCCTTTAGCTGCCATGCCAATACTTAATAGTTTCTAGCTCACATTTTTTGTTTAGCTTGTAGTTAGTTTTTATCCACATTTAGCCGACTTCTTTGGCTACTTTCAGTTAGAATAAAGCTTTTAGCTAGCATTTTGATAATTCTGACTTTTAACTAGTGTTATGCTACTTTTAGCTTTTAGCTAGCACTTTGCTACGTATAGCTAGAATTTTGCAACTTGTAGGTTTTAACTAGTGTTTTCGAATGAAGGTTTAACTCCGTTTATTATAAAATCTCAAGCAAAGAGTGTATTACGAGTTTAACAACAATCACAAAACTATGTTGCTTTCAAACAAAATAAATTTGAACAAAGAAAAATAAAATCTCAGAATCACAGAAAAGATTAAACAAACAAAAAGGTCAATACATTTCACTCATTTCGTCACTCAGACAAGACAGCGTGTTTGCAGATTCTTCATTTCTGTGCCGAGTCTCAGTTCTGAGATATAGAAGTTTGGACATGAGGTAAAAAAATAAAAGTGACAGCTGAAGGATCTGAAAGCAGCCAGATGAGTGAGGCCTCGGCTGTACCTTGATGATCTGTAGCTGGACGCCCTCGTCGGTTTGCGGACCCTGGAAGCAGTTGCAGACGGTTTCCACCAGCCGGTCGATCAGTCTCTTCCCCGGGGTTTTACTATCCGGGGCGTTGCCCGTGATGTGACCGTACGCAATCAGCTTCTACAGCAGGGAGACGGAGCACGGGTCAGGGCAGCAGAGGCGAGGATGCAATTATTAAAAGAGTCAGTTTTGTCTGAGACCCAAGTTTTAGAAGCAACCAACATGAACCTGCTATGATGCGTGCACAGGATTACAGATTATTAGAGCGTTAGTTCAGGATTTGTTGCTGCGTTCACGTGTTTTCTGGTTTTAGTTGATCAGAACGAGTTTCTGACTGCACTTCAACACAAACGATGAAAATAATAACAATTATGCCACCTGACATAAAAATTATCGGTCGTAATAATGATTATTGGCAATAAAATCACCAGTGAAGATTCTTGATCGATTATAATTAGTGCTACCATAAAAGTGGAGCTAAAATTAAAAAAAGTTTTATGATATTAAAGAAATTAGCCAGGCATGTGAAATATATGATGCAAGATTTTACTAACACACCACCGTTTCATGTCCTGCTCTCCAAAACTTACCCAATGGAGACAAAAACGAAGGACATAGACCTAACGACGTGCGCGTCTGTGTGTGCGTCAGTGAGCACTGACCTGCAGACAGTCCAAGGAGGTGCTGACTATCCGGGGTGACTTTGATTGACAGGCGAGCTCGAAGGGCAGCACATATTTGTCCGCCTCGATGTAGTTTGCTTTGGGTGGGACCACTGAACCATCCCTGGAAAACAAACAACTAATTAAAAAAAAAAAAACAGACGGTCAAGATCCTGATGCAACCGATGTTGGAAGTTTATTCAGAATTCTGTGCGACACAATTTATTTTACGGCTTTAATTTGTGCAGCACTTAATTTGAAACGCTGAGGTTTAGATTATGTGACAAAAACAGAAAGGCAAAAAGATTCAAACATCATCTCACTGGGCTGCACCTCAAACAGCAGAGAACAGTTCCCAAAACTCACGTTTTTTGCCCAAATCTGACATATTTTAACAGCGTGAACAGCAAAAACCCGTGTTTGCAGCAAATCAGACCAACCCAGGGTAATTTCTTATTTGGTTGTAAATCAGATTTAAATCTGATGTTTTTAAACCGACGTTAATCTGAGCGGTCATGTTGCATTTCTTCTGAATTGTACGTGACTGAAGTTTGAAAAATGTTACAGTTCTGCACAGGAGGAGGCAGGAAGTGTCACGATAACAAATGTTGCTGGGCGATTAATCGTCTCGGAAATTATTGCAATAAACGATAATACTGTTTGAAATTTGACAATAATTAGGAATGTCAAAATTAAGAAGAAATGTTGGTTAACTTTTGTGTGTAGCACCTTTTTTGACCACTAGATGGCAGCATAAGACTATGAACCGAAGGATGGATAGTGAGGGAACGAGCAGCGTGTCTCTAAAAAAATGGGAGTTAAAATAGATTTTAAAGAGAAACGAGAAAGGGAGGGCTCAGTGAAGAGTTGAGCCTCGTCTTCAGAAGAAACGATAAAGAAGATGAATGAAAATGAGGTTGATCGTTTTAATTTATCATGCGATTAATTGATTTATTGTGACAGGCCTAGCAGGAAGCAGCAACATTTGTAATCTGCATCTTTGTAAATCACTTTCATCACAACTGTACACACACAAGCTGACGTGCAGCATCTGAATTATTTTCACGAACGCAGCGAGCTGCACGCGACGCCGCGTCTTCTTCTGCGAGTCACTTCGGGGCTGCAGGCTGTTCACACTGGAGCTTTAAATTACAAGAACTACGCCACAAAAAATAAAAATAAATAAATCAGATCTCAGCAAAAGACGGAATAGAGGCTGCAGTGACCGTAGCCTAGCTTGTGTCAAATCTAATCTGGAGAGTTTTAAAGTTGTGGTCCCACCGAACTCTATTTGACCAGCCAGACGTGCTGACACACAACATGAGGCGAATTCCAGCGAATTACAACAGATTTTTGTTGCACGACTTGCAAAACTGTACTCTTGGCGCCGTTTTGCAAATTTTGCATTCGTGCACATTGTTCTGTTGAACACCTCGGCCAAGGTTGCGCCTGCCTCAGCAGCCATCTTCACGTTCATGTTCTGTTTTTATCCACTGGAGCATACTTTTAAAATGAAGATTTGCAGACTTGGAAGAGTTTAATGATCGGATGTTTGCCTCAGATGATTCGTTTGTCAGAGGAGAGCTCCTGTGCAGGAGTCAAAACACAATGTGGTGCTCTGGAGACGAGTCGGAACCTTCTTTCAGCTTTTCCCTCTTCAGGGTCTCCATATCGAGTCGTCCTCCATCTCTGTCCTCACTCCAACTACCTCCATGTCCTCTCCAACTGCATCCATATATGTCCTCTCTGTCTTTTTCCTGGCAGCTGCATTTCTAACATGCTTCTACCAATATACCCACTGTTCCTCCTTTGGACATGTCCAAACCACTGTCCCTCCTCTGGACATGTCCAAACCATCTCAGTCTGGCCTCTCTAACTCTGACTTTAACTTAACTCTCTAACTTTCACTCCTCTTCGTAGAGTGGGACGGGTCAGAGACGCCAGTGACAAACTTCAGATGAGTTTGAGGTGAGTTGGGGACACCCAAACAAACTTTGAGTATTTCAAAACTGAAGAGGTGAGACTGCGCACTTCTGAGAACAATTCTGAAAGGCCTAAAAATATTCTGAAGACGTTTGAGAGACTTCCTTGTGAACGGCGTTCACCAACCGGCAGCCCCGCGAGACGCCATCTTTAGTCGGAGTCGTACTTACTTCTGTTTTTCCAGTTCGTCCTTGATCTCATCTACAAAAAGAGATAAAAGAAGTCAAATAAGAAACTGAGCATAGATCAAGGTCAGGAGCAGCTATTAGTTTGTGTTGCAGTTTTTCTAAACTAATATATCTCATTTACAGAACAAGCCTGAACCTTAATCTGCTTTTATTAATCAGATTATTTGGTTTTCGTCCGTCTTCTTAAGTCTCCACGTAATCCTGTTTGTCATGCTATTGATATTTTCTGACTAGATTAATATTCTTATCTTTAAGATTAATTTTACATGCTGATCTGTCCAAAGTGTTGCACACAAACATGAACTAATCAGCGTTGCAGCCTTGGCTACAAAGTGCACGTCGAGCCAGATGTGACCAGCAAAGAATAAAAACAAAAAGAGCGAGCTCAGGAATGGTTCAACAACTCTCTCCTCGTGTCTCGAGGCTACAAAGAGGAAATAACGTTGCACAACACTGACCAGAAACGTCACATTTAACGTGAAGAGATGATGCATGTATATTTCAAATAGACCAGTCATTTCATAGAAAACCACTTGGAGCTCAGTTCTTGTCTTAAATGATCGATGCATCACTCCAGGGTGTAAACGTAAACATGTTCACAAAATTTTTACAAAGATTCACTGTGCGTCACAAGGAAATACAGAGTTTAAAGGTTTTAAAGACCCTAAAAGTTCAGCACAAATGTGACAAAACAGATGTCTAACAGTAGATACAAAAACAAATATTAAACTAGGTCAGTTTTTTAGAATTACAGTAGTCCCTCACTACTTCAGTTCATCATGGACTCGCTCTATCGGGGTTTTTCAAAATTAGAGAACATGACACACAACTGTCTGACTGACGGATGAGTCGCACGATAGGCATGGATTTTTTATTTAAAATAAATTATTTAGCACATGCTGCACATTTGTGCAGCCCATACTGCTGCAGGATAAACTTCCTGCTGCAGCTGATCAGCTGTTCACCGTGCAGAGCGGAGAAGTGGGCGTGGCCAAGAGCGCTTGCAGGTGGCAGAAAACTGAAATCATGACATGCTGCACTCTTTTACAGCGTTTAGAAACATTTAGAATCTTGCAAGAGTGTGGGAAAGGTTTAAAATACTTTATATATATATATATATAAAAACTATTACTACTTGTACTACTATTCCTACTTCACAGTTTTTCACTTATTGCGCGTCTCCAGGGTACGGATCCAACGCGATATAAACGAGGGACTACTGTACACATTTCTAATTTAAAAAGTTTAAATCTCAACAATTAAAAGTTTTGAAACTGAATTTTCAGCCCAAGAACTTCAACCAATGACGTGACAATCGCAAGCAGTCGGCCCTGAACCACGAAAAGAAAAATGCAGCTGATCAGAACTTAAACTAAAAGTTCTCCGAGATGGTTAGAAATAAAACCTGCTCCGCTTATCAGACTGAAACAACTTTATCAATCCACAGAGAAAATTAACAACTCTTCCATCAAAGATCAACCCAAGAGCGTGAGGTGTAAAATATCTGAGGGCACAAAGAAACCTAAAGTTTTAAGAAACCAACGACCAGGAACCGGACGATCATATTCATGACAGGGCGGCAAGAAGAAAGCAAGAGCTCTCTAAAGCTAGCTGCTGCTGTCTGTCCATATGAACTCAACCAAGGGTGACCAACTCAGGTTGAGTTAAAGATGTTATGAAGGTACATCTGCATAGATAAGAATCCCATTAACTTTATTTTGACCCTTTCTTTGTGTTGAAACACGTCACCGTTGCCAAAATATCGAGTTTAATGGTTAAAATGGAGCTGCCGATTGCTCGTTAGGGCTAGTTGAGCTAAACAGAGTAAAGGTCCTCGTGTCGTACGTAGCATCCAGCCTGACAGTCCAGTTCTGCTACGCACCTAGCCGCCTACTTATTTATTTATGAGGCTCTACTGAACCAAACAAATCCCACTGAGCTCTTTTTCAAGTGAGGCTGGGGGAGAAAACCAACAACCTCCACACAGAAAGACCCAAGGCCCAGCCCAGGGCTCAAACCCAGGACTTTTTTTTCTATGAGGCAACAGTGCTAACCACTAACCCACTGTGCTGCTCAAAAGGCAAATGCAAGCTGCTGTAACAAACACTCAAACGTCACTCCTATTTGCACTTTTACAAACATTAATGATGTTTCTCCACTGTGGTTACGTTAAAGACTTCAACAAGAACTGTCCTCCTGAAGAAAATTATCTTCTGCACATGCAGGACTTTCATTAGGAAGATTGAAGTTTGAGTTCCAAAAGCCCTTGAATATTTTAACAGACTGTTTTAGCATGCACTGGGCAGACTGGACGAGTAATGGTGCGTGCAAAATATAGAAAAGTGTTCGTTGCAAAGCATGAACTCGAACATCAAAGCGTTGTCCTAATCTCTGTCAGAAAGTGCAGATTATCCAGATTTATTCATATGAAATTATGAAATGCAGGTACGCATTTAATGTAAACAAAGCACCCATTTGAATCTGATAAAACCTTGAAGGAACTTAAGTCACGTGACTGACCCATATCAGGCTGTTGGTAAACAAATATGGTGAAATAAGATACATTAACAATAGAAATTATAAAAAATATTGTGTGGATTTCATATTTTACATTATATATACATACATACATATTTGTCTGGTTCTCATAACTTTTTAGCATTATTTTTGCCTTTATGTTTTTTTTTTTAAAGAACTGTAATAATTAGGCATGCACGATATTGGATTTTTGGCCGATATTCGATATCGATATTTTCCCCTGGACTTACAGAGACTACAAATCTTTCTCTGCTGTGGAAATAAAATAAATTATTCTGCATGATCTTTGTCACTTTGGCTGCTGCCACATGCAGATGCCAAAAAAAGGGGCTGAAAATGACGCAACACTTCAACTTGGATTATGTTTAACGTTAAATTTATTCATGACATTTACTCTCTCCAACACAATAACACTCGAGCCGTGCACATTTGTAAATTTTCACAAATCTAAACTCAACCTGTTCACAAGCGACAAGTGAAAAGTGCATAAGTATTAGTACTTGACAGGTTCTTAAATTAAAAATTAACTTAAAACAGAAGCCTTTTATATCGGCGAGTTATTCTGATGGAATGTCCGATATTTAACTTTATCGCCAATATCATCCGATACCGACGCCATGCTGATAATATCGTGCCTCCCTAGTAAATAATTGTTTACCTTAGATACGCATATATTTAACGATCCTCTGAAAATCTTGTGCATCTAAAAATAAAATGAACATTATTGCTTGAAAACAAAAACTGGGCTACAGTAAGCAGATTATAGCAGCAGCTACTGTATATTCATTTCCTACTTATTATCGGATTAAATTTGCACATGAATGGGCAATTAATTTATTTTGATGCGACCGATATTGTTTGGATAATTGTACAGAAAAGTGCAAGAACTAGGAGTTTATGCGAGAAAACATCAAACAATGTAAATCTGTGTATCAAGAATTCATCCAAGAAAATATAGATATGCATACGTTTGTTGCTCACAGATAAAAAATCTGAATTTTAGGCCATCCGTAGAGAAACAAAAACAATTCTTATGAAGTTAGACCAAACAGAAGGTCAAAAACAAGCCGCAGTGAGGAGAGGAGGACGTCGATGAAAGGAGTGTAGAGTTTAACTAGTTTCATGAATAATGAGAGCGTAACTCAAAGCCGGAGCAAACAAGATCTCAGCCGGTCTTAAAACAGGAGTTTAAAATCGAATAGTCTACATCTAACACCCTCATAAATGTAACATAACGTGTTGCTTATTGCATTAATTTCAATAAAACTAACGGTCCAAGGCAGTCAGCTGTGTGAGAATTCAGACACTTGAAGCATTTGTAACGGGAGAAAACCCAAACTTTTCAAAGTTGTGAGAGCGAGGTGGGTTCAGGTGAACGGGCGGGTTGTTTGGGTTCAATTATAAACACCAAAGGCACCAGACGTGTGAAACATTACCTACATATGATGAACGCAGAGTATCCACGAGTTTTACAGACCCTGTGATCTATGGCAAGCAGGTTTATCCTATAATAATTAGAAATATCTCATTATTTTTTCATCCGTCCTTGATTTATACAGGTTAGTCTCATTGAGCCTCATTTACAAGAGAGACCTGTTTTAAACAAAGAACACGGATTTAAAGATTATAATCAAATTCCATTTCTTCCCGTCAAACCAAAACTATTTTAACTATTCAAAATAACATTACTTCTTTCACTAAGCTCACTTTTACCAGTTACGTTTGCTAGATTTTGGCTCCAGATATCCACAAATATATTGTTCCTGTTAAAATGAAACATTTTTACTATTGCAAACAGAATTCTTACATGACAGAAATTCACACGCCAATATCCACAATCCCACTGTTCATGACATGTTTCAGCTATATAGCCATTTTAGATGTAAACAAATTAAAGATATTGAAAACGTGAGGTTTTCCTAATGAGAACTCAGATTTCTACATTGTTCTTTCTAGATAAAAATAATGTACTTGCAGATAGTTGGAGCTAAAAGCCTAAGAAATGATTTGTTATAGAAAAACAAAACACATTTAAGATATATGAAATGTAGACTGTGGACAGAAAGGACCTCCAGATATCTACAATGTTTTTGTTTTGGAAGAACCATCTTTTTATCATATCGATGATTAATGTACGTCATTTCACCATGTATACCGACAAAAAATACTTGAGTGGGTCAATCATTTGATTCAAATCTCACAGGCTTTAGCAGAATCAGACAAGTGCTTTGTTTACATTGAATGCATACCCGCTTTCCAGAATTTTATATCAGTACATATGGAAAACTACTGGAGTAAACAATCTGGTATAGCTCATGTTTTGTGTTAAATATCATACTTTGCCGTAAGTACTTTTAAACTATGTACTTTGAGTTACTCATCCAGTCAACCCAATACATATTTAAACTGTCAACTGGTTTATAGAGCTCATTTAGTTCTTCCAAATTAACTCCTGTATGTGGAGAACTTGAACAATTTTATTTACCAGTAGTGCTGTGCTTGTTGATATCTTTAACTTGAATAACAGGGGAAATTGCCATTTAAAAATATATATATTATTATAGCAGTAGAAAGGTGAGGTTTGATTATATGTTAAAACGGCCTGCCGTACAGTCTGGGTGCATGGCAGGACTGGGCTGTCTGGGTGACAGTGCTACGTACAACACAAGGATTGGTCCGTTTAGCTAAACTAGCCCTAACTAGCTATCGACAGCTCCACTTTAACAGGTTAACTCCAATGTTTTGACAGCGGCGACAGGTTACAACACAAAGACGGGTTCAAAATAAAGTATGAGCGTGATGGCAACACATAATTTACTTAGTTACCGCTGTCGGCGCCAGTTGAGCTGACGCGAAAGGCCACTCGGATGCTAATGCTATTAGCATCATATAAGAAGCCGAACACAAGCTGAATAAACGAATAAAACGCGCGCGTCACGAAACGAAGTCCGAGCAGGACAGAAGACGAAATGAAATACGTACCGAGCGCCACCTGACAGGCTTTGCGCAGCTGGGAGTGCTGGCTCCTCTTCACCTCCTTGTCAGAGAGGATTTTCTCCAGCGCCCTGGACAGAAACATGCTCTTGGTCCTGCTGTTTTCTGACTGCGCGTGCTGCTGCTGCTGCGGTGGCGGCTTGTGTTGCTGTTCCTGCATCTCTCGACCGTGTGACCGATGCGCTCTCAGGCCGTCATCACCGGCCTGGCCCTGCCTAAGAGCAGGTGACGAGCGAAGCTAACGAAAGCCAAGCTGCCCGTCCAGCCTCAACTCAGCGCCACCATGTTGGTTACACGTCACGTGTCACGTGACGCTCAGCTGCCTTCACCGAAGCGCTGAGAAGGGGTTCTCTGCAGACCAAAAGTGGGCGTTTCTGGCGAATAGGCGTTTATGGGTGGCGAACACTGATTGGCTAACAGTATTTAATAGGCGTTTGTCGGCGGCGAACACTGATTAGTGATTTAGTTCACTGATCTCTCTACAGGGCTCTGGTTACGGCATTTTATCGTTCAGCCTTTTTTTCTATCGTCCAATCAGATGTGGCCAGCCAGACACGCCTATTTTTTTATCTTCCAATGAAATATGGCCGGCCAGACACGCCTGTTTTTCTATCGTCCAATCATATGCGGCCGGCCAGACACGCCCATTTTTATAGTACAATCAGATATGACCGCCCAGATACGCCTTCCGAATTTGCCTGCAGAGATACCTACACTTGGAAGCGCTCACGTTATTTGACAACACGAACTGCCGGAGGAGAACGTGTCCGTCGAAAAATAAGTTATAATATTATTAAAGCTTAAAACAGGAAGACCACCCGAACGTCGTGTAATCGAGCGAAAGAACGCTGCTATGTTACAATTTAGGGGTTTTGAACTTTTCGTGAACTACAAGGATTTGAGCAGTTCACGATGTGTCCACCAGAGGGCGACATAACACCACAAAGTCTAAATCTAGTAAATTCATTCCACTGGCAACACCGTGCTGGTTTCACTAGTCAAACCAACACTACCTAATCTAAAAATAGAAATTATAATTTGTTAGATAGTAAGTTTGATAATAAGATTATCAATGCTAAATTTAAATCTATTCTTTTTCATGATTATAATTCAGGAAGGCATTTAAATTTTTTAATGGGGATCAGTTTTACATGGAAAAGGCTTTCTCCAAATTTGTGAAGTGGCCTGTCTCTCTACAAAATCAAAGAAACACATTTCAAAACAATTAATAACATTGACCCGGTGGCAGAATTTCGAAGGAGAAGATTAAAATTTGAGGTAGACGTGTGCTCTGTCTGTAACTCGGTATGTGAAACAACACAGCATCTGTTTTTGTTGTTGTTTATTTTCATGTCCTGTATCAGCACATTTCTGGTCGCAGATACACAGTTGGTTATCACAAAAAAATCAGTAATGTCCCACATTTTGAATGACCACATGTCTTGTGTTATAAGGACAACCTTCAATCGTCTCCATCTGACATGATCAACATTATTATTCTAATGGGGAAATATCATATTGTAGTAAGTGGAGGAATTTATTAAAATCATTCACAAGGTTTATCAATGACTTTAAACAATACTTTATTTCTTTCTGTAAGGATCTATGAAGACATTTCCAGGATTTTACTTTTTTGGATTTGTTCCCTACGCTCTCATGTTGGTACTGTCTTTATTGTTTAAATTACAAAGATTGTGAAATTTATGTAACCCCCCCCTTCTTCTTTTACCATGTTTTTTTTTTTTTTGTAGTTTTGTTTTTCTCCTTTCTGGTGATATATATCCTCTACGAGAGTTTTGTATTAAGTAATTTGTTAATAAAGTTTAAAAAAAACAAACTGTGGCCACATGCGGCTCTTTGTTCCCTCATCTGTGGCTCTTTGAAGCTTTAACCAAAACTTACAGGAAATCTCATTGTTCTGGTTTTTATACGCACTAGAAAAAGGCTAGTTTGGGCTTTTTTTGGGGGCGGGGCGTCAATATTCTGCAAATGTTTGAACGACAACTATTTTTTACTTTATTTCCAAGTGGGATACTTAATTTCTCCTCCATAAAAGGCCACACCTGCAGAGTTCAGCGATTTCATTTTCATCTAAAAGGTAAAAACTAGTTTTTACTTCTTTACATCATAGACTTGTTTTTTTTGTCCCAAAATGTAAACATGTGATTAAATACTGAAATTCCTTTATTGATTACTAGTTTTAAAATTTCAGTCCCAGTGGTCAGAAAAGGCCCCTCCAACTACCTGAAAGTGGCCCATGGGCCACCAGTTGATCATCAGTTGTAGCCTCTTTTTGTTATAATAAGTGAAGTGGCAGAAACGGTTCTTGGATCAAAAAGGTTGCAGAGCCCTGGTCTAAACCAAAAGACTAACTAGAATGTGAACTACATAAAACACACCTCAGTTCATGCTCATTAATCCAGGTGTAAATCAAATGCATAACACACAACTGTTCTTTCAACTAAACTCTTGTTTTACTAGAACAGTGTGGATCTATTGTTTCATTTTCCCGTTTGTTTTTTGTACATTTTTTTCTTCCAATCCTATAAAAAAAAATCATTTAAGTCAAGGTGTGTGAAGCTGTGACTTTTATGCAACTTTCATACAATTATTTTATTTTGGCTGCTCCTTTCTTCAGAGGTCACCACAGTGAAGTAACGTGCACGAAGACTTGGCAGTTGTTTTCACGCCGCATGTCCTTCCTGACGCTGCCGCAGCCTGTGTGTGGAGCAGAGAGCTGCACCTTGGGGAGCAGATGGTGGGGGTTAAGGGCCTTGCTCAAGGGCCCAGAGTGGGGCACATGAAGGTGGAGGCAGGTGTGGGTGCTTCTTTTGCTATTTTTGGGTGCAACTGGGACCTTGATGATTTCGTTCCACCTCATGTACCACATGATGCGAATGACAAACCTTGAACCTTCACCTTTCCCAAATTTGCTTCTTTATTTTATTTTTGCTGGTTTATATTTACTCATGAAAGTAATTTCCTGTTCACTTGTGTATATATGTGTGATTTATGACAGATATTTTTTTTCAACCTTCATGACGTGACTACTGGTTTCATCAGCAACTTTGGAAACGTGCACTCTATTTTCAGGCAATAATCTGTATCTCATTAAATCTGCCCTAAAGTTTTAAAGTTTATCTTGCTGCATGTGCAGAGTCGATTCATCTCTTTCAGTCAATCAGCACCTTCCTCATTAGTTCAGGTTTTTAAAAGCTTTGTTTGGTTTTCCAGAATGTAAAACTAATTTCCTGCAGCTTTGTTCAGATCTGGTTTCTGTTCATTTGTGGTTCTTCTTCTTGTGCTTCGTGTTTTTAGTTTGCCGTTACGTTTAAACCTGGTCATTTTTAGGGTTTTCTCTTTAGTTTGCATACAGCTAAAAAACACATTTTGCCACTCTCCATAAAGAACTACGATAAAAATAACTATTTTCATTGTCGTGAGACTCATTAAATTCATGCAGGATATTTTTAAAACACAAATGGAAATGTTTGCAACGCTTTAAAGCTTAAACTGTGTGAATGGCCCGTCTTAGCCAGGATATAATTCAGAACACGTTTCAGCCTGAAAATATTTTAAATATCCCTAAGATTGTTAAAATTGAATTTATCCATGTACAAAATACTCAAATAAAATAAATTTGTTTGTTTTGTTAAATATTTTGCGATGTTCAGCTCAGACTTTGTGTTGGGGACAACTTTCAGCTACTACCACGTCAAGTTTTAGCTCATTATCTGCTGATGTTTAGCTGCGATCTTGAGTCGGACTTCAAAAGTGGTTCGTAAGATATTTTACTGACACGTCGACCTCCTTTAGTTGTCAGGTGATAAAAAATTTCCATCTCCAGTGATCTGAGAAAAACATAAACCAGTAGAACGTCTACGATTCTCTCCACACAAGAAAAGACACAAAGCAGCAAATATTGCTACACGAGTTTATTTTATCCAGCTCGGCCGATCTAACAACTTCTCAAATCGTAAAACGTTTTCCTTCAAATGATAAAAATGTACATCATATATAGTGTTGATACGAAAATACTGACATTCTTCATTACAAATCTATATCGTAAAATTTATCCGGCAAGCACAAAAATCATTGCCCGATCACTTAAAAAAAAAAAAAAAAAAAAACGTGCTCAAAGCAGAACAGCTGTTTATGTTGAGGTTGGTAACAACTTCCTGCTGCCAGAAACAAGAATTCACAGTAAAAAGCAAAAGTGTTTAATTTCTTGCACAGAACCTCTCGATACTTTAAACCTAAACAGTAAAATCAGCGACTGAAATGAAGCCTGAAAGGCAAAAAAACAATAAAAATCTACCGTACCTTGATATTTATGATCAAAACAATAATAATTATGAATACACAAAAAAAAAAATCTGATATAAAAATAAAGTGTACAAAGGAAGAACATATGCAGAAGACGGATTACAGAATAAATAAAAATGTTACAATCCCAGTGTCCTGTGAAGTTAGAGACGGAAAATAAATTAGCAACAACGGTTTATTGTTGGGAATAAAGAAATAAAATCCTGCCAGAGTTTATTGCATCGCAGAAGGCAAGAGGAGCGTGTAGCTCCGAAACGCACGTGCTGCTTCCAGCCGCTCGGCAGACAACCCAACAGCACCGACATCCTCGCACGTGCGCAAAAATAAACGCGAGTTTCACTGAAAGTGACCGTGTTGATTTGATTTCGACACGTAAAACGAAAGTCGACGCTGAACGAGGTTTAGCACGTTCAACCGGAGAGCGAAGGCTCTGGAAATCGATCGGCGAGCGTGCGCGCTCTCACTTCAGGCAGAAATGAAGGAGCGGTAAATGTTAATAAATAATTAATAAATGTTATGGAGCCGAGGACTGTGCTGAGAGGAAATGTCTGCAGCCGTTTTTTTTTTGTTTTTTTTTAAACTATTCCCAAAACTCTCAGTAAAAACAGTCAAAATGTCATTTTTCATGATTTTTCAATGGATTCGGACGATTTGAGATGTAAAATCAGAAACTCCTCAACAGGTAAGAGCAGCTGTTCTGTACATACAGATGTCTCACCTTTAACAAACGGAGATCCGTTGGCGCCACGTGTTTCTGTGACTCGGTCTAACCAGGACACAGACGAGTGGCTCGAACCCTCCTCTGCGGTCGCGTTTGCCAACACGGACATTTCTGGGCCACGAACCAACGACAGACGAAGGAACTCCAAGAGAATCCAACGCCGTCAGGGCTTGTCGCAGACAAAAACAAACAAACAGACCGTTTAGAAAACAACACAATCATTTCATATACGTTAAATTATGGTCCAAAAAAGGGGAGCGGAAAGATAAAAAAATTAATTGTGTGTACGTCTGAGAAAACATTTGACATGGTGGTGAAGGAGCTCCTGCTCCAGACTCAAACTTGACTCGATATTAAATGAAAATGTGCAAAACTTACACCGCAGAGTCGCTAAACTCTCAGAAAGCTACGTGGCCAGTTTTATGTCTGCACGGTTTAAGGTGCATCACGTTGTTCAAAGCACCGTTTAAGTGTTTTATAACGAGCCAACAGAGATTTTTAGTTTTAGTGCCCCCTCCATGCTGCTGCGAGCTCTCCTTTAGCTGTGTACGGGGGGACTTCTCTAGACTTGTACGTCCATTAAAAAGGTGTCGGCTGGTTGTACATTTTATCTGGTGGACACGGTCCGTGATGAACTGTCCACCAGAGAGAGGAGCAACACACATTCCAAGCTAAAGCTTTAGTGAAACCAATGTCTGCATCAAGATACAAGAGTTAGCGTGTTAGCAGCTAAACTGCAGGCTCGCTTAATGCAAGAGGCTAAAACCTCAGCTAATGTCGGCTCGTCAGGCTCAATTTTTAGCTTGGTGTGTCACTTGTGTGCATTTTGTGGAGCTGATAAAGGAAACCAACGGGTGCTTCCTGTTTATTTTTCTTTAAGGGGACACTCCTGAATTTTAAGGGACACAAAACGAGAGTTGGTCGAACACAAAACAGGAAACTTCGGCTGCGTGGAGCGTTTTTAAACAAGCTGCTCACGCTGAAGGATGTTGGGAAGACGAGACAAAAATCGCTTTTCCAAACTCTGACTCTCTGCTGAAACTAATCTCAGTGTGTGAGATGAAATCAAACATTTAGTCTTGATGTAAATAATTGCTATACATAAAAAAGCCGATCACATATTGGTTTAAAATTTGTCCTGAGGGGGAAAAGCTGATTCTAAAGACTGAATGTCAAACAGTTCACTCGTGTTCTCTCCGTCTCCTTTAAAATAAAATAAAACTATAAATATATTAATTGGTTTAAACACAGAGGAGGCTGGAGATGGGATGAAACGATCTGCTGTGAAGGAATCAGTCCAAAAATTATGAATATATTAAGCATTTTAATGCCGATAATATATTAATTTTAAAGCATTTTTAATATTATTTTAACAGCAGTAGTAATAGTATTCGCATGATGTTTTTAAATCTATATATATATGATCTTTTTGTTCGGGGTGTGTGTTTCCTGTCAGAGCAGAGCTTCACACAGATCCAGTCGGGTTTGATGAGCTCACTGTGACTTTGTGACTATTCTGCAAGAAAATCTGTCACTCGGCTCGTTTCAACAGACTCAAAGTTTAAACTCGAGTCTCCGAGGCTCAAGAGGGGAAACGGAGAACCCGTGGGAACGTTTCGACACTTTCTGAAAACTCTTTCACCAACAGGCGCAGCCCCGAGACATACCACCCTATAAAAACAGTGAAATATGAAATAAAGCTGGCAGGAATATTGAGTCAGGTTCACAACTTTCTATTGGTCTGATAGGAAAAATAAAAATGCATCTCTAAGAAAAAGAGACGGTAGTGATGTAAAAACACGGTCATGACCACAGCAAAGTAAAAATAAGCAAAACGCGTGATCGTGTTTAAAACCATCTGAGCCAGCACTGATTTTTAGGTGGCTTCAATTTAACTTAAAAACTTGCAGATCTCAGTATTTGGTCAACTGCTTTGGCATTACCCTGTAGACATTATTTACTTCACAAATAAAAGGTTCATCAGTGAGAGGTGATGAACGTTTGAGCCAAAGTTTGTTATGAGATGGACTCTTCACAGGACTTAAAAACACAAAGAACGAGACGTCTCGGGTCTTTTACGAGCACTAACTCCGTTAGTTTAGATAAAAACCGCAGAGCACGCGAGCGTCACTTTAGGCTCGATGTGTTCCTGGACGTCCGCGTGCCGGTAGAAGGTGGAGGATCACCACCATGGCACAGCAGAGTGATAATTGGCAGGTGTAGAGAAGCGTAGAACGCAGTGTTATGTGCAGCATCACTGTAATGCTTAGATGTAACAAACATGTGCTTCTCAGGGGCAGTCGCAGTACGACGAGACTGAAGTGCTGGTCCACGGCTCCCCCGCCGCCTCCTGCAGAGCGTGGAAGCGTCCGAGTACGTGCGTCTTTGTTTTCCAGTGATTAGCATGTAAAAAGCTCCGCCTACAGCGTAATGACCGTGCCTTCCTCCTCCAGGCTCCGCCTCTCCTTCGCTCTGTCTGGTGACGGTGTGGTCGAATTGGCATGAGTGCTGTTTAGTGATCCGCTGCTGCCAGGCAGGGTCCCGTTGGCGTGAAAACTGTAGGGCGAGCTGGAGTTGGTGCGGAGGTTGAGGTGTGGTTCGTAGCGAGGCACGGGGGGTACGCTGTAGTTGGAGGGGGCGTGTCTGATGGCCTCGGCTTCGCCTCCTGCCTCGATCACCAGGTCCTCATCTTCTTCGTCGCTTTCCAGCTCCCCGACGGGGAAGTTCTGGATGATGTGCGACGGTACAGAGGCCGGGACGCTGTGTGATGAGTAACCGTAGTAGCTGGCGCCACTGTCCGATGATCGTCCTGAACTGCCAGACGCAGTGCCGCCGCCTCCTCCTCCACTCCGCACGATGTTGTTCCGCTGATTGGCAGGCTTCACGGTGATGATGAGGTTGTGGCTGTTGGCGATCATCATGTCCGTCACCTGGTCCAGAGACTTGCCAGCCACCTCGATACCGTTCACCTCCAGCACCTCGTCGTTAACCGCCAGCAGGCCGGTGCTCTCGGCCAAACCACCAGGCACCAAACGTGAGATAAAGATACCCGGGACCTTCTCCAGGCCCTGCGGAGTGACCCGTACGCTCGAGCCATCGCGGATGTAAAATCCCAAAGGCTTTTCTTGGCCGTGTTTGTACAGACGGACGCGTCTGTGCGTCTCTGGAAGGATGTCCACGTCGATGATGGAGGATACAGGACGGAAGTCTTTCGGGAGGCTAATGATCACCGGAGGTTTTTTCTTGTTGGTGTCAGGCCGCAGAAGAACCGCTGAAAGGACTGTGTTCTTCTTTCTGGTCATCGAATCTGTTCCCAGCGTTGTGTAGTCAGCTTCCTCTGCAAAATACAAGAGACAGGAAGTAGAAAAGGAGAAGTGGAGAAGAGGAAGACATGAAGAAAAAAGGGGGAAAGTTTCAGATAAGAAAAAGAGGAAGAGAGAGAAAGAGGTCCGTTAGCATCTTGAGCTAATTGCATATTAAACTGTTAATCGTGGTGACATTCTGTTGCATCACGCAGATTAAAGTGTAGTCTGAGGCGCTGCTGCAGGGCGTCTGTGCTGAACACACGCAAGATGTTCATCCTCACAATTATCCTCAGGTAACGCAACACGTTCCAACACAGGACTTTCATCAAGCTTTCCAAACATGCTCCGACTCAGAAATGGCTCCGTGAGCCTCGCAGGTGCACATGGTGCGCCCACAAGCTACAACGTTTACCGAACAGTTGGTGGGTGTCACAGACTGTCTGCATGGATGTTCTATTCTTGATCTGTGACAGGAAAAAATAAAACTCAAAACAAATTATCTGGAAGAGTAAATAAAAAAAAAAAAAAAAAAAAGTCTGGTAAATTGTGATGATGCACAAGCATAATGTTTTTTTTGTGAAATTACAAACGTTTAAAGACATAAATGTATCGTATCCCTAAAATTTCAGAAAGAAACTAAACTACAGTAGTCCCTTGTTTGTCACGGGGGATCCGTACCCTGAAGACCTGCGATACGTGAAAAACCACGAAGTAGGACTAATAGTACAAGCAGTAAGTAGTAGTTTGTTTATATATATATATA
>NC_056508.1:44868247-44879118 GCF_014905685.2 Nematolebias whitei | reverse complement strand
TTGCAATATTCTAAACAATGTTTCTAAACACTAAACACTCTAAAAGAACACAGCATGTCATGATTTCAGCTCCCTGCCTCCTCTGCTCTTTGTCACCTGCCAGTGCTCTTGGCCACGCCCACTTCTCTGCTCTGCACGTGAACAGCTGATCAGCTGCAGCAGGAAGCTCATCCTGCAGTATGGGCTGCACAAAGGTGCTAAATAATTTTAAATCATTTATTTTAAATTAAAACCCCATGCCGATCGTGCGGCGCCTCCGTCAATTAGCCAACTGTGCGTCATGTCCCATCTTATTTTGAAAAACCGTGATAGAGAGAGTCCACGATAAACGAACCGCAAAGTAGCGAGTGACTACGGTATTCTGTAATTATTATAATAACAGAAACCAAACGCATCAAGTTGCTTCTGAAATCATTAATGATACAAATAAAAAAGATCAGGAATTGATTTTTTTTTTGTCATTTTTTGTGATTTGATCTCATTCCATTTACAAGGTTATGAATAACCTTATATACATTTATATATAAAGTACTGTATTCATTCAACCTTTATTTATACAGGTTAGTCTCGTTGTATAAATAAAGGTTGAATGAATACAGTACTTTATATGTAAAAGTAAATAAAGTTATTCATAACCTTGTAAATGGAATGAGATCAAATGTGTTTCACAAAAAATATCAATTCCTGATCTTTTTTATTTGTATCATTAATGATTTCAGAAGCAACTTGATGCGTTTGGTTTCTAAATTACTATATAACTATAACAACAACAATAAAGTATGTATAGATAGAATATATAACATATTTATTTATAACCTTTACATGTTACACTAAATTTATTCCTTTTATGTGGAAATGGGAAACGAACTCGAATAACAAAAGAACACAGTGAGAATTTAAAAATATGACTCACGCCCGTTTTGAATATGAAGCTACAACCAGGAAACGTCCGTCACAACTTTTCATAAACTCTGGACTCAGTTGTTCTTGACAAACAAAAACAGTTTCTGTTTAGTTTCAAACAAACGAGCTGGATGAAATAACAAAACAACAACATGTGATGCTCCTGAAAAGCTTTACGAGTGTGCAGAGGCTTCCTGGAACGGTGACGTCTTAATTGAACTAAAAGTGTAAGTTGTTAATTAGTGCGTGTCAGATGCGTCCACGGGGAGTTGTCTTCTCAATGCTTTGTGTTTTTATTTCAACAGAAGCTTTTTTTATGGTTGTAACTTCTTATTTAGTCATTTTTGTCACGCCACTCGAATCTAGAAAAATTAATACAGAATTTGCTAAAAGTTTTCATATTTCTAACAGCATAAATAAATAATAAACAGCAGATTTAAGCAAAAAACATTTTTAAATCATAGAAATGTTTTAAAGAGGTGTTTAAAAAGTACTGAAGAATAACTTGGGGGGGAAAAACTGAACCTTGGATTTCTAATAGTTAACCAGTATAGCAGGCAGGTAAACATTAACGTTTCTGTGCCTCTTTAGTTTTATTGGTTTCTTTAAAAAAAGACTTTAATGTATTCACCCTTTACTCTTTTCTTCTATTTATAACCTCCAGAGTAACGCTGTTGTAGATTAAAGTGGCCTCTACTTTCAATCCTACTTCAAATATTTGCTCCTTCACGTTTGCTTCACTCTCTCCGTGCGTATGGAAGTAATCTGGGGAAAGTATCCGCTCAGGCGGCTGATAAAAACTCTGGCTCTCAGGTTGTGGCAGGTACATGGCGCTGCACCGCACCACTCCCCTCTTCATCGCCAAACCGAAACAAAGGAACGATTGTCCCGAGAAGGAGCAGAGGGTTCGCATTTCACTTCCCATGAGGCGCAGGTTTGTTGTAACAAACATGAAGCAGCAAAACACCGAAGACAAAAAAAATAAAAATTATATGCATTTATTGCAGTAAAGAAAAGTGAAGCACCTACATAAACGTGCACACAAGAACGTCCCCATCTCATCTTCCAGCATATGAAAAGGTGCAGACCTGCCTGCAGGGGTTGCTTCACCGACTCTCGGGGCCATTTCATAATGCTCACACATAAAAAGCAGAAATGATGCATTAACTCGAATAAACACCGTGACAACGCCCTAAAGAACTATAGTTGTGTTATATATGATGCATGCTCAATAATCCATGCAGGTAAAGTTAGTTATATTTTATACATAATTCATTAGTAGAACACACAAGCTGAGCTCTCGGTTTAACTAGCTGCTGGGCCTTAAGGAAGTTACCAAAGGTTTGAAATAAAAACATTGTGTAATGTGTTGCATTCAAGGTGCATACTGCACAGGACTCACAGCAACTAAAGTTTGACTTCAATATCTGTAAAACTGACAAGTTCGCAGCCACTTTTGTGCAGAGTAATGCTGCTTAGTTGTAGCGGCCATCCTCCATCGGGGTGAACCTAAAAGTTTTCCAGCTGTAGATGTTCATCTTAAATCTGTCCACTGGTTCGTGAACACAACACACACACTCAGAAACACTGTCGCTCTGCCTCCAGCATATATAAAAATATATATAAAGTAGCTACAAAAGCTATTGCCGAGCAACATATCTTCTTTTTTAAAGTTTCTGACTACATGGATTTAAGTAAAATATCTATAATACATTTATGAACTTGTTTTATTTGTATTTAATACAGTTCAGTGAAATATTTATTCAAAATTAATGCTTTTTTTTTGTCATGACTAAGAAAAGAACCGTTTTAAAACGATGACAGGAAAAGGCTGCTAGGCTGAGAAGGATCTGTTTTGCGTGCAGGAGGACTCTGACACTGTGGGCTGCATCACTGGTGACCAGGAAGACGTTTACAGAAGATACAGAGGTGTGGTGGACAGAACCACCTGCAACTCAACGCTGGAAAAACTGAAGAGCTGCAGGAGGACTACAGGAAGAAGATCATCCCCTCCACCCCCATCAACATCAAGGGTACTAAGGTGGACACTGTGGACTGCTACAAGTACCTGAGGTCCACCTTGACAATAAACTGGACAGCTAACACCAACGCCCTCTACAAGATTCTCCTCATTCTGAGGAGACTCAGGTCCTTTAACATCCGCAGGACCATGCTGCAGATGTTTTACCACTCGGTGGTCTCCAGGGTCTTCTTCTACACTGTGATGTGTTGGGCAGCAGGTTGAAGAAAGCCGATGCCAACACACTCGATAAACTCATCAGGAGAGCTGGTTCAGTTCTGGGAGTGGACCTGCAGTCTCTGACAGAGGTGTCTGAGCAGAGGACGCTGAGGAACCTGCTCCAGATCCTGAACAACACGTCACCCCCCCCCTGCATGACACCCTGGACTCATCGCAGCACCTACAGTCGTAGGTGCGCCACAGAACACCACAGGAAGTCCTTCAAGCTTTTCAACTCCTCCCCCTTTTCAACACAAAGGACAATCAAATGAATCCTGCACCACAATAAACACTTTAATGTTTCTGTCTGCACCCGACCCGTTTTAAAACTTAACAGTTGGTAGTTTAATATTCTGTTGTTGTTTTTTTTAAATATATTGAGTGATTCCTTATGTTCCTTTGTACTGAAACTCTGGCACAACAATTTCCTGTGGGATCAATAAAGTTCTATCTTATCTGATCTTATCCAACCACATTTGACTAAAATCTGCTACAAAACGTAATAAATAAATAAAAATTGTCATTTGCATGTACAAATTGAGTCCAGGTGTTGCACACATTAACCGTGTATAAAGTCTCTGTTCAGAGAGTTGTCTAAAAGTTTACGTGAATAACTTCTAAAACTATTATTCTAAATCATTTTCCACAACTGTTGCCACATGGATCCAACATTGTGCTATTTTAGGAATAAAAACCAGTCACAGCCCAATAAACCAACAATGTGAGATTATAAAATAACCATCTAGAACAAAACTGTCACCTCTGGAGGAAAGAGAGAAACATCTCCAACAGACAAGTTGACCTGAGTGAACCAAAACAACAAAGACTTTTCAACACAAGGTCTCGGAAGACCTGCCTTAAGATGGTCTTGATGCAGTTACAGTCTATAAACACAAACCGGACACTAGTTTCTTCATTTGGACTTTATTCTGAGTGATTCTGCAGAAGTAGAACGTAAAAACCACTGCCTTTAGTTCCTGGGCACTTAGTAAACATTTCAGAGCTATACTGTGGCACGCTAACCAAAACTATCAACAGTTTTAGGTTTTACAAAAAGATAAAATCAGTAGTCATAAATACTTCATAACATAAAGTAGATGAGACTCTTAAATGGCTTATCAGCAAAGTTTGATCACTTTAATGAGCAATAGTCAGGTCACGCGTCTGCCACCTTTATTTTAAAGAGTTGTAGGATGAAAAGTTTGGAAGTTGTTTAAATCTGTCAGCAACAAAAGTTGCAGCAATGTGAATATTTGATTTAAAGTATAATCAGAAAAAAGAGCAACCCGTCAACCAGGATTACAGTTCCAGGTTTGGTAAGTTTTCTTGTTTATATTATAATAATTATTAGGGATCGTGTTTAACAAACTAACTTTCTATTTGTGAGATAAATGAACTGCTGCAAAGCAACAAATAAATTTAAAAAAGCTATAATAATCTTATTTTTTCATTCATTCAACTGTTATTTACCTGCTATGCTAACATTTACACCTCCTAAAATAATATTATCAACATGGACAATTACGATAAAAAGAAAAACGTGTGACCAAATTTCTAAGGTCCTAGAAATGTCTGCCCGAGTTCTAAAAGGCTCAACTGGGTCTGCAGAAGTGGAAGTACAGATGGTGAAACAAAGCACTTCAAGTACTTCAGCTAATCTGTTCTTATCACGTTGTTTCATAATGGCTGTATTGTGTCCATCATTTGAGTAAAATGAGAATATTTCTTCGGTAATTCAACCAAGAAAAACTAAATTTTTATATAAATTAATCACAAGTTTGTTAGTTTTACTTTCTTAAATGACGTCACATCTCATATTAAAAAAAGAAGTGAAGCGATAAATCCGTTCCCTTTGTGTATCACATCCTTTTATTTATATACAATACTTCTAAGTTATTTAATTTACCAAAGGAACATCTTAAGCAGAAACAAGTAATTCAGTTCATTTCCACAGGGCGACGTCAATTAGGAGATCATATCCCTCCAGTTTTAGCTTCTCTCCACTGGCTCCCTGTCAAATCCAGATTTGAATTCAAAATCTTACTTCTGACCTACAAAGCTCTCAACAACCTAGCTCCATCTTATATTACAGATCTTATTGTTCCATATTTTTCTAACAGAGCACTTCACTCTCAGACTGCAGGTTCACTTGTGGTTCCTAGGGTTTCCAAAAGCAGAATGGGAGGAAGATCTTTCAGTTCTCAGGCTCCTCTCTTGTGGAACCAACTTCCAGTTTCTGTCTGTGAGGCCGACACATTGTCCAGTTTAAGACTGGGATTAAGACTTTCCTTTTTGATGAATCCTATAACTAGGGTCGGCTTGTTATGTTAGCTGCAGCTTAGACTACTAGAGGACAAACTGACCTCATTTCCTTAAATGATTTGCTAAAATTTAATAGTTTTCATTTGGTACTATTTATCTTAACATGTGATTCTTGACCTGCCATTGTGTATCTGTTCCTCTCAAACCCAGCTGGTCGAAGAAGATGGCGTCTTGTCCTGAGCCTGGTTCTGCTAAAGGTTTCTTCCTCATGAGGGAGTTCTTCCTTTCCACTGTCGCCTTCATGCTTGCTCTGGATGAGAGTTCTGTGACGGAGTTGAACTCAAAGCTCCTCAGATAAATAATGTTAAATCATTATTTTTACATATCCATGTTTAGGTTCAGTGCCCTGAGACGACTTTGATTGTAAATTGGCGCTTTATAAATAAACTGAACTGAACTGAATTGAAAAGTCTCACCCCAAAAAATCTGCACACAAAGTTGTGGAAATGTGTGTTCTTACACAACATATCAGGAAAATGTCACAGTTTGTGAGAAAATGGCTAAAAAGAATTGGGATATATTGGAAACGATACTTTATGGTTTTGCTTTAATCTCTGGTATTCTGATTTAGCTGAAAGGCAAGACTAAATTCATCACTAACCCAGGGTTATCTCTGAAAATATCTCCGTTGGTTTTCGTTGTCGCTCTACGGCCCAGACAAATAACCTTCAGATAGACCTGTACTAGAATCAGGCATAATTCACATACTCTCAACAGAAAACGTAATCGCTCGGCACGGCTCGGCACGGCTCTGCACAGGTTAGGTATTCCAGCTATGCAGCGCCTGCTGTCGTTTCCCACACTGTGAATGGAGAGTTAGCGAGGAAGCAAAGCGGTGGAGGAGAACACGACAACCCGGTGAGAACACGCGCGCACAAACAGGGTAAACAATTAATTTCCATCCTGATGCTTAAATAATTATAACTTGGAGCGTCAAGCGTTAACTACTCGTGTAAAAACAGCACACATTCATTTTCCAGATACGCCCTGGATGCACCCGACTCCTGACACTGGCAGGAAAAGAGAAACGTAGGTAGAATTAACAGACGGCATTTAGATCACATCGACCATCAAGTGCTCTCATGAGCATGTAGAAATTAAAATCTACTAAACAAAAATCAGACAAGTGGACATCCACAGAGGGGAATAATGCACTCCCTTCTCCAGCGATGCATTCATGCACGCCCTCAGTCCTCTCCTTACAGCCACTTCTTGAGTATCCACTTTACTTGCTGGTGTTCACTTTATCACAATAATGATGAAACGAGAAAACGAGCCGCTTTCACTGCAGCGTAATAATCTCTAACGACATTACTCCATTATTTCCTGATACCTGATATTTCCAGAAAATTGACGCTATGCCGAGGCTTCATCATGACCAGGAAGTTGTAAACCTTTATTGTTACTACAACTGGAGCAAACATGGCTGCTTTTTGTCCTTATTGAAGGTACAAATAAATCTGCATCAACAGAAAATCTACTAGTTTATAACATAGCATGAAATAAAGCAAATCATCAATATAGTGCACTTCCACTGAAATCAGTTTTTTTTTTATCAGTTCCATGTTTTACACCGAAACAACAAATGTTTACCTCCAAACGTATCTCAATTAATGGTGGACTGAAAATAATTCAGAATTTAAATGGGGAAAATATCCCAAAATTTCATGAATACAGTAGTCCCTCACTACGTCGCGGTTCGCTTTTCGCGGACTCGCTCTACCGCAGTTTTTCACAATAAGATTGGACACGACACACAATTGGCTGATTGATGGATGAGCTGCACAATCGGCATGAAATTTTTATTTAAAGTAAATTACTTAAAATTATTTAGCACCGGCTGCTACAGCTTCGTGCAGCCCTTCCTTCAGGATGAGCTTCCTGCTGCAGCTGATCAGCTGTTCTCCATGCAGAGCAGCGAAGTGGGCGTGGCCAAGAGCGCTTGCAGGTGACAAAGAGCAGAGGAGGCAGGGAGCTGAAATCATGACATTCTGTGCTCTTATAGAGAGTTTAGAAACATTGTTTAGAATATTGCAAGAGTGTAGGAAGGGTTTAAAATGTCTTCATATATATTTATATATATATATACACACACACTAAAATAAACTACTCCTTACTATACTATTCCTACTTTGCGTTTTTTCACTTATCGCGGGGCTTCAGGGCACGGACACCCCGCGATAAACGAGGGACTACTTTATTGGATTTTTAAAAAAAATATATAAATACAGTGCGTCAGTTACACATAATCTCCAAAACTTTAGTAAGACACCTACAATTTTGCCTGTTAAGCCATTTTAAAAAGAATAAAATAAAATAGGAACTTTTTGTAACAAGAGCAACAAAAAGGCCTTTCATTTGACAAAGTTGCTTATAGGTTTTATATTTTAACAGTAAATATAGTGACACACTATAGTGTAAAAGAAAGTTTTGCACGTGGATAGCTTTCAGTTGCCCCATCATGTACTTAATGGGCTTTATTGGAGAAATATTTGTGTTTTAAAACATTTAACCTAAAACAAGTGCAGCTTGATTATTTTTTTGAGTCCAGCTCTTCTTCGTTTTTCTCTGACCGTTGGGTCTTCACCATTTTCTTTGCTCATTCCTCGTCATAATAAAACTTAAGTTTTTCCTTCCAAATCACACATACTGTTTTAGACCATGTCAAGCTTCATGTCTTGGTTGTTTAAGTGGTTATTTCTGAATGCTGTGGGCTACTTTTGATTAGGGGTCAAAGAAATAAAAACACGCTTGCAAAGCAGAATCTGGCTAAAATATTTTAACACTATTAATTTTTTTTGTGATTGCTGCGTGGCCCTTATGGAAATGAAATAACATCAAGTAGAAGGCGATGTTTAGGCTGGTGTTCCTCCTGCCACCTAAATCAGACAGCCCTGAACTAGAACCTGCCATCTCAAAATGCACGTACCAAAATCCACTTCAGATACTAATGAAAGCTTAACCAGTCCAGCTAGAAAGTACAAAAATATTCAGCTTCTGACAAGATCTATAGAGTTAATAAATACAAAAAGTGCTGCTAAAAGCAACGATTTTCTTTTTTAGTATGTAAAATAAAGAGCGATTGCTCTCCATATAAATAAAAATAAATTAAACTCGGGGATCAGAGTAAGAAAAACAACGATAAGCCAAGCAGCTGAAGGCTGTGGTGTTCTGGAAACAGTCAAGTTTGTTGATGACAAGCGGATTTTCACCACACGAGCCGGTGCCATGACGCTCCTAACACGAAACGATACAAGAGGAGGGAGGAGTGTGTGAAGAGACGCAGAAGTGGTGAACAACAAAATACAAAGAGAAAACGGCAAAGGCACAAACAGAACAAATATACACAAAGGAAAGAAGAAAAGAGGAGGAGATGATAAAATAAATACTTTCCAAGAGGTAAATTCCCCGAACGGTTACTATTCTGGGGAGGTGAGCAAACCTCTTTGGCACAGCCCTGATAAAAGCATCTTAATGCAGCTGATAAGACGAGCAGCAAGAAACAGAAGATGGAGGTCGAACACAACGTGCGAAGAGGACAAGGAATAGAGACGTCGATGATTCGCGTTAAAACAGACGTGCCTGGAAGTGACAAAAGAACGAGCAGAAGAAGCTGGATGTGTAACCGAGCAGACAATTTTAGGAATAGGTCACCAGATCTATTATTTAAGACTCTTCGTCATTAAGTCTCATTATTCTGCGTCAGGCCTCCTCGTATAATCTCATAATTACACTCCTGTCTTCATTACCTTCTTTCACCAGACGATATTCATCAGGAAACGAGTAAAATCTTTTACTTTAGAGGATGTATTTGTGTACGTAGCTTCACAGCAGCCGTAACGCAGAGTTAAAGTCAAACACAGCACTTGGAGGGCGCTTCCATTCCGTCACTGCAGCATGAAGCAGTCCCATCAATTTATTTTGTGCCGACACATCGTTCCTTCTTCCTGTCCTCCCTCCTCATTTATTCCTTCAGCTCAGCTTGTCCTCGTTATTCTGAACCATCTCTTTGAATAAATACAGTTTCGTCTTTACATTTTCTGGCAGAATTTGCGCTTTTTGCATCTCATTTGCTTTCCATTCAATTTGTTATGGTACTGTGGCTACAAATAATAAAAAAAATAAAAAAATAAAACACTGGACGCCATGTTTCCTTGAATCGAACGTTGGGAATAGTCGAGCTAAAATCTGGTATGCAAACAAAGGATTGTCAAGGACGGTGACCAGTTAAACAGGAGTGGGACCCGTGAGACGAGCGTGACAACAACTGGTGCTTTGAGAAATGAGGAAAAGGAATGTGACTTGGGCTGATGTTGGATTTATTTATTTATTTAACATAAAATCGTTAGTTACAGCTTCATAATCATGACTGCTTTGGAAAATCTTAAGGACAGTAAAATGAAACTGCAGTTAAAATAAAACTACTGGGGCAAACATGTTTTTTGCAAAGATAAATGTTAGCAGCCTTTACTGTAACCACAGCTTTTATTGATTAGGAATTATTGTTTTGAGATCCTAAGACATTTAAATAATAATAATTATTATTTTTACTCAGATCAGAGCCTTGAAATTTTCTTTAATACAGCAAATGATCTCCCATGTTGGTAAATGTTACAAACAATATCTGTGATTTTCAGACTGTAATAAATCATGTGTACATGTAGAACACATTTAACGGGCAATGTAAGAGTCAACACGCCTTAAATGTCCCTGATAACTCTGTATTCTTGAGTTGTTGAAAAAAATTATTAACTGAAACTGTTCTACATGTAATTTATCTAATAAATATTAAACAATATTGACTATATGTCATTTATTCTTCACATATAAAGTAGCGTAAATAAAGACAAGAGTATCCGAAGCACTGAATAATTTACATTTGACGCAGTTAAGCCAAGTATAAAAATATGTACATATCACAAATAGACTGACTTAATGTAAACGTTTAGATTCTAATCAACGACGCAAAAAAGTAATTTTAAGCAACGATGTCATAAATGTCTAAAGAACGTCTTGAGTTCACTGTTGCCAGAGTTGGGGTCTTGATGTCATGAAACACCATTTGGTGGATCTTGAGATGATTTCTAGAAGTCAAATGAAACTTAAAAAGCATCTAACACTATACGTTAATTATTACAAGTAGGCCTGTCGCGATAAACAAGAAATTAATCAATCGCATGATAAATGAAAATGATCAACCTAATTTTCATTCATCGGCTTTATCGTTTCTTCGTGTCTCTCTTTCTATTGAAGACACTGGATGAAAAGACTCCGGCGCTCTTCACTGACCCCTCCCTTTCTCTTTAAAATCTGTTTTAGTCGTCCAAAATCACGTTTTTGGATCGTTAAAAGCAGCTAAGCTGAGAAGCTAAGCTATGACCTAAGCTAACAGACCGACCTCGGGGGG
>NC_056508.1:44819492-44868147 GCF_014905685.2 Nematolebias whitei | reverse complement strand
GGGGGGACCTCCGTCTTGTCAAAGACCGTGCCTTCATGTAAAAAGTGTTTTTTCTCTGCAAAAAGAAGCTGAGAACTTGTTTAATGATTTTTTAATAAAAGCTTTGTATGAAAAATGCCAAAGAGCTCAAACCACACCAAGCGTCCGCCATTTTGGAAAAAAAAAAAAAAAGGAAGGACAGACAGCCCATGTCACGTCAAGGGGCCTCCCTCCCATTTTTCCTAAAGCGACACGCTGCTCACTCCCTCACTATCCATCCTTCAGTTCAAAAGGTCTTATACTGCCATCCGGTGGTCAAAAAAGGTACTACACTCAAAACAAATCAACCAACATTTCCTCTTAAATTTGACAATAATTACTGATTAGTGTCAAATTTCAAACAATTTTATTGTTTATCGCAATAATTTCTGAGACAATTAATCGCCCAGCAAAATTTGTTATCGTGTTATCGTGACAGGCCTAATTACAAGAATTATAAACAGCAGTTATAAATGAATAAAAGCAGTACAAGGGTTGGTCGCATTGTTTGTTTTATTTGTTAATTGTTTAATTGGCTTATTAGTGCTGGTATGTTTTAACCAGCGATGCTCGAGGTCATGAGCCTCTGCAGTTGTTTGGCCTCGAGTTGAAAGGTTTAAGAACCACTGCTCCAAAGATCTTGTTG
This sequence comes from Nematolebias whitei, assembly GCF_014905685.2. Taxonomy (NCBI): domain Eukaryota; kingdom Metazoa; phylum Chordata; class Actinopteri; order Cyprinodontiformes; family Rivulidae; genus Nematolebias; species Nematolebias whitei. The sequence goes on along the minus strand of NC_056508.1, from coordinate 44,867,483 downwards.
GTAATATTGCAGATGACTATATTCATGTTAATTTCTCTGATAAACATAACCTTACCAGAGCCTGAACAATTACCAAAGTCCTAATCTACATTTGATGGCGACGATAAAAAAATGTTTCACTCTGCTTTTAGAAAAATTGCTTTCCAAGAATAGCCCTGCATGTTCCACAAAAATCTCTTTGTATTTTCTCCTCAGACGTGTCATGCTCCTGACAGGTGCCTTCACTCGATGTGTAAATTTAGCTTTGCCGCTCATTACGACAGCATTTTAACCTCAGAAACGTAAATATATAAATATACAAACACTGAACTGACACCAAGAGCACTTGCTACAAATACTTTTCGTTTTTTTTACAGGACAAACATCCCATGTTCAGAATTTCATTGGCTATAATGTTTGAGCCTAGAACAAACTCATTTACAAGCACCTCAGTGTAAACGCATCAGATCTGAGGATGCACTTTCTGCAAAGAGAACGCTCATTGGCTACTGTAGCCCGTAAACACGACATTGAAGATTTAGTGTCAAGTAAGGAAGTCCAGTAAAACTCAGTGCCTTGGCATTCAGTTGAAGCACAAAATCTGTACTCCGACTAAATGCTATAAACTATTAGAAGAAAAAAGCAATATTTATATTATTACTATTAGTTTAACATATTGTGTTCTTTGGACTGTTAAATGTAATAAATTCAGCACGAACTGTAAAGTTTGAGCTGTTCTGATGTTCGGTCCCAGTTCAACAACTGAACCCGAAACAAATGATGGTTTCATCTTTATGAAGATATCCAACATTTTTCAGTCAGGTCGTCTGGACAGTTTTTTTTTTTTTTGTGTGTGTGTGCAAAAAAATAATAATCTGTCCAGATGACCTGACTGAAAAATGTTGGATTGTATACCTGGATTATTGAGCATGGACTTTGTTGTTTATGAAGATATGTTGTTTTTGTTTCGTTTTTATTTAATTTCCTCCATTTACTTTTCATTTTATATGCTTTTTTTAAAATTTGACTGTCTATTATCTTCTGTTTTTTGTTTAAAACAGGTCTCTCTTGTAAATGAGTCCACGTGGCACAATGTGACTAACCTGTAAAGGTTGAATGAATCTTTGTTTAAAAGTGCATTACTAACCCTCCTTATTTCTTACCGTATCAGTTTATCAGATGTCACTTATTAAATGGAGGCAGACAAAGTTCACCAGAGTCACACAATATAGACCTGACACAACCAGTGCTCGTTCCTTCCTCACAGACTCTGCACCACGTACAGCTCGAAACAGACCGTTTGTAATACATTAGTTTTCTAAGAAGCTAGCAAAGTGATCCCACGAGGACTGCAGTCACCTTCTTTTTGGAATCCACGTTCCCCACTGCCCCACACAAACCCTCAACCTTTTCTGCTTCTCTCTCCTTCAGGGGTCGCCACATTGAACTAACTCGCACGAAGACTTGGCAGTTGTTTTTATGCCAGATGCCCTTCCTGACGCAACCAAAGGCCACCAAGCCACCACAGCCCTCTGTGTGGAGCAGAGAGCTGCCATCTATAGGGCGCATGAGGGAGCACATGGTGGGGGTTAAGGCCAGGGCTTTGCTCAAGGGCCCACAGTGGGCTAAATGATGGTGGAGGCAGGTTTGGGCGTTTCACCTTACCCACCCACATTTTGACGTTGTCAGTAGGGGGAGTTGAACCAGCGACCTTCCCATCACAGGCCCACCTTCTCTAACTTCAGCGCCACCACTCCCCCCATTATATATATATATATATATGTAATTTATTTAAGCAACCTGTTCATCCTGCCCTCGACTCATTCAGCCATTGAGAGCCGAGACCAAAGCCTGGAGCAGAGCGTCTCCTGTGCTCTCATCCAGGCATCCCTGCCTTCATTTTCCTGCAGTCTCATTAAGTCGGTACCAAAGGACAGAGAATAAGGTTTTCCCTTGTTCCTCCACTAATCTCTTTTTTTCTGTCCATTTATACTCCCTGTTGACTGAGAGGTGCTCTGAAGCCCAAGCTCCAGTCTGGCCCGCTGTCCTGTCTAATCTATCCAGCGGACGTGATCAGACGCTGGCCACATACCACCCAAAACACCCACCCTTTCCTCCTCCTCCATCTTTCCCCCCACTCTTCATCTCTTTCTCTCTCCCACCCTCCCCATCTTGGGCCTCACTCCACATTCCTCCCTCACTAATACTATTCCCATTATCGCGCGCCGTCCCTCACCTCGTGTTGCATTCCTATCACACTTTACACTACTCCCTCTCATCTTCCATCACTAATTATACGCCCGGACCAAACAATGCCTTACACATTACTGCTACTTTAAAACTGTTTACTCTGTCTCCCTTTCATCTTTGGGTTTCTCTCAAGATGTGTACCTCCTCAACACATTCCTCCTCAAGTGCTCCAAATCCATTGTTTCCTCACTCAGCTTCCTCGGGAATAATTAAGAAAAACTTTAGATCTAAAGCAGCCGAGTCTGGTTTCCACTGCCTTGGCAGACTCCGCTCTTCTGAGAACTGGCATGGTTTACACCTGCCACCACTAGCAGGTTTCTTTCCATTCAATCCTTTCATCTCGATCCCAAGAGTTTTCTTTTTATATCCAAGTCCTTAATCAGCCTAAATTTTCTCTTTTCATTCCGTTTGCTTCTCCAGCTGTCACTCTCCAACTTCATCTATGAGTTTGTTCAGAACTGCCTTTTCAAATGTTTGGTTTTCTTTCTTATTCGATTGCAGTGGAACAGCATTAAAAACAAGTCTGAACTCCTTCGGTACCCACTGGAAACGTGTTCCACACCATCAGTGGAGGTCTGGGCCTCTTTTGACCGCATTCGTTTGGTAGTTCGAGCGCAAGCTGTCCCGAGCCTCGATGTAGGACCTCCGACTGAACTGACCCTACACAAGCAACCGAGTGAATGTTTCAGGGTTCACTAAACAGCTGGCTGATAAAAGATAAGTATTTATTAACCTTTATTTAACCAGGCAAATCTCTTTTGCAAAGGGGGCCTGAAGGCAGCCCAACGTACCTGGAGAAAACCCACACAAGCACAAGAAGAACATGCAAACTCCACACAGGAAGACCCTAGGACCAACCAGGGATTGAACCCAGGACCTTCTTTCTGCGAGGCAACAGTGCTAACCACTAAGCCAGTGGTAACCTGCTGCTGCTCTTGGGTCAAAATAACCCTGAGACCTCAGTCTTAAAACTCACTTAAGCCCTTTATCCACAGGGCCTTTCGGGGCTCCTATGTAACTAGTTCGGGCCGATTGCGTGGTTTATCCACAGTGCCTTCAGCGGTGGAACCCACCCCATTTTTGGGACCTACTTCTCTGAGGTCCCAGGTCTGGTTCTTGTTGGGTCTAGATGTGACATCAGCGCACTGTAGGTCACTGATTGGTCTGGGGGCGTATTCATTGGTTGAGGGCGGAGATCAAGGAGGTCATCCATTTTGGTTGTGTGTTGTTTTCCGGCTCTTCTTCTTCTAATACATGTTAGTGGTGCTTAGAAAAGAGCTTAATGTAGCATTAGCGCCACCAGCTGGTAAGGTGCGTTGATATTAATAATCCGCCCACTAGAGGTGAACGATCTGCCCACTAAACGGGAACTATGGGCACTGTGGAGACAGAAAAAAAGAGGTCCCACCAGAACCGGACACAACAGGGTTCAACAAGAACCGGCCCAGTGGATAAGGGGCTTTAGTTTAATGTTCTGATTGTTTTAAGACTTGCTGTGGTCACCAAGCTGTAAAGTGCTGCGTCAGACAGACAAGAGTTTAAACGGCATTACGTCACATTATATTCACCTAATTACACACAGAGCTGATGGTAAACTCACAGTGAAGTGGTGAGCAGCCTGCTCTGTGGATTTAAACACGGTGATCTCACCAATCATTTTATGCACCTTTATATATCTTGTCTGTTTGGTAATTAAGCTCATCGAGAGACAACTTCACAAGAATACAACTCAATAATAAAGTTGAGACATCTGAATGTAGTTATTTGTATAGAAACACCAGAAGAGCTGCTGATTTGCTGCCCTTTGTGTGACACGGCTGGTTGTGTATCTGCCGAGTTTTATGTTCGTTCGTCCCTTATTTTACCAGGTGAAATGTCTGAGAGCCCGTTCTCGTTTACAAACATGACCTGGAAAATGTACACAAAAAACAGGGTACATCAGTACATTACATCATTGTACAGAACTATGTTTTAAATGATAGCTGAGTGGGGTTCAGATTTTACCATCAAATTAGAAAAGACATGACAGAGATGACCGCTTGCAGTCACTTCACCTGAAACACCTTTGTCATTCTGCTCGTCTATCATCTCCGCTTTCAACACATTCTGTACATTCCTTTGTCCGTGTACTGAAACCACAGTTTTCTCACTCTGACTCATGTACTGGTTACTAATTACTAAGGTAGTCTCTGCCAAGGTATGTATTCCTGTCCCTCTTCATACCTTTGCCCTCCACTTTAACGATTAAGACTCGTAATCTATCCGAGGCTGAAACTTCGTGGGCACGCCTGACGTCACTGAACAAACACACGCCTTGAAAATGATCGCTTGAATAACAGCAACTGTGACAAGGATGGTGGACAACCTGTACTTTCTAATAACTGAACGTGTGTGTACACAACTGAATGACTGACACAGGCAAACATGGTGTCGAACATTCTCCGTATTAACCTCCCCTCTCTTCAAACATGTCTTAAACTATCCTGGGTGTGTTTCTGTCACGTTCCCCGTTGGGTCAGAAAATACACCTGAAACAGTTCTACTAGGATATCGTAATTTATCGAGCAAGTCTTGGGCATTAACGTCAACGTCCAGCTCTAAAGCCAATGCTGGATTATTTTTGAACATCTTTTAAGACTACACCTGCATTCAGAAGATTATTATGTTTGGTTTGGTTTCCATTTATAATGCACTGAAAACAAAGTCTCACATTGACATCTTGTTGACTCCTTGTAGCCCCAAAGCAGAAGAACAAAAACATCAAATGATACTTAGTGTGACCGTGAGGTAGCAACAGGCATGTTTCTGCCCAGCTGACAAAGGCTGCTCTTTGCCAGCTACTAAAATAACACCCTAATACCCTGATTGTTACTGAGTGGGCGGTTTTGTCTTCAACTGCTAAACGATGACCACAGAGTTTTAATAACACAAGGATTTCCTGTCTTCAATAATCAATCATGATGTGTTGCATAAACTGAATGTCATTTACATCCCATTTTTCCATACTTTTTTTTTTGCAATCTACTACTTCTGCATGCTTTGTGCTATTTTAGCCATTTATCAAAATGTTCAGCTCATTCAGGAGATTACCTTTACCTTTGCTTTCTGTACTTTTTACACTTTTCAAACTATTTCCAAATATTTTTCACGTGGAAATACAGAGATCTCTAAATCCTGCAAAAACGTCCTCCGTGAAATCGGTTTCCGCACGCCGGCTCTATTTTTGTCTTCTTGTGCCACTTGTACTTGCTTTTTGCTACCAGCTGCTGCTTTTATGTAGGCCTGTCACGATAATAAATTTTGCTGGGCGATTAATTGTCTCAGAAATTATTGCGATAAATGATAATATTGTTTGAAATTTGACAACAATTAGTATTTATTGTCACATTTAAGGTTTTTTTTAATGTTTTGGGTGTGGTAATTTTTTCAACCACTAGATGGCAGTATAAGATGTTTGAACCGAAGGATGGATAGTGAGGGAGCGAGCAGCGTGTCTCTTTAAGAAGATGGTTAAAATAGATTTTGGATTTAAAATGGATAAAGAGAAAGGGAGGGGTCAGTGAAGAGCACCGGAGTCGAGTCTTTTGTCATCCAGTGTCTTCAGTAGAAAGAGAGAGACACGAAGAAACGATAAAGCCGATAAATGAAAATGAGATTGATAATTTTCATTTATCATGTGATTAATTGATTTATTGTTTACTGCGACAGGCCTACTGTTATGTAGCCTTTTGCTACTTGTTTTAGCCAACCATTTGCCAGTTGTTTTAGCTAATGTTTTACTACTTTAACCAGCCTGTTGCTCCATTATGTTTGCATTTTTTGCAACTTTTAGCAAGTCTCTTGCTCTTCTTGTGGCAGTCCACGACTTTATTTGCTTTTAGCGTGTTGCTAATGTCTTTTCGTTTGCATTTTGCTTTTTTTAGCTTATAGCTAGTGTTCTGCTCCTTGTAGCTTTAACAACTTATTTTCATCTTCTTAAAGCAAAGCCATTCAGCACAGCATTCAAACTGCATTGTTACAGAAAAAGCCATTTCTCTAGTTTTGATTTTCTAATGCAGACAATTTTAAACTGGCTGTAACATAGCAGTAATAAACTTGTACTAGCGAGGGGGGGAAGCAATTATACTGAGAAGTACTTTGTTCAAAAGTTCCCATCTTCCTCAAAAATACCTCAATAGTGATAATCTTCTTACAAATGTCTATTCAGAGGCGCCATGACAACTAGTAAACAGTAGTACATCACTGGCAACTCAATGGTCAACACACGGTTCACAAATGGGGGTGGGCTGTCGTGATTACTGAAGCTGAATTGTGCCAGTTCAAGAAACTAAAAAGCACTGTATAAAGTCCAGCAGTATAAATAAAACTCACAGGCACAAACATTTTGTTATGAGTTAGCGAATGGAGAATAAATGCGAAGCTGAAGTAAAAACAAGTACCAGATTACGACGATGCACAAACTAACACTCTCAGATGTTTGTTCATCTATCTGTGCAGCGATGAGCATCTAAACCCACAGAGCACAGAGGCGATATGTATCCTAGAGTCTACTTTCCAGCAATGCCAAAAATAACCCAACCAACTTGTGCTGAGACGAAACACTCGCAAACAAGACCGCTGTAACTATAGATTGTTGTTTTTATTAGACAAGCATTTCCAAGATATCTGCGTAAAAAGATTTCTCTACTCCACAAAGGCAGAGTTGGATCAAAGTTTACTGCTACGTTGTCAAAAATAGTGCTATAAACAATCATCAACAAGCTAGTCACATCTGACGACAAGACATCATGGAAATATTTGGTTAAAAACACTGTACTAAACCACTGTAGCACTAAAGAGCACACACATTTCTTCAGTCTGAACCTGACAGAACTGTGTTATGATCTCACCGTGACCCAGGACTTTCCAATATAAATGTTTTTGTCCTGCACGCCGCTGCTAACATCAGGAGAAGACTCACCTTGCTACATGATGCAAGTTTTTACAACAGGGATAGAGTCAGATGCTATCTCAGTCAACTTCTTCCCAGAAACAATTCTTTCAAAACAAGCCGTTCTCTACCGTGACACCGTGTTCTGGGAAAGCAGAGCTCTTGGTATGCGACAACATAAATGGAGACTTTTCTTTCAAAAGGTCCTTGGCTCATGGTGTTCAAAAACGTCTAAGTTGACCCCAGCAGGCAGGGGCCACCCGCTCACAATAAAGTCATCACTCGATAATTGGCGTCTTCAGATAAAATATAAATTATCTACAGGGTCCATTTGCTGCATCTGCACACTGCTAAGCTTTTTAAGCTTGGGTCAACTGGGGCATAACAGGAAGGTGAAGTGGAGGGGGTCCAGAAATCAGAAGGGGAGCAGGTCTGAGGTTAGACTCTGTGGGGGTTGTGGTTGAATTGATTCGTGTTTTATTCAGCTTCTTTTTTTTATTTTTTAAGATGGTGCATGTGAGAGCATGAGCCATGTGTACCGCCTGCTCGCCTTCATGGCCTTGTTTTCATGTTGTTCCAGTGCGTTTAAGAACAGCAGTGAACTCAGCGTGAGACTAACGTCTGGAGCGTGTAATCGAAACACCGTGCCTTAGCAGCCCCACACAGTGACCCCACTAATCTTCTTCTGACAAAGTGGCTTAGCTTCTATATGGTCATATGGCACAGTGAGGCAGCTTAAACACAACACAGGCGGGCTTGATCCGGGCCTGCAGACCCTTACATCCTCCACTCATTAAACAGATCACAGGAACAGTTAGGGAATTACAAACGATCACAGAAACATGAAATACATTCACTAAAACACCTTAATGAAAAATATATACAGTATATATATATATATATATATAGTTAACCTGCCTGTGATTCATTCAACCTTCAGGTTAGTCCTATTGAGCCACGAGGACTCATTCACAAGAGAGACCTGAATGCTGTAATGGCAGGACAGTTAGTAACGTAAACATTGGTAATGATCATTCCAGAGCCAGCAAGGGATTTAAAGGAGTACTGCATACATAAAGTGACTGGAACTTTAAAACTTAAACCAAGGTAGGTCAGAACATAAACACCGTGAGATACGGCCCAAACGCAAGAGCTAATGTTGCAGTGAGCTCAATATAGAATAAATACATGGACAATGTGTTGCCTATAAGCTGAGAAGGTAGACACGGGCCTATTGTTTGTTTTAAGGTATACCGTGGAGTAAAAAAAATTCACAGCGCCAAAACAGTAATTCTGTCTCTCATATCTGTCTCGTATCTGTATTTATCCCTACAGTTTAAATGTTTACAGCAGCGATATCAGAAGCATGGTGTTTTACACCTTTTTTATTTTTTATTTTCCTGTCTGTGACCGGACCTATAAATTGTTATTGATCATTGAGGAGCAAGGAAGAGGTGAAATAAAAACAAAACCGGAGTACTGTATACAAAATTAAGATTATATGGAACTTAAATTCCTTGTTTTCAAAGCAGCCAGTTCATTAAAAACACACATTCCAAGTGACTTTGGCTGCTCAAGACATTATTAATAAATAACAATTATTAATATTAATAATAAATAGATAAAACGTAAAAAAAACAATTACTTTATAGTAAGGTCACTGAACTTGGGTTATGTAGGTCTTAATACAAACACCATGAGACAGGAAAAATACATCCACAGTGTGTAGCCTACGAGCTGACAAGGTATGGTAATCGTAAAAGCACATTTTTACTATCTAGAACAAATGCTAGATGTTCAACTCAATCCAGTATTTCTATGATGTGTTGTTTTATGTCAACACGGGACCTTTCTTTGAACTTTGAAACTACTTTCTGTTTGTTCTCTTACCTTTCCTCTGCAGGAAGAGCCTGAGCAGAGGGTTAGCGGTGGAGATCGCCTTGCAGTAGTTGTCGTCATTGTTGATGGGCAGCAGGTCGCCGTGAACGTCGGCGTAGGCCACCAACAGCTCCACGTTGGGGATGCGATGCACGTGTTGCAGCAGGCCGTAGAATTCATCAAAACGACCAGGCTTCGACCGATCCAGAGAGAACCGACGAAACTCTGCACCAAACTGGGATGGGGGTGTGAGTTTATATTAATTATACCAACAAATAAACATGGGTGTACACATTGTTGAAATCAAAACACAGCTAAGATCAGGGTTTCTGCAAATTGTCAGTAAGGTAAATTCAAGAAAAGACCATTATGATACAAATTTAGTACCTATATGAATTACAAGAAATAAAAAAGGATTAATATAGTTTGATCTCCTTAAATCGTCTTGAATTGTGGTTTCCAAATGGATCTGCACCCACATAAATTATTTGGACCCAGGTTAGTTAATAAATATTATTTAATTTGCACACGTTCCTGTATTTTATTTTAAGATGTGCAGCTTTTGCCCATATTTATGGTAATTAATGAGGCAGCTCAGTTTTAGCAGTTTTGATGATTCTTTGGACATGGAGACATGCATTTGTAATAATTCAGTTAAGGTAGTGCAGCTTTTCTAGCATTTGCAGCAATTCATTTTATGTGGTGAAGTTTTTCCAGCATTTATGGTAATTAATTTAAGTTGACGCAAATTTTCCACCATTTACGGTTATTAATTTTAGGTGGTGCAGCTTACTAGCATATATGGTAATTTAGGGGTGCAGCTTTGCCAGCATTTATGGTACTTTATTTAAGACAGTAAAGCTTTTTTATCATGTTGATACATTTTAGGCAGTGTAAATTTTCAAGGATTTACAGTAATTTATTAGACGTGGAATGTCTTTTCTATAATTTAAAGTAATTAATTTTAAGAAATGTTGCTTTTCTTTAATTTATGGCAATGCCCACGTCTAGCTCACAGTTTCCCCTCTCTCTTTGCTACCAGCCCTCGATGAGGTACACACCGGAAAAAACAAGAACAAAACTAAAATACCTGTCAGTAAAATACTTTAAATATATGCAGTATATATTCTGGATCTTTGCTGGAGAAAATGTCCTTTAGGCAAATGTCACTGATGTTTAATTGAACACTAATGGTCTAAATTTTTAAACAATTTTTTTCTGTTAGAATCTCCATTCCACATAGGGTAAGCTAACATACCACATAATAAATTAATAATAATGAGCACACAACATGTGATTTAGACTGTCTTATCTACTTGCTTACAGGATGTTTGGTTCCATAATTAGACAAAATACATGTTTTCAGCACACGTGCATGTCCCTGTGAGCTGCTGCTGGTTTGTGAGTAATGGTCAGTGTGGTTTTACAGGATAAATGCCCTCAGATTACTAATCTGCAGGCAGCTGTGGAGCCGACACACAGCACAGATGACGCCTCACTGCTGATGTGCAGCAGATCTGGGTGTTGTGGTTACTGTTGCCAAGTGCTGAGAAAAAGATCATCTCCAATTTGCGGCTAGATTGGGCACTTGTTACACATCAGAGCAAAGATATGCATAAATTACTGTTTGGAGGTAAAATAAATGCACCTAAATATAGAAAAGTGGATTATTTTAGTTGGAAGAAAAATGTGTATAACTTTGTCTTTAAAAGAAAATATTAAAGGGGATGACACCTATGGATAGTGGCACCAAAAAAAGGTCGTAATTTATGACAACGTGTAAAAAAAAAGCAATTAAAAACTTGTTTAAGTGGCATTTTTAATGCGGACTACAGTTAGCGGCGGAAGGAGACAATCTCCCGCAGACCGAATGACACCTGTACAGCCGGGGAAAGAAATGCTAAAACCGGCAGGTATCGAGGACACAAACAAGACTTTATTAGTCACGAATAAATAAATAAACGAGTATAAATCCCAATTTATAGTATAAAACTGGCAAAATGTTGATAAATTGTAAAAACTGGCCAAACTTTGGTAAATGAATGGAGGGAGCGGGCGGAAGGAGTTGTGACAGGTGACACGGACTCGCTCAGCTGACATTAACCTCCAACTTATACAAGCTGTCCACAAAACTTAACAAATTACACCTGCGTCACAATCAAACTCAAAATCTGTCCTTACAGTCGACCTAAGAACGGTGAAAAATGAATGGCACGGCTCAGGCTTATTTGTAATTAGTGCGACATCTTACCCTGCTACCAAGCCACTTAGCTAAATTAGCCAGAGGAGAGTCAGCGCCGAGAGTTAGCGGCGCAAAGATGGCGAACAAAACTGACAACAAAGTCCCGGAATTACCTTGCTCTTCACCTCCACGGTACTCAGAGAATGGCTGCTCGGCACTCGGTGGGTTTTGTTCATGTTTCGCTAGCGGCGGGACCGCCGCCAGAGCCCCCGCACACACCGCCCTGCTCCTGCCGCCGTGTATCCGAGCCGAGAGTTGTTCGTCCGGGGACACGGACTGTCCCGAGAGCTCGTGGCGTCTCTAAGACCCGGGACAGCGGCTGTCGACCAGCCGGGATCAGCTCGTGAACTTATCTCCTGTCATATTCGGAGTTCCGACACCGCTCGGCGCTGTCTCTGCTGGACTGGACTGATTGGGCTCAGCTCGGTCCGCTCCGTGCGGGGTGAGCTGGGCCCTTCAAAATAAAAGACTCTGACTTTCTGCCTGACTTCAAAATAAGGCTTGCTGTTGTGATTTTTGTCCCTGACCTGGCAGGGGCTGCTACGGTGGCCGACAGGGGCTGCAAACTGTGGAGGCACACACACAAATAAAATAAAAACAAAAAAAGCCTCTGAAATACGAGACACTAGCTGAGATAGTACCTCATAATTATGACTTAAAGCAGGAGTCATAAGGCATAAAGTATTTTTCAGATGTATTTATTTGGAAAATTATTAAAAATATATAATAATAAGTTTAAAAAAATATGTATGTATTTGAAAATCAATCAACCTTTATTTATACAGATTAATCCCATTGAGCCTCGATGACTCATTTACAAGAGAGACCTGATTTCAACAAAGAAAGATGACAACAATGGACAACAGCAATAACAATAAACAGTTATAAAGAAGCATACTACAGTTTTTTTTTTTTTTTTTAACAAATAGGATGGCTAAAAGGAAAATGTAACAAAACAAAAAAACAGCTAGATTCCAAGACAAATGTAGAAAACTAAAAACAGGAACATGTCTGCATTGGACCCTGCCAGGAGTCCAACAGATTCTTAAAGCCACTTAGAGAGGTCAAGGTCGAGAGCTTCAAATCTTTTTGTAAGATATTCCAGGAAACAGGAGCGGAATAGGAGAAGGCCCTTTTGCCTAGTTCAGTCCTCACTGAGGGAACACTGCAGGTAATAACGTCCTGAGAGCGCACTCCGTAGCTGCACTCACGCAGAGACATGTAGGAGGAGATGTATGAAGGCAGCAGACCAAGAAGTGATTTAAAGATGAAAATATACCAGTGAGAGAGTCTGCGTGAAGTTAATGATGTCCAGTTAACCAGTGAATACAGGGTGCAGTGGTGGGTACGATAATCACAGCCAGTTATGAATCTTAGTGCACCATGATAGACGGTGTCCAACATCTGCAGGGTTCTTGTAGGAGCGTTCATGTAAATAATGTCACCATAATCAATTGAGGGAAGGAAAGTCACAGATACAAGGCGTTTTCTAGCATTCAGGGTTAGACAGGATCTGTTTCTGAAAAAGAAACCCAGTTTAACTTTCAGTTTCTTTATCAAGTTTTCCACATGGAGCTTAAAAGAGAGATGTGAGTCGACCAAGATACCCAAATATTTATAGGAATCAACAAACTCAATGGGGACACCATTTGAGGATAAAATCGGAGGAAGAACTACTGGGACCAACTTCCTATTTGAAAAAAGCATCCCTTTGGTTTTGTCGGCATTTAGGACAAGTTTGAGGTGGAACAAATCAGTCTGGATGATGTTGAATGCAGATTTCAAAAGCTGGAAAGCCTTAGCAACAGTTTTAGCTCGACAATAAACAACTGGGTGATCAGCATAAAAATGTATGGATGCATTAGGGAAAATGTTACCTAAAGTACAATTTGGAACATTAACATTTTCAAATACATATTAAAAAAAAAAAACTTTGTTAACTGCTGAAAAGTATTTGCAATACAGTTTTAAAGTATGCCAACAAAGTCTATGCTCAGTAGTTCAGGTATGCAATCCAACAATTTTCAGTCAGGTCATCTGGACAGTTTCTTCTTTTTGTGTGTGTGTGCTGAGACGTTTCACCTTCCATCCAGAAGTCTTCATCAGTCAAGGAAACACACAGCACAAAATTGATTCTTCCCCCAACAGCTTATTCCAAAGTGAAACAAACCAGTTACATAGGTGCTAAGATGGTTGCTTTGGCATGCCCCCTCTTCCGGTGCCGGCCCTCTTCCTCATCACAGTCATGTCAAACTGGTTCAAAACCAACAAAGTCCATGCCCAATAATCCATGTATACAATCCAACAATTTTCAGTCAGGTCATCTGGACAGTTTCTTTTATTTATTTATTTATTTTTTTTGTGCTGAAACATTTCAAAGTATGGTTTGAAAACAAAATTTTACAAATGCAATCAAAGTGCATTTTTAAAAAAAGTTTATATGACGTTTAATTTTATAAATATATTTGATCTCAATGTATTTTATATTAAGCAAAAAATAGTACTTCATAAAGTGTAACAAAATATATTTTATAACAATTGACGTATATTTAGATAAATCTATTTATTTTACATTTTTGATGTAATCCTAATAAGTACATTTACTAGAGAACATAGTTTAATGTATTTCTTGAAAATTAAACCTACTTAAAATATACGTAAGTACATAAAATTTTCACCAGGGTAGTTAACTGCTGAAAAGTGTTGGATACATATATTTGTAATATATTTTTAAAGTATGGTTTGAAAACAAAATTTTACAAATACATTCAAAGTGCATTTAAAAAAAAAAAGTTTATATGAAGTTTAATTTTATAAATATATTTGATTTAAATGTATTTTATGTTAAGCAAAAAATAGTACTTCATAAAGTGAAACAAAATATATTTCATAACAATGTTCTTGAAGTATATTTAGATAAATCTATAGAGTTTACATTTTCGATGTAATCCCAATAAGTACATTCACTTGAAAACATATTATAATGTATTTCTTGAACATTAAGCATACTTAAAATATACTTACGTACATTCAATTTTCACCAGGGATCTGCAGATCTGCAACCTTTTCAATAAAAAGAGCCTTTTTCTTGCCGCGTTACTTACTACATGTCTGGAGCTGCAAAACCTGCTACAACTGTCAACTGGTGGCCCGTGGACCACGAGTTTGTTGGAGATGGCTTTTCTGTCCAGTGGGGGTGACATTATAAAACGAAAAATGTCTAACTAATATTAACATTTATTGATATTGTTACATTTTAATACAAAATAAAAGACCAGATTCATGTAAAGAAAGAAAATATATATACAGTATATATTTTTAGCAATTTTATTCAAATTAAAGCATTGAACTCTGCAGGCCGATGTGAGTTCTCTTCACCGTTGAAGAATTCAGTATCCTCCTTAAAGCATAAAGTAAAGATAGTATACAATTAGGCAAGTTTGTTGGATATCCAATTACATTTTGAAAGAAAAATAAATACTTTTATTTACTTTGAATTTGTTTTTTGTGTGTGTGTTTATACTTCCAGTCATAAAATATTCCTTCTCAGCAGCTTGTTTTAAAGATATTCCAAAATATTCTGGTGGTTTTGAGAGAAAGATCACGCTGAGAGACCGGAAGTCGACTTAAAGTGGCTAACAAACTACTAGCATGACGTAGTCCACATGTTTTACGCCTTGTATCTGTACTAACCTTCACATATTTGACAATGACAGAAAATCTGCTAAAATTAGCCATTTTCATTGTTGGCAATAATTTAAATAAAATTTGCTTTTGTTTTAGTTTTGCTCAAAGCCTGAAAGATCCACTGCAGAGGTACCAAAGAGCCACATGTGGCCCCAGAGCCACAGGTTGCAGACCCCTGACTTAACATCT
This sequence comes from Nematolebias whitei, assembly GCF_014905685.2. NCBI lineage: Eukaryota > Metazoa > Chordata > Actinopteri > Cyprinodontiformes > Rivulidae > Nematolebias > Nematolebias whitei. The sequence goes on along the minus strand of NC_056508.1, from coordinate 44,852,328 downwards.
CCTTGTTATCAGATAGTATTAACTGTTGGACCATATCTTGTAAAAATGGCAGCATTCCATAGATAAGGCTTAGTAAAGTGGATGTGAAGGTGTTTTTGTTTGCAGCTTCTCAGACTGAAGAAGTCTTTTGGATCAAAGACAAAACATTTCAACAAAGAAGGACCCGTTCAGCAGACCTGACTCAGCTTGTTAGATTTAATGAGTATGCATCAGGATGCTTTGTACAGCAGTTATTGAGGGTCACTATCCTGCATGTTTTTTGTTGTTTACCCACTCCAACACATGATTCAGTGGCTGACTTAGTGGTTCAGCATGTCTTAAAGTTGTGCAAAAACCAGTTAATCTCCCATTTGTTCAAGTGGTGAAGCAGAGAAACATCTAAAACATGGAGGACTGTGGCCTTCGAGGACCAGAATTGGACACTGGATTTTTAGTATCTTACAGTCATGGCCTATAGTGTCTTATAAATATGACTCCATATTATAAGTCGTACTTTTGACAAAAGTATAAATAGGACTTAGCATGTCATAAATTGAACTTAGTATGTAATACCGTAATTATGACTTAGTATCTCCTAATTATCAGATGCGGCATACGTTTGAGTTTATTTACCTCAAAATATTTGACCAAGCATCTCAAAATTATGAGTTAGCCTTCCATAATTATGGGTCTCCTAACTATGATTTAGCATGTCATTATTGTCATTAAGTATGACCTAATATCTGATAATTATGACATCATCTCAAAAATATGTGTCTCATAATAATGAGATGATAATTGTAGCTGCTGTTGTAGATCATATCTACTTATGAGATGCTACATCATCATTTAGAGATGAGATTGTATCTCATTTGAAATGCTAAGTTGTCATTTTGAGTTTATCATATTAGCAGGTTATTATTTCCCGAGTTGTGTGATCTCTTTTTGTCTTCGTGTCAGAAATGGGCTGCGTGATTATTCCTTCAGAGACACCTGTTCTAAAAGTCCTAGGAGCTGGAGCGGTTTGCTTCAGAGGGAAGTCACGATGGTCCTGAGAGTAGTCGAAACATCTGAGAGCTGTTGTTTTGCACAAAGTCTCTTTGTGGGACAAAGCAGTTTGTCTTCGACTCCCGAACTGACCAGTTTGTCTTGGACCCCGATCCTGATGTAGTCCCGAGATCCACTCGTTCAGTCCTGAGCAGATAAGCATGTTGCTCAGTTACAACTCGTTAGAAAAACCGAAGCGTTTTCTCACTGCAAGACTCACGTTCTTGGCTTGAAGTCCAAACTGACAGAAGGTGCTGATCAGCTGTGGCCCTCACTGACCCCTGAAGCTGTCACAGTGACGTTCAGCTACCTTGGGCGGTTCCTGGCGAGTCCTCCTCGTGGTGTATCCTGGTCTGATCCACCAGCAGAAGAACCCCAGAAAGACGAGTGACCTGGTGCCTTCACCACTGACCCGGTGAGGAGCAGAACCTGGTGATGTCTTGGTCTGGTTATGCCATTTTTAGCTGATGCAACTTGGTAAATCATTTCCTGGCTTGCAGTGATGATAAATGACTTATCTGACCAGATTAAATTACTTATTTCAACCAAAATCCAAAGCAAACTACACTATTTATGTATTTGTTTGTATAAAAACTGAAATAATTCCTGCTCAAAGAGTTAATTTTGCCTTAGATATGAGATTTAAGCCTTGATTTATTCATTATTATTGTTTGTTTATTATTGTTAATTCTTAGTTTGATTATTTTTGTAAAAAAATTTCAAAGACAACTTTGGTCTCTTCATTCAGATGAATATTAATTTGTTATGGGACTCCCTGTAATTAACGGATTCTACTTCAGTGACTGATTCTGATCATTAAAGGGTGAATTTATTAATTAAGTTGTTGTTGGTCAGTTAACTAACCAGCTGGTGTCCCACTTTAATTAATGAAAAATAAAACAAATACAGTGAAGTGAAGAAAGTGTCATCCTGCTTCCTTCATCTCATCTTCTTAATTGCTACAATATAATTAAGTTTAATGGCAGAGGAACTTACTAGCGTTAAGTAATTCAGTTAAATTATTTCTTGTACAACTAAAATGTTCATATCATGGCACGTGTTCTCATATGTAGTATGTAATAAACCACATTGTAACAAGTACATAAACCCTCTGTAGAATGATAGGTTTTACTTATTAAGACGTTAAAACCTATATGATGCAAAGATGAGCGAGCTCTTCAGATGATGGATAATGCACGATATTTAACACTTGTTTAACTAAACCTGAGCTATAGAACTAAAGCAGGATGTGTTTTGTTGCAGTGTTTGAGCAAGTTGGACAAGTTTCTGCTAAATAAATAATGAGTCTAATATCTCATATATTGCTGCTTATATGAAGATAGCCTTTTTTTGAATCTATGTAAGGACAATATATATATATATTTTTTTTTTAAATATCCTGACTGGTTGGAATGTGTACTTACTGTTTTATTTATTATAACTTTATTTTACCAGGAAGAAATCCATTGAGATCATCAATCTCTTTTACAAGGATGTCCTGGAAATGTACCTTGACACTGAGTAAATAAAAAAAATATAAGTACATATAAAGATGTGTATTTATTCCAGTAGAAAGTGTTCACCACACTGACTTTTCATTCTTAGAGCACAGTGACATCGCCTGGCCAAAAACCATAAATGCTGCTGCTACAAAAACTAAGATGGCATTTTAACATTTCAAGTTAAATTATTGGTGTTCACTTTGCTCTTTTAATAACTGAAACAAACACCGGGGGGGGGGGGGGGGCAGTTTTATTGTAAAAATATTTTTTACTTCTGGAGTTTATCACATCTTTGGATTCACCTCTTTAAAAAAAAAAAAACTGTCAAACTAATCTGACACCAAATTATGCCACAGCCTTTTTCTATGGAACACCGAAATGCTTGAAATTAAATACATAAATAAAGCATGATGAAATATAAAAAACTGGCTTATTTGTTTCATAATGCTGTTTTTATGGCCTATTTGAAAAACAGCATTATGAAATAAACCATTTTTTCTTATTTCACAATGCTTTATTTATTTATTTAGTATTTAATTTTGAGCATTTCGGTGTTCCATACTTATCAGGTCACATCTTGATTGCATGGACACTGACTGTGGAACAATGGTACACTTTAAATCCTACTGGCTGGATTATCAGTTTGTAAAATGAATTTGCCCAACTCTACACCTTAAATCAAAGGTGTGTGACGCACAATAAATTGCTAAAGAAAGTCTCCTCGGAAAATTTTGTCATAATTGTGAAAAATACTTTTGTACTGTTGTACTGTGCACGTTTTCTTGTTTCAATACTGCGTTTTGCTGTATGAAGTCATTATGCTTCATTAACAGAGTGGAGGATTTTAGACCTTTAAGCTGAGTTGAGCTAACGAGAAGTGCCAGATATGTGTCTCACTGACGTGGGTGCATGATGAAAATAGCATTTTTTTCTACTTGCACCCCCTGCTGAGACCCAGTCTTGTGTAATACCCCAAATCAGAAGTAGTTCAGACAGTCCAGGGTGGCGCCAGCGAGCTACCGCTGGGATTCATCTCACTCATGAGTACCAGGAGAGCTCCCTTCCCTGCTGGAGCATTGCATACCAATCAATATTTGTGCTATCAGCCTCCTGGTGTTACTATGACTAAGAAAATGCTTACTCTTGCGTTCTCCTCATGTTCTTATAGAACTTGCTTTCTGATTCTCCAGTCTTGGACCTCTCTCCACCTAAACTGAGTCCTCAGCTCCTGTACCAGTGGATCCTCCAAGAACTCTTTATGACTCCCCAGCTGCTCCACCACCATCCAGCCACTTGCCACCGACTCACCACCACTCATTTCCTGCGCTCGTCAACCGTGGACTGACTCTCCCTGGAATCCTCTGCCCTCCTCTCAGTGTCTTTACTTGCTCACCTACTTGTAAGAAACTGACAACCAACAATACTTACCATCTCCTCACCACAGTCATCCCGACTCTTCTCCTCCATCCCCAGGTTTCCCAGGTTCTTGTTGTAAATAGTAATTGATCTTCACTGTAAATTGATTTTTAAGAGTTTGAGTCCTGTTTTCCTCAGTCCATATTCTCTGGGTATTTGCCATTGTGAAAGGTCTGCGTTAAGATATTTCTGCTTATGAAAAGTGGCTGCAGAGGATCAGTTGGCCAAGGCTGTTACAAAAACGCAACCATGATTACGTTTCCAGCAAAAACGACGAATGCAGTAAAAAATAAAATTAAATAGAGGACAATGAAGGGGCACAAGCGGCTCCCCATGGCACTGCTGACCTAGAGAAAGTGTGCTTCCCTGGGCAGCAGGAACACATTCCTCCACCATCTGCTAGAAACGATGGTGGTCTCTTATGGCACTTTGAGACTGTCTCAACTCTCATCAGTTCTGCATGACACCACACCAGTTAAGGGCCTGCCCACCCCCACTCAGCCCAGTTTATGGGACCACGTTGTTTGTGGCTCTAAGCAGACTGCCGTCGGAGCTACGTAAATGGATGACCCGCTCAGCAAAACTGAAAACTACATCTGAGCCTCTACTTCCTCATCGTGTTTGGCAAACATTGAAGTTCACCATTGTGACGGCACCACAAGAAATGAGCGCATTACAGATATCGGAGATGATGGCGCAGCATGGCTACACTCGACCTTATAAGCAACGTATAAGCAATGTCGAAACAAGCTAACAAAATTCAGGTCCAATTATAGGGTAATTAAGGCCCACAACGGACGGAGTGGCTTGAACACAAAAAGACCAGTTACGAAGTCACCCACTTTGCACTGGTCCTTCTCCTCAATTACAACAAAAATACAAGATTTTCCTCATCCAACTCTTCCATCAGCAACAGAAAATACAAATCCAATCTCTCAAAGGTGCTGTCTGAGTGCAGTAGTTGCTGTTTGTGCTGCAGAGGGTGGACACTGTCAAGACTTCTTCCCTGGGGTTTCTCTTTGAGTATGAATTGTCCATGCAAAAAAAATATATAAATAAATAAAACGATATCAGTGAGATCTGATGTCTTAATGTCTTGTGAGGTATAACCACATTTTTAGTGCCACTTGTGAGGAGCTGTTGAAAAGTCGAAAGAGCTGGCTCTTTTTTTTTAGGTGAACTGAGCCAAATAATCAGGATCCTGGAAAATATTTAATTTTCATCTTTATTTAATGTGTCCCTGTTTTATTTGGTTAACTTCAGTTTTGTTGATTAGTGCCTAGTTTCTGTTTCATCGGTGATTTCCTTGTTAAACTGCAGCGATCTTTAAAAGGTCAGTTAGTTTGACTCCTGCCTGTGACACAGCAGACATTTGTTTTCTGAAGGTCACATTTTCATCCTCATTGTTGAGAGTCCACACTGAGAGTCCTTCTTATACCTTCAGTGCACTCTCTCCAGCAGTGGTTCCCAACTCTGGTCCTCAGGGCCCACTATCCTGTACGTTTTTGATGTTTCCAAGCTTCAGCAGAACAAATTTATATAAATAATGCGATCAATGGATCACTAATAGGTTTCTACTGAATCTGATAACATACTGAAGAGGTAATTCATTTGAATCAAGTGTAAGGAAACATCCGCAACAGGACCATGGACGCAGCTGGAGTCTTACAGAGAGACATACAGAAAATAGGTAAGAAGCCATCTAAAAAAAAGAACTTCAAACTGAGGGGTTCACTATCCAACTTCTTCTGCAGCCTTTCCTGCCCAGGTGTTTAATAACCGTTTGTTTCTTAAAATATGAAACAGGATAAATAGGTTAGAGGTGACGCCACTGAACTTTTCAATGCAACACCCCCAACTATAAACCCAAACTCTCAACAGACAGCTACTAAAGAAATTGTCCATTGAAGAAACATTCAAGATGAGTAAAGAAATGTCTTTGAGAAACCAGGTTAAAACATCCAGCTGTCTTTTATTCAAGTCCTTAAAAAAGGCAAACCACTGGATTATTTCCCCACTTTGTATTCATGGGTGAAGACCATTGCTGTTTAAGGTATTGAAATGGGACATTGCATCCTCTTCCATGTCTGCAGATTGCACTTTACTGACACAAGTGAGCAGAAAGATAGATTGTCACAACAGGAACTGTCTTGGCACCCCGTTCTTACCTTGCGATCTGATCGTCTGCGTCATGTCCTAATGTTTTCATTCTTTTTCTATCACCATTTCCTCCCACATCCAATTTCTGCTGTCTCATTATGGTCCCTGCCTCACTCAAATCATCGCCGACTTCTGTCTCCTCCTGTTTCCGTCCTCCCCTATTTTATCGGTTCATATCCCATTTCCTCCCGAGTGATTCCGTTCAACGTATTCTTTCCTTGAATTGTTGACATTGTGGCTGTGCAAGCTGCAGGAGGCGCTAGTAGAGGGACAGTGTCTGTAACCGTCCTCCCCCACCTCTCGTCACCCATCTCTACAGAACAGGCCTCTTGTATCCGCCCCCCTGCAGGGCCTTTTTTCCTCTCGTCTCCTCCTGTCTGTCTCTCTGTTGGCATTAACGTCCCAGTTTGTGCAACACCTTTGAACTACATAACCCTTTAAATCAGAGGAAACAACATATGTGTACCCACAAACATCGGTTCCACTGAAACATTCAGAAATCTGTTACACACTAAAAACCACTGGGTTAAAAACAAACCAATCTGTAGCATAGCAATGGATCAAATTTGGACTGAGCTAACCCTGGATAGTTTGAACTCAGCAACGTTGGGTTCAGTTCAACCCAAACTTGACCCATCGTTGGGCTAATTGGATTGTTTTTAACCCGGCACTTTTTACTCTTTCCTTACCATCTTATCTTTACTTTGGTATCCTAACGTCCAGTCAGGTCTGATTTAATGACAAACACAGCTCACCTTTGACCCATGATCCACTAGGTGGAACGTTCTGGCCCAGTATGAGTTCATACCAACCCAACCTATGACCCAGCAGTTTTATGTGCATACAATAATAAGAATCATCTCCACCCTCTCTCCCAATAATTAACCCACAGGCGGCGCTATCAGCCTCCACAATATTATTGCAATTTTTTGCCCAAATATCTTCTTCTTCTTCACTTAATCGCCTCCAGCTAGTTTTCCCTCCTTCATCTCTCAAACTCATCCTGACTCAGGTGGGTGCAGGCGGCAGGTCAGGTGAAGAGACGCTAAACTGACCCGGTTCAACCAGTAAGGTTTCCCTGCTGGTTTTTGTCCTGATAGCCCTCCTTTGTGTCTGGCATCTCACACTCCACCTCCCTCCATGCACAGGGGGCGCTCTCCCACTCCTCCTTTTCCCTCCCCTCTTCCTCATCTCCTCCCCTATGTTCCCTGACTCCCATTTTCCTTCCTTTCTCTCCCCCCCTTTAGAAAAACTGTTAAATGCTCCTTCTGCACACAGCACTGCAGATGAGGCCTCCGCCTCCCCCACAGTCTGCCAGGCCTCTCTCTCCTTTACCCCTCCACGTCTCCTTCCTTCTTCTCCCCCCCCCCTCTCTGCTCCTTACAGCAGCATAGCAACACTGACTAGCCAGCCGAGGAGGGTCTTGCCTCCCTCGTGCCCGGGTAATTTCCCTCCATTTTAAGTTCATCCCACAGGGCCACGTGATGAGAGTTTAATGAAAATATGTGCATCGGACCTATAATACAAAAGTAGGACTTACTACATGTAACTCATTTTAACTGCTCAAATCTGTCTGAATGAAATCTGCTTTTAATTCATTAGATGTCAGCAGCAACAAGCACAGAAAGGGTTTAACCAGAGCTTTTCCACGTATTTGTTCTTGTCCATATTTGTCACATGCAGACCAGGTCAGTTAACCGATGTAAGCGTCTCTCTGACAATAATGTCACAGGCTTTATCGAACACTTCATTGTGAACTTGTAAAAGGGATGCCAGGAAGCTAAAGGTGCAGGGCGCCATTACTGGTCATGGGCAATCATGTTTTTGCCACGTCGGTGTGTTCATCAGCACCGTTAGCAAAATATCTCGCAAACCGCTATTCATGAGACTTTCAGAGAGTAAGCATTGACACCTATGACCAGGGGTCTGCAACCTTTATGACCTGAAGAGCCATTTTTACACCTTCATTCTCTAAATTAAATGGGTCCAGAGCCGCAACAACTGTGGTCATCAATTGGTGGCCCATGGGCCACTTTAGGTTTGTTGGAGGACACTTTTGTGGACAGTAGGGGTGACATTATAAAGCTAAAAATATCTAATGATTTTTAACATTTATTGATATTTTTACAATTTAAGGCAAATGAAAAGACCAGATTCTTGTAAAGAAGGGCGGGGAAATTATTATTTTTTTTTTTTTAGATTAAAAAAACAACTATGAACTATGCAGACCTGTTGTTTTTTTAATTGTGGAAAAAAACAAGTATAGAAATAAAGCAAAATGTTAAAGTATTTGCAAAATAAATGACAGGAAAACAGCTAAAACCAGTACTTTTTTTGTTGTTTGCATAACAACCAATAAAATTCAGTTTTATGCCAGTTTTGGTCAAAGCTTGAAAGAGCCCCTGCAGAAGGACCAAAGAACCGCATGTGGCTCCAGAGCCGCAGGTTGCAGACCCCTGCCTATGACCGATTAACTTTTGAAAGCAACCAAGATGGCCCTTAGATTTGATGTGTGTTTAAAACTTTGCCATTAACTATTGGAATCAACGCTGTTAGGGAATTCTCTCAGGAAACACACATTTTATTGAGACTTGGAAAAAGTTCAGGACACAACTACAGCTGATTACCTTTTAACTCAACCCAGTTCTAAACGGTCGCCACAGCTTTAGAAAACACAAAAATGGCTATAACGCTGCTAATTTGACAGAAACCGAGCTAAAATATGGTTTGGTTTGTATCTGGGCATCGTCCCTAACACGTACGTACGTTGAAGGCAAAAACCTTGGCATTAAATTAACGTCAAAGTTCCAGAAATTAATGCAAATTTATTAATGAAGTAAACCCTGTCTGTGAGAAACACATCACATAAACCACTGGATGGATTTCAGTGACGCTCTGAGAAAGTAATTATTGGCTGTCCATGCACAGCTTTTAGATTCAACCCATTCAAAGACCGCCTGTACTAAAATGTTTACATCTTGGACTTTCTTAAATACTGAGCTAGAATTTGGTGATAGTTGTTCAAAGCAAATACTCATAAGACAACACAATATATTGCAATACCATTTTTCAATATAATCCAAAATGACTATAACTCAAGGCAGCATGATGGTGCAGTGGGTAGAACTGCTGCCTCGCAGTGAGCCCCGGTTCAAATCCCGGCCGGGGGCCTTTCTGGTTGGAGTTTGCATGTTCTCCCCGTGCATGTGTGGGTCTTCTCCCACAGACCAAAATCATGCACGTTAGGCTGATTGGAAACTCTAAATTGTCCCTAGACGAGAGAGAATGGTTGTTTGTCTCTCTGGGTGTCCCCCGCCTCTCACATAGTGACTGCTGGATATGGGAACCAGTGACCCCTGCGACCCAAAAAGGAAGCAGGTAAAGAAGATGGATGGATGGATGACTAACACCGTCATTTCTAATCATAAAATTATCTTAGTCTAAAAGTCTGGCATGAAATGAAAAGTGGTGGCCAATGTGCTTTCCTTCAAGACATGCTTTGCCTGTAACTTAGAGGCCATCAGGAGAAAACCTCTCCACATAAAATAATAAACATACAGGACTTCTAAACAGATGAGACCAAACATATCAGCACAACCAGTGTTAGGTACTAAACATGGCGGTGGAAGTAAAATGATTTGGGCTTGCTTTGCAGCTACACAACCTGGGCAACTTGTAGTTATTGCCTCAACCACAAACTGTCATAGTTACAATTTTTATTTGAAATCTCACTTCAAGCCAGTGTACCCAGTCTGTCAGCACCGAAGTTACTCTGCCATCTGTTGGTTCCGTTAGCATTTATGCATCTTGACCTGCGGTCTTATAAATGTACTCCTTTCAATGGATACTTTTCTGTTATTTACCTCTAATATTTAATGTGATTTGGCTTTTAGATGTATATTTGTGGAAATGTTTAGGGGGTTGTGTGTGTGTATAATGTATATGTGCTTATGTTACTTTGTGAGCACCATTTATGAACACATACTACATTGTGGGGACCAAAGCCTGGTCCACATCGTTGGTGTGTTAGGGGTTGGGTAATGTCTTTTCTGGCATACAAGTTGTATTTATTATGCGTCACTGCTGACCCATCACGTTTATTTAATGGTTAAAACAGCTTCACTTCCACTGGGCAGTGCAGCGCCTTCCAACCATATATCCATCGCGGCTGTTGTGTTATGAATATGGAAATTTTTTTAAAAGTATACAAGTCACTTTGGCGCATTTCGCAGGACTGACAAATCTGTGCAAAAAACTGCGACTTATATACCAGAAAACATGGTACTATATGTACTGGTAATGTTAGGTTTAGTGTAAGGGTTATAGAAATGAATGGAAGTCAATTCAAAGACCACGTAAAGATAGCAAGACAAACCTGTGTGTGCACGTTGTGTAATAGTTTAGTCAAATTTGATTTGATGCTAAAAATGTGTATTTACGGCGTCTTGGAACACCAGATTTAAAAAAAAAGAGCCACATGGCCGAGTTTAATACTTTATCATTTATGCAGTATCTGTGCACACTATTTGATAAATAAACCAATAAATACAAAAACTGAAGTTTTCCTGAACCAAAGGTTGGAGGTGTTCGCTGAAGCTCATCTAAAACCTAATTCTGACAAGAAAATGAGCCCAAACCCAGCAACAAATATTGAGCAGAATGTTTGAATATAAAAATAATCGAGGTGTTGAAATGGCAGTCGAGCCCAGATTTTAAAGAAAATGCAAGAAATTGCACAAACACGGAAGTATAAAGCAGCTATAGGTATAAAATAAAAACAAAAAATAATTTTGATGTGCATAGGCACTCACCATAACTCATTTTGAACACAATCCACCCATTCTTTAATCTAAACCAAGTAAATGGCCCAGCACCGGTTCTGTGGGAACCACATTTACAGCACTTTATTGTTCATAAATGCTTGGGTGAGAAATAAAAACATAAAATACACACAATTTAAAAAAACCCTTGTCGAACGCAGCCATCTTTTTTTGTTTTTAACAAAACAAGCTTTCTCTTCTGTGAATGTCAGTATGCTGGTTACTGTCCAGTCTTATAGACCAAAGAAACATTAAGTTGAAATTGTGAAAATAGCAAATACAGTACAGTCAAAGCTATCCAGCAAATGGTGAAAAAAGATGAAATAATCCTTTATACTGGCAGAACAAGTGTTGCCATTTGTTGCAAAATGAAATTATAACAAAAAAAACTTGTCAAAATAATAATAAAAAACAGTTAATTTATATATTTGGCAAAAAATATTATGTTAAAAACAAACAGCCACAAAAGCAACACCTATAGTTAAGCGGAGCAATGGAGAACATATGAGGCTGCTATTCACATGTGGTAATAGCAAATATTTAAGGTACATGTACATGAACATATGTCCAAACATGTTTAAAAGACTGTACAAATTTACACTACCGATCTTAGAACTACAAGAAAAGAGATGGATTATAGTTTACGCCAAAACAACGGAGTTTCAGCTACGTTGACAAGCTCGGTGGCTTAATCAATGCAATGACCCTTTATTTCCATGTAATTAGGAATACGAAGGCAAACAAACTTTTTTTTTTTTTACTTTTTGTTTGGTGTAAATTTATTGTCTTTGCACCTTTGTTGCCAGTTTTAGCTGCTCGCCGAGCCCGTTTTAAAACGTCACTGGATGGCTTGTTTCGACCGGTCTCTTTTTACCACTTCCCTCGCTCTGCGTAGCTGTTCTCGAGTTCAAGAGAGGCAGATTTGTTGGTGTGGAGCCACTCCTGAATGCCTTTTGGAGTGAATGAGTCTTTTCTGACTTGTGAGTCAGACTTGCTGTTTGCCCAGCTGGGCTCCATCTCTCTCACTTCTTGCGGACGATGGTACAAACTTGGGGATGATGATGGGTAAAGGGTCTCTTCCTTTGGCAGCTGGTCTTCCTGAGCTCTCTGTTGTGCCAAAACCATTCTCTACATGCGGTTCTTCATCATCGTTGTCGTCATCATCATCGTCATCATCATTATCATCATCGTCATCATCATTATCTTCATCGTCGTCATCATCATCATCAGACAGATCATCTAAATCTGAATCCATCTTAATGTCTGTCCTTGGCTCTATTCTCTTCCTAGCTCCAGTAAGCTGCTGGTTGCCATGGAGATGCGCCTCTCCCTCTGGTTCCTCATCCTTCTGCAGTTCTTCCTCATCACTGTCTGAGTCGATGGCGATGGGCTCAGAAAGGTCTAGAGGTGTTTTTCGTGGGAAGGTGTGACTGATTGTCTTGGTTTGGTCTCTACAGACGCCGCTTGGATTAGGAACAGATAGTGCCACTTCTGCACCTTCCACGGTCCCTGCTGGTTTCCACCCTTGCAGCAGAGCCACGCCACCATTAGCGGCCACAAGCTCCTTGTGTTTCTGGAGAGCCTGCTCCGACACTCCCAAACGCTTCTTTGATGTCCGCCGTTTCTCGTGCTTGCACTCGTACACACCGTCCTGGAGAAACGCCAGCTCATGATGTAGTTTGCTGAGCTCGTGCATGCTGAAACCGAGCAGGACGCTGGCATTCTGAGCTTCACATTCTTGCACACATCTTCTCCTTGTGCTGACAAAGTGGCTGGAGATATCAGACTTCCACAGCCAGAGACTGGAGGCCAACTTCTCCACCTCTCGCTGTGTTGGATATGGCGCTTGATTGAAATACTGCGTCAGAAAAGCCTTCCTGGTCTCATATGACTGGTTTTCCTGTCCTTTGGGGTCAAGAGCCAGCACTACTGGTTCATCTGGGTTTTCTTCAAACGTTGAGCCGTTCATATCTCGAGGATGTGCTCGTTCACCAGGGGGTCCCCGCCTCCTTCGTTTTGGTGCACCGGTTTCAGCGATATTGAAACTGGGTCGTTTGAGGGCGCCGCTCTGAGACTGGCTGATCCGAGAAGAATGAATGACCCGGCTATCCTGCCCATTTTGAGACTTCCCTACACCTCGACAATGAACTAAGTGCAGAGTGATGGTTGAGGCAGTCATGTTGCTTGTATAAACCCCCAAGCAGTGGATGCACTTGTAGGTCAGTTTCTTTTCTACGGGGTGAACAGTCTGAATCACCTGGTGCCTCTCTCTCAGGTGATGGGCCAGTGAGTCCGAGATTGGGCCCTTCAGGATGGAAAAGCAAAGAGGACAAAGTGTCTTACCTACGTCTCTCTTATAGGGCACAGAAGCTTGTGGGGCACTTTTGACTGGAGGAGTTTCGTGAACCACCGGTGCAGTTTTTGGTGGCTGCTGAGGCATCAACCTCTTACCTGATATTAGAGAAGCAGCAGACAGAGCTGACGACGCAGCTGTTGAGCTGTTCTGAGCATGAAATGCCACAGACTCCTCGGGGGCATCTCTCATGTTGTATGTGGTGACAATCAACTGAACATTTTTGGGATTCCCTTGCTGCAGAGTGAGGTCAAAGGTTAGGGGAGAGTCTGTGTGAGGGCCTACCCTCTCATCCGGGTGCGACAGCCGCATGTGAGCCACCATCTTCTCAACGTCATTGAACGTTGCACGGCAATACGGGCAAGACAGACCATGGATCAACATGTGGTTTAACAGCGTGTCGCTGGGCAGATACCGGTTGCAGTAGAGACACTTGCTGGTGAAGTTGTGAATTTTCATGATGTAGTTGGCCACAGCAGGCACCTTCTCTGCTTTGTGCTCTTTCTCAAAATGAGAGCTGTAAACGTTCTCTGGAAAGAGCTCATTGCAGATAGTGCAGATCTTCCACTTCTGGGTGTAGGATGTGCCAAGGACAGAGGAGCCACCTTTCTTAGCTGTGATAGAGGCTACAGTCGTAGCAGCTGCCTGAACACGGGAACCTAGAAGGTTGGATTTGAGGGAAGAGGACGCGCTGGCCACAATTGGGCTCCGCAGGATACCGCTTGAAAGAAGCTGCTTTGCTGCATGTGACTGCTGGGGCATGGAAACCTGGGCATTCCCTGGCAGTGTGGCCCTAATTTGATGGTTAGCTATAGAGAATGACTGGTTGGCTCCCTTTAATCCGATTGCATCGTGTTTTATTCCAGCTAAAAGACTGAGTGAGTTAAAGCCAGTTTTTGATGCAACAATAGCCCGATTCAGCTGCTGTGTGGCAGGAGACCTTGTTGTGGCCATCACTGCTCCTTTAGGGCCCATCCCAATGATGGTCTTGTCTCCTTGAGTTTTGGGAGGGAACATAATGATTTGCTTAGGTCGGGGGACAATCACACTGGTGTGCCCAATCATCGCAGTGACCTGGTAGCCAATCCTCTCGTGGTCTTCGATGACGTGTTGAACAAGTGCCTCATACGTCCGGGGAACAAAAAGACACTTCTTGCAGTGAATCTGGTTACTGCTAACATTGTTCGTGTTATTAGTACTCTCTGCATTTCCATTCTGTGCATTTGTTTTCTCTCCTGGTTTGACGATATAGGGATGGGCCACTTGCTGAAAGTGTTCTCGGTAGATGTGCTTCCGCACCACGTTGTACAAAGGGTCCCTGTAGGTGCACTTCTTGCAGTAGTACACTGCCTGTTCCACACTGTCCCCGGTCCTCTTCAGCAGGCCATCCTTCATCATGATCCCACCAGCTCCGGACACCAGACCCCCGGGGCCATGCCGTGCGGCGTTGTTAGGCATGTGGAAAAGTTTAATGTGTGTTTCAAGTGTCTTTTTGTTGCCACTGAAAGTGCAGTAGGGGCAGTTGAGCAGAATGTTGTTCTCAAAGTCCTCGCTGTGTACATTGCGGAAGTGGCTCTTGTACGCTGAGAAATACTTGGATGAAAAAATGCAGCCAGAGCAGCAGAAAGGTTTTGATCTGTAGTCCTGGAGGAAAAGAACAGAGGAGGAAAAATAGCTTAGTAAAATGTTGGCTTAACACCAAAATAAATATTAAAAATCGTACATTTATGGTACTGTGATGTCTGCATGACGTTTTGTAGTTATTTAACCAAACTGATCATACAGACTAAAAAAAAAAGAAATTTATGTCTTCATGTGTTACAAACCTGTACTTTGGTATGCGATGGCTCCCACATACACACATCCTCCCAGCTTGTGTGCTTAATATACACTTCAGGAGGGGTAAAATCATTAAAGTCCTAGAAGAAAAAGAGAAAATTGAATGCATGTACACAATTAAACACATAGAATAACAAAAAAAAAATTGCAAATGGGAATAGCTAGTACCAAAATCGTGAATTTACAGAAAATTAAACTTGTAGGGTTTTAAAGATATTGAAATACATTTACTGACATTCCAGACGCCAAAAACACCTCTCTATTTTTTGCAAATCAGTCAAAACTTACTGAACAAAAACTTTTTTTCCTTCCACATTCAAAGTATTTCAGACATTTCTATTGTCTTTGGGGATACACGTTTACCCAGAGATAGGAAACAAACCCTAAACTTCCACTTCAGATATTTCCGATTGATTTAAATATTCCTATAAATCATCGTTTGTGAATCATGTCGGAGGACGTGATAAATATTTATTTTGATCTGCTAAATGTTTGGAAATGTAAGGACAATTATTTTAAGACGACATCAAACAGCATCTTGTGTGACCAGTCTAGAGGTCCTGATGCTTGAGCCTTGGCCTTTATTAAATCTAGAGAAGTTGATGAAGAACCATGTAAAGTTTTAACTCCAAGAACAAGAATGTAAATACAGAGGTAAGAGTTATATAAAATCATGTTAATGAACCCAAAGGCAGAACTCTGAGGTATGAACGTGCAGCACATGGACTGTACTTGGCATACGCTGCACAAGAAGAAAAAGGTTGAGAGACAAAAACAGCTCCTTTTACACTGAAAGCCAACTTTTGTTAAGATTTCAGCTTCTATAATGTTAAAGAAAAGATGACATTGGAGGAGGAAAGAGAAAAAAAACAAACCAACAAACAAACAAACAAAAAAAGTCTGTGGCAGATTGTTGCCGCTGCAAACAGAGGATCAAGTGAGCACTGTCCAAGTTTCCTCTAAACACAGAAAAGGAGAATTACAAAATCCACTGCAACTTCTATTGCGAAGGTTTTTTGGTCCACATTTAGTTCTTGAAAATCAGGGTTTATACACAATGTGTTGCACTTTGTAGCCAAGGTAAAACATGACACTTTAAACGAAACCAAAAATCAAGAAACCACTGAAGAAAGCAGGTAAGCTAGCTCTAACGTCAGCGTTCATTGCCACATTAATTTATGCTAATGAACTCGGCACTTAGACTCCTTTTGTTCCTTTACTTCCTCTAGTCGTATTTGGAAGAAAATGTTTTAGACTGCACGGTTAGATACAATATTGTTTTTAGATTCAAGAGATTCTATGCTAAGAATGTTTTTTTTTACAAATGCAACAAAAGATCAATCGATAATCGTTTAACAAATGTATAGCAGCCCTCTGGATTGTAACTGAATCATATTCTGGTACCCAAAGACCACCACCCTTAGTGTGGGTGATCACAATACAGAATGTGCTATACTTCAGGGAGCCCGTTTATGAATTTAAACAAAGACAGACATCCATCTAAATCTTTACTTTATACATAAAAATTTACAGTCCTAAGTCATCCACGTCTAAAAGTTAAACGTCATAATGACGTTAAACACCTTAAAGAAACCCGAAGATCAACTCAGGATGAGAGAGCCACGAAAGAACACAAAGGAAAGTACCGGTAAGTCATACGGTCACAATTATAAACCCCTAAACTCCGAGCACGCTCACCTCCAAGTGATCTTTGCAGAACTCCAGGCCGATGTCTCCCAGGACCTTCTTGACATTTTTCCTTGCTTTCCGTAGACTGGTGAGGTTATTGACGGGGAGCTGGAACATTCTGCCTACCTGGGTTTAAAAACACATACATGTTAAATTGTGCATGGAGGGGTTTCTGCTAACAAAGAATAAAGTTAAAAGTTTCCTCAAAACTACTATTTGTGCACTTAATTTGTATTAGCTGAAGGGAAAGATCAGCTGAAAAGGTGTGTCAGACACTCAGCTACACATTAAAGTCTTTTAGCATTCAGATTCAGAGACGACTGCTTCGAATAATTAACCCACTATTGTAGACAGATAATCATTTCCACCTCTGTTACAAGAGTCACTTCAGTAAAAATGTTACTTCACACAAGATTACAAAGGCAAACTTCACCTTTTTGTTGAAAAGGGACAATAAAAACATTTCCATTAGAAAAAGTAATTTGCACAAAAGCCATATCGACTTGACAAGATAAGAACAGGTATTATGACGCCATCACTTATGTCTCTGCTGTTCAAGTGTCAATATATCATGGCAGTGCCATAATGAAAAATACAGAACCAAGTAACAAAAGCAGCTACATCCAGTCACTGATAATAACTTAAAATACACATATTTATGGTGCACCCCTGTAGGTTCTAGGTTGAAAACTTTGGCCTTTCTGTGAAAATTTCAAGAGTGTTGACACCTGGTATTAATAAGCACATTTATATAATTCAATCACACAGCACAAGTTCAGGTATAAACACTGCCAGAAAGCTCAGAGATCAGTCAGAAATGTTACTGAAATTGTGTTTTTCAGTCCACCACCTGACCAGATTCCCACAGATGTTCATTTTCAATGTGTTCTGTTGCATTTGTTTACCTGCAGAAACAACCAAAGTGACTGAAAATAGATTAACAATGGCAACGACCACGAAAGAGATGGAGAAGTCAGACATTTTTGATGCATCGATACACATTTACACTCATTTGTTGAGTAAAGTATGCAAATAAAAGTGGTTTCTTTGACCTGAGTGTGTACCTGCACAGATGATATTATTCATCAGCTATTACAACAGACGTTATAAAACGGATATATAAATGTATCCATTTTAAATTGTGTTTGAGGCATTTTCTTACTAGCAGCCTAAGACAAAGCAGTTTTATTCTTTCTTTTGTTTCATATTTATGAAACATTTAGACTACGCTGGGAATAACAGTTCAAAAGGTACAGAAGTACGTCTGAAACAAGGTTTAACCAAAAACCTGATCACGGATGGTCCATTGCGCAGGTCTTGTGCCAATACTTTAATGATCTCATTATTTTTTGCTGACCTGTGTTTAGCCTTGCACTTGTTAGAATACACAGAAAAACCATCAGTATGGATAAATGCCAAACAAGCCGTTAAGTTTTACTGAAAGTTTCTAGAAAGATGTAAACAAGGTTTCCCTCCAACTTTTTGCATCGTGTCCTGCAGCCAAATTATCTGCTTTTGCATTTCCAGTCACGAGCCCATCTCCAGACTTAACCAACTGTGCATTATCCAGAACACTGAAGGTTTCTTCAGTATTTCATTTGTCAAAACAATTCCTTAACAATGCAGTACTTTGAATGACTTACTGCTAGGTGACCGTAATTTGCTAACGTACAATCTGAATGTAAACGTTCCACGAAAAGTAAAGTAATTTATGTTTTGTTCATTAATTCATTATGACAATGAATGCTTGTTGGTTTTATTTTATATCACTGAAAAGCCGGCTTACTTCCCTTTTAATAGTGACATTTGTTAGGAAAATGAATTTGTGAGTAGAGTATGTAGGTTGCATCCAAGAGAAACGTAGAAACTTGCCCAGTTTTTCCTGCCAATGCCAAACAGCCTATCCTGCTGTAAATTTCATGTTTGCCAAGTCAAACTTTTTTCAGTTGTTTTTCAAAAAGCAGTAGGTCCTTTGTTTAAAATTAATCTTTATGTAGAAAGGTCAAAGGTCTCAAGTGCACAACAACAAGCAACATGACAAAAAATAACGTGTGTGTGGCCTCAGTTTGTCTCAAAATCAGAGGTGGACTCCAGTGAGGGTCTAACTGTCATGCTTCTGTACAACTGTCTTGCCAAAGAAAATATGCAATCACTGGTGTGACAGATACAGACCCCTATCCATGTCCCCTCTTTGCCTTTTCTCCCCTGCTTCCCTCCCCTACTTGTAGATGGCGCTGCAGAGGACTCCCATTACATAAGCCTTCCTATATTCTGCCTGGCCCCTTTTCTCTCTGCCTGCAATACCATCACAGAATGGCGCCTCCTATTGAGTAAGCAGCAGCCCCTACAATATATCTGCAGCACAGGGGAGGGAGGAGAGAGTGATGTTGGAGGAGAGGAAGAGGAGGGACACAAGGAGTGAGAGAGAGAGAGAGACTGGGATAGGGGGAGGGGGAGTGTGAGAGAGGATGAAGCAAAGGGGGTGAGGGAGCTTGGAGGAAAGGGGTGGGGGAGTGAGCGGGCGAGTGTGGAAGGAGTGCAAGGGGAGAGATGAGAGGAAAGGAAAGGAGAGTGAGCCACGAAGGGAAGGGGGAGGGAGTGAGGCAAAGAGGTCAGCTAGACAGACACAGAGGAGAGAGGACGGGAGGAAAGGGAGGCTGGAGGGAGAGAACATGGAAGAGGGTGAGCGAAAGAAGGGGCGACATATGGGGGGGAGGGGGGCAAGGAGTAGGAAGGGAGTGAGAGAGGGAAGAGGAGAGGGAGGAAACGCAGGAGGAGGCTGCTCTGTTCTGCTGTGGTGAGGGCTGCTGGAAGAAAACCGGTTTCCCGTTCTGCAGTGGAGCTAAACAGAAAGAAAAACAGGCCTTGAAACCTTTAACGTTTGCTCACTCTTCCACCTGAATAATAACCAATATCAGCTTGTGTTTATATTTACCAAGGGGAGACACTTCTTACATTCACTGTAATGGTAGAAGCAGTTTGGGATGCTGTAAACGCAATAAGGTTTTCCTCTAAGGCTCAACACCTGTCTATAGAAAAAAACAAAACAAGGTGAAAGGGGCGTCTGCTGATGTTGATTATGGCAGCACTCCCCTCTCTGGAGAAGTGCACACCTCAAGTCACCTGGCTGATTACATCTTATGACGCTGAAACATAAACAACCACCATTAATTCACAAATACATCACCACATTCACTGATGTTTAAATGTGAACTTTGTTTACACTGTGGTGTAGCTACATTGTCACTCACCGCCTTCCAATATTTATTTTGAAACACTGGCAGGCTCAGTGCTGCAATTTGTAGAGTTAGTGGATTTAACTTTAAAATATCAAAACAACACATCTGTTAGAAGTCAAACATTTTGATAAAAAGCTGCTGCAACTGACAAAGAATAGGGGGGGGGGGGGCACCCCGCGCTGAGCTAACATGCTAAGCTAACTACCAACATCATGGGTTGTCCAAACGAATGCTCCCATTTTTAATCTTAATATATACATATATATATTTGATTTATAAAACATGAGTTGTGTTTACACCCCCACGCCCCCGGCACACCAACATTATTAGCCACCGCCACCCATCACAGTCACGCAGGTAGGCACGAGAACAGCCAACAATCTGTGTGTTCTCCCCGGCACACATCCAGGTTTACCTGATTTTTACATCCAGACCTCCCGCCGGAGTGAAACGCGCCACCTCGAGATGTCCGAGTCCGTCGTGCTGACACTTTCACCCGCACGGATAGCTCGGTGGATCTCCACACAGGTGGCTTGCGAGGAAGAACGAGTCGTCCGTCGGTGTACCTTCCAACCCCGACAGCTTCTTAGCGACAAGGGCTATCCTCTTTCCTCTGGTCGGCAAGCGGAAGCAGAGAGCTTCGGCAGGCGGTTAAAAACCTCCACAGCCGGGGGCGGTGAACACCCTGCAACAACCGTTGCGCTCTTTACTGTTGGAAATATATTTACACAACTCTCGTCTGTAATTCCCTGACAGCGCATTTCCCTTTACTCATTCTCCTCTGACAGACAAAAACACATCCAAACCGCTGAATGCCCTATCCAAAATGGCGCAAATCAAAGAAGCGGAAGTGACATCTACTTGATTAGCATAAATTTTCTCATTGTGAGATCCGCCCTTACCCGCGTCGGAAAAACTCCTAATTGGTTTGTCAATCAGTTTGGTCAACTAATTTTTTTAAAAATAAAAAATAAAAACGCACTTGTGCCGTACCTTCAAGCCTGCAGCGGGTTTTAGTTTAAGAGTTCCCCTCCGTGGGGTAAACAACCCCCGCGTAGTAGTTACGTGAACAAACCGACAGCGGGCGTTCTTCCGGTTACTCCTCCCCTGCGGAGTCGGATGTGCACAGTGCCTCAGCACGCAGCTAGAGGCAAAGCCAACGCTAGGTGGCGCTGTAATCTGAGGTGCTGTGGCCCTCAACTGCCCCATAGCAGCCGGGACTACTTTCCTGTTCTTCCTTGTGCAGGGGTTTGAAATCTTTACATTCAGGAGCCATTCCTGCCCATTTCACCACTAAATACTTACTAAATACTGAAGTAAACGATGAAGGAGTGCATGAGTAAGTATTCTAGGTGTTAAAATAAATCCCAAAACCAATTGGAAATCAATTATAATGAATCATGTCAATTTTAAGTACTGTAGAACAAATCACTTCTTGAATTACAGATCAATACAGTTATTGTTATCCTCACTCATCATACCATTTCTAGATTACTGTGTGGAAATGTGGGGCAAACGTGTGTATAAATACATTTTCATATGCGCATGTGCATTTTGTGCATCTATATGACAAGAAGAAAGTGAATTATGTTAGTTTATGTTAAATTACGACAGAGATAAAACAAACGTATTAATAAATGTTTATAGACATTGAAGTAAAGAGAAATTTAGTATGAAGGGTGCGGTTTGGTCATTTTTTAGTTTACTATTCCATCTCAAAGGTATTGAGCTGCTCTATTTCAAAGAAAGTGTAATTTCTAGAATTTATCTTTGTTGATTATGACTATTTTTCTCATTTTGTCTTATTGTTTATAACATGTTAATAAAACTGAAATAAAATTGCTTCAGACACAAAGCCTTTTTGAAAATTTAAATAGACACAAAAATGGAACAACGTAACTAATGAAGTATCCTGATGCATGCTCAACAATCCAGGTAGAAAAATCTAAAAAAGTTAAATTTGGTCCTCTGGACATTCAACTAATTAAGTTGTATATAAATACCACAAATAAGTTTGTCTGAGGTGAATAATTCTTTTTTTTATATATAAAGAAAAAGACCAACTCTCTAATGACGACAGCCTTTAATTAAATTAAACCATAAATTTATGGAAGCGTATGGAGCCTCTGTTTGTGGAAAATTAAGAAGTATATTCATATGTTCATCAGCACTGATTTGTATTTACTGACAGGACTGATGATATTTACTTTTTATGAAATGTCATATATTTACCTGCAGGCTGCAGGTGCCAATATAAAACATAAAAATCACTTTAGATATTTCACTCTGACTCACTGGATTGTGTCTCATAACAGCCGATGCCCTCGTTTACGTAAACATTAAAGTTTTAATGAAAGCCTTTCGCTTCACATTATTAAATTTCAAGAATGACTTGCAATAGTTTTGCAGAGCTCCAGAATATGATAGCAGTGATGTTTGAAAAACTGCAGTTAAAATGGTGTAAATGTGTTTAAAAACGCCAATTTTACAAGTTAATCTCAGCGAAAATCTACACTGTGTGGTTAAATGTTAATGAACTGGCAAACCAGCTAATATCATACTGGGACAAATTGTATTTTTTCTCCAAGGTGGCAAAGTATATGATGTTTTTAGTATTTTACCTTGTTTTATACGGCCCCTTGATTTGACTGTTTTTATAACTAGTTTTGATTTTAAATTGCTTTTTGTTGAATTATTGTTGTCTGTACTTTATACGTTATCTGTCTAAAACAGGTCTCTCTTGAAAAGGAGTCCTCGTGACTCAATGAGACTAAAATGTATAAATAAAGGTTAAAAAAAGCATTCTGTTACAGACATTTTATTTAGACATACAGTAGCTGGACAAGAGAACTACAAATGTACCACTAGGCTATATATATATATATATATATATATATGATTCTTGTCTTATTTTAATGTATTTTTGGTCAAAGCCACAAAGATGTGCAGGTTCAGACCGCAGTCCTTGTGGCAATCTGCATTCACAGCCCTTCACTTTTTCCACATTTTGTTATATTAGCCTTATTCCAAATCCTCAAACTTCTGCACACAATACTCCATTATGACAATGTGAATGTTGCATACAGTAAGTATTCACAACTTTTGCATAACACTTAGTTGATCCACCTTTGGCATCAATCACAGCTTCCAGTCTCTTTGAATAATAAGCTTCCAGATGAGCACATCTGTCTTTAGATAGTTTGTCCCATTCTTCTTTGCAGTAATTCTCAAGTTCCATCAGGTTGGATGTCTGAGCAGCCTTTTTCAGATATCTCCATAGACGTTAACTCAGATTCCAGTCTGGACTGTGACTTGGCCCCTCCAGGACCTTCACAGAGAGGTCCTGAAGCCACTCCTTTGAGATCTTGGTCATGTGCTTTGGGTCATTGTCCTGAAAAAATGAATCGTCTCTCCAGACTGAGGTCAAGGGCACTCTGGAGCAGTTTTCATCCAGGAGGTCTGTACATCGCTGCATCCATCTTTCCCTCGGTCCTGACTAGTCTGCCAGTTCCTGCTGCTCAAAAACATCCCCTTAGCATGATGCTGCCACCACTATGCTTCACTGTAGGGGTGGTATTGTCCTGGTGATGAGCTGGTTTCCTCCAAACATGACGCCTGGCATTCACACCACTTTAATCTTCAGATTGAGATGGTTGTGCTTCTGGGAGGTTCTCCTCTGTCCACAGAGGAACGCTGGAGCTCTGAGAAGAGTGACCATCAGGTTCTTGGTCCCCTCCCTGACGAAGGCCCTTCTCCCCTCGATCGTTCAGTTTAGACAGCTAACATGCACTAGGAAGAATCCGGGTGGTTCCAAATTCCTTCCATGAATGATGGAGACCACTGGACTCACTGGGACTTTCAAAGCAGCAGCAGTTTTTTCTGTATTGTTCTCCAGATTTGTGCCTCAAGACAATCCTGTCTCGGAAGTCTATCGTTAATTCCGTTGACTTCATGCTTGGTGTTTGAGCTCTGACATGCACTGTCCACTGTGGGACCTTCTATAGACAGGTGGACATTTCCCAATCTAGTCCAGTCAGCTGAATTCACCACAGGTGGATGATCAGTGGAAACAGGAGGCATCTGAGCTCAGTTTCGAGCATCATAGCAAAGGCAGTGAACACGTACGTAAATGTGATTTCTCAGTTATCGGTTTCTAATAAATTTGCAAAAACCTCAAAAGTTATTTCGTCACATCGTCATAATGTGTGTGGAATTTTGAGGAAAGAGACTTTCATCAAGGTTGGCGCGTGGTAAACACAACAAGAACAAAAAATAGAGCCAGTAATACAAACTTTTTAATTTGTACAAACAATAACCCACGTGAAAACCGCACTCAACATTCTGGGAATGATGCGGCTTCAACTGGATTAAAGAGGAGGGCGGGAATGTTTCTCTTTGGTAATCTGAGAGCTACTGGCAGGAGAAGATTTCACATTATTTAGCCGCTAACGAACTTTTCCTTCTCGTTTTTGATTTTACTACACGTTAACTGAAAAGAGACAACGCCTTCTCCCTTTGGTACGACCTCTGTATCAAACACGAACTTGGGAGCGTGAGAGAAACGCTAGGATCGAGCTGGATGTTTCCCACGAAGCACCTCGTGGGTCACGTCGTGGCGAAGAGCGTCAGCAGTCCTTTCACAAACGACACAATCTCATTCCCTCCCAGCTTCGACTCTCCGTAAACTCTATCCACAAAGGAAATGGGAACCTGTGGTTCAGAGGAAAACAAGGGTTGTTGATTAGTCCTTTCATAAATTAACAGGACAATAAAAGCAGGTGATGTGAATTCTGTGAAACAGAGGTGTTGTGTATTTGCTGAGATTTTGTGCACAGATTGAACCTTAAGTTGGTATTGTGGTTCTAAAAGTGATTATTTATTTTTTATCAAATATTAAAAAGAAGAAAGGGGGAAAAAAGCTGATGAAGCACCCATTTTTAATTATTGTAACATATTATAGTTCCCATGTTTTGTTTTAAATTTAGGGTAAATTTGACTCATTAGTTTTGGTTTATAGACATTAAGGCATGAAACTTAATGGACGATTTGAAAAACATTTATTTTATTCTATAAATAATTATTTTATGTTTCAACAATACTAAAAGATAAAAACGTGAGACCAAATTAGGTGTCATGGCGGAAACAGCACAAAAAAATTAAATAAAAAAAACAATGCATCTAATAGCAAAGTAAAAGAAATTAAAATCTGACTTGAAGGCATTTCCAGTTTGAAATTTCATACTTGTTGTGAATGCAAATACATACATTTTAATTTATTTTCTTAGATATTCAACCAGTTCTGACATCAAAATTTGTGTAAATTCAAAGTGTTTGTTCACTGGTGCAGTTTTATTCTCTGTACATAAAAGGTTTCCTTTAAAATTTTACATTTTCTCGACTGACTTTACAGCATATCTTGTGACGATTCTCTCCTTCAAATAAGTATTCATAAAATACTGGTCTGTTGTATTTCAACTTTTTAGTTTTTGCCCCAAAAATATATTTTTTAATCAGTAGCTTTTCAAAATCCATGCTTGTGAGTAAAGTACCGGGCCCGTCAGTGTTGTTGTGCTGCTTGTACACTGCTGCTAATCGCCCTTCAAACTTTATTGTTAAATTTGCTGAAATTCAACAGTAACAGTTTTCAGAGATGGAAGAAATAACTTGTCACATTGGTCCTCTAACAACTAGACCCTGAACGCAGACAAAACTAAAATGCCCACTGATGATTTGAGATGAATATGAAACAAAAATAAGAAAATACACCTCTAATTTTCCACCATCCGCAGCAGGACGGCGGCCACACAGCACAGAATCTGTTCCCTCTTCTCTCCACAGGGAGGCGTTCACGCTCTGTCTTCAGTCTACAGCCATCAGACTCATGAACACTTTTACAATGTTCGAATATTTGAAACTAAACTTAAACTCAGCTTGAAACTAAAGCAGTAAAGCCGCGTTTCTTAATGACAACATATAGAACATAGACGGTGCTCTGTCCTCTAGTTCACTTTCTGAAAGTTGCCGATTCAATTGCTACATAAAATCAAAGTGAACATTATGGTGATGTTTATATTTAGTATGTGAAAAAATACTCTCCATGTTTAAGTAAAGTTAAGAAACTTTGATGTATTTTGTTTCTAGACGATGCAACAGGTGATTGAGTCTGGAAACACCAATGCTATGGATAGAAAATATTGTAAGGCTGCACAGGAAAGTTGTTACAGAGTAAAAAAAAATTAAAAGCGTGGGACTTCACCTCTCCAACCGTGTAGTTGAGCTGTCTGGCTCGAACGATCATCTCCATCTGAAAGACGTAGCCTTTGGACACGCACCGCTCCACCAGACTTTCCAACACCTCTTTCTTGTACAGTCTAATGAAAATGAGAAAAATGCACGTCACGTTGAGCAAACGCAGTCTTGTCCCCCAACACTTTAAAAACTCAAACCGGCATCTCTTACCTGAAGCTGCCTGTGAGGTCTGAAGCACCCGGTCTCAACAACACCTGAGACAAAAAGTTTGCTCCTCGACTACGAACAAAAGAGAAGAAGAGTACGGCAAACAGCACAACAATCTGCAAACGATTATACAACAATGAAGCATCTATAGTAATGACCCGGACAAGTAAAGACATTTTATAACGTTTGACTTTGACCTTGGAGCCGGTAAAAATAAAAAGTAACGACGCATACGTGTATGAAGTTTTATAAACTATCTTGAGTGGATCGAAGATAATAGGCGGTACAAGAGCAGGTTTATAGACATGCGTACGTACAGACGGAGACTATACCATAATAATAAAAATGAATATTCATTATCAGCTTCTTGACAGTAAAGGAATGGAAAACGTGAATAAAGTTAGTCGATACCTGATGAGTTTCCTGCGCAGGTCCCAACCATAAACTCCTCCATCCCCTTTGTATCGAGTACCAGACACAAGATCATAATCCCCCTCCTTCTGTTTCCTGAAGAAGGAAAGTCATATTTTAAAAGATACATGAACGATACAAATTTAATTTGTGACACATTTATATTTTACTATGCATATTTATAAATAATTTGAATATTCTGAGGATGCAAAGACCGGAGTACTTACTCAATAAACTGAGGGATGAATTTGGGCTGAGAAAAAAAAAAGCATTGAAACTGTTATATTCCACAATTTATAGAGTAGACGTGGAGAAGAGGGTTGACAAAGAAAATAAAAAAAATTGAATATTTTTGGAGTTTTAAACCATTTTGTAGATGAAACGAACAACTGGAAGACGTCACCTTTCTCTGATATTTTATGTCAAATGATGGATCAGTAAGAACATTTATTTCTCCAGGATAAACAACAACAACATTAATAACCGATTTATGTGTTTGTATCGTGACGTTATGCCAGAAAATGGCAGACCCTGTGCTCACGTGATGGGAAAGGTCGGCATCCATGATGACGATGAAGTTCCCGGTAGCGTGCTTCATGCCGTAGATGTAGGCGGTGCCTTTAAAACAAGACAGGACACCGTCATCGACCGGTGGAGGTTATAAAGTGAAAACACACATTTTTACACAACTTACCTAAGCCCAGTTTCTTTGCCCTTGGCCTTAGAAGCTGGAAAATAAAGACTCAACAATTATTGGTTCAGCGTCCACCATATGCAAAGATTACTAGAGTTAAGGTAAGATTTGATGTTACTGGAAAAAATATATATTTTTACACAACATACTGTACATTTTGTTCTGAGAATCTAGTGATAATCAGCTACACATCCAGGGTTTTACATCATGACTTACTATTTTATCTTTCCCGTAAATTTTCTGCAACTGCTCTGCCACCTCTTGTGTCCCATCTGGGCTTCCGTCGTCAATGACGATGATCTCGTAGTCATATTCACTGTAAGAGCAACGAATTAAAGAAAAGGACAGCGTTGACCTCCTATGAACTCCTATTATGACTTAGTTTGTTAAAATTATAACGTAATGTTTCATAACTGTAAGATACTATCGCAAAATTATATTTTAGTACCTCTAAAATATTAAATACTCTTTCAGAAGTATGAGATTCTCTCTCAAAAATATGATTTTGCAGCAATGACAAGATGTTCAGTCATATATCATAATTACACCAGACTGTAATAATTTTAAAATGTTAAGACAAAATACTGGAATAAGATCTTATAATTGAGATCCCAGGTCATAATTATGAGATGTCAAGTCATAATAACTTTGTGATGGCATCTCTAATTAGGCCTTACTGGATCTTGTTTTTCCTCCTCAGATTGGCAGAAATGGATTTCCATAACTAATTTCACAGCTTAAATTTATTTACTTATTTATTTTGCATTTACACTAGGCTCAATAAATAAACCAGTGTTATCTTACACTGGACACGTTTTTCTAAACTAATTATTTTCAAAACTTTTTTGTTTGTTTTTGTTGTTGCAGTCTCCTGATCTGGTCTAGTTTAATCCTTTAGCGTTACAAACTCGCTCAAGGTTTCTTTACACGGACATAAAGCTCCTAATTTGTTCAGAAGAAATATTAATTTTAAGATAATTCAATCCGGGGTGGGCAAACCTTTTCTCTGAAAGGGTCAAACTTAAAATCTATCAGAGGGCTGCGGTCAAATGCAATAATATAATACATGAAATGCAAATAATTATTTAAGTAAAGTCCATTTATTTATTATACAGTTATTTATCCTTCCATTCTGTATAAAGAACATTACAGAACAGGCTGCAGTGGTGGTGGTGGTGGGGGCTCTGGGGGGTCCTCCACCAGAGAATTTTGAATAAAGTAGATGCCATTTTCTGCATTTTGTTGTATTTTACAAAGGTTTATTTGTAGATTAACATGAAACAAAACATGTCAACTCTGTTATTATTGAAATCTCTGACTGCAAACGTTCTTAATGCAACACAGCTGCAGCTCTGCAGGTAAGGGACGTTCACTCGGGACAAACTGGTCAGTTGCCGACGAGCCTACTGGACTGATTGACAGGTGGCGGGACTCGTAAAAAAAAATATAGAGAGATTTTACTGGCCCGTTTGAGACTGTTGTCATTTATCCAACATTTATTCAATATTTTGGTGAATCTAAGGTTTGAGAACTGCTTCCTTAAAAAATCCTAACGACGGTTTCTTAATTTTTCAGAGATGCGGAGTTTAAATTTAGGGGTGCTCAAGGAGGGTGTGTGATGGGCACCTACATGATGCTCAGCTTTGTCAAAGAAATGTTATTCAGCAGCAAGAAACTGCTGAGACACAGTATTGAGTCTGTCAAACCAAAATATAAATTATTAAATAATTCATGCACAAATCTCCAGCTGTGTAGTCATTACAGTTGTCATTGGGCCAACTTTCCATCTAACATTAAACTTGGAATGAATGTAAACACAATGATCCTTCAAAGGAAATTTTAATATAGTAATGAGGACAGCTTGGGGGCCAACTTTGGCCCGCGGGCCCCACTTTGGGCCCCCCTAAAACACTGACATTGCTGTTTATTAGCAACTGTGATGACGAAATAAGGTGCAACACAACACCAGTATGTCTCGTAAAAAGTCTCAACTGTTGTATGAACAGTGTGGCTCATATGGGCCGACACTACACCGAACCTGAAGACGGGTTTGAACGGTTCATTCGTCCAGTGAGTGACAGCTCATCGATGCTAACGGGAGCTAGCATTAGCCGAGCAGCGTCACAGAAACTCACCTTTCCCCAAAACATTTCACCAAGAGCCACACGATCAGAGGCAGGTTTTCTCTTTCGTTGTACGTAGGTAACAATACTGAGTACTTGTTCCCGTTGCCTCTGTTTGGTTTTGGAGTTTTACGACTCGCCATGACGAGGTAACACAACCGGAAACAGCGTAGCGCTAAATAAAGGAGCAACTTCCGGTTTATGGGTTTCACAACAAAGTTCAGATGGTGCGGTTTTTTTTTTTTTATTCATGGAATGTATTTTATTTATACATAACGTTGTTTGCCTAAACCTTTCTGCAAGTAAATTGATTTAACAGGTAAAGTTATGAGAATATGCCATAGGCTACTTTTTTCCCTCTTCTGGAGTCTCCACAGTTCATCTCCCTCTGTCCTCCCTCCAACTACCTTCATGTCCTCTCTAACTGCATCATCATCTCATCTTTGGCTTTTCCTGACACTTGCAGTTCTAACATCCTTCTAATCATATTCATTCATCCTTTATTTATACAGGTTAGTCTCATATCTCTCCAGTTTTAGCTTCTCTCCACTGGCTCCCTGTCAAATTCAGAATTGAATTCAAAATCTTACTTCTAACCTACAAAGCTCTCAACAACCTAGCTCCATCTTATATTACAGGTCTTATTGTTTCATATTTTTCCAACAGAGCACTTCACTCATAATATGTATGAATGTTTCTGTTCAGTGCCCTGAAATGACTTTAAATAAACTGACTTACTTAACAAAAAAACAAATAATAAGAGTTATTCACAGTATATTAATTTATATTTGCAGTTCATATGACTAAGATTTGTTCCGTGGGCAAAGGACAAGGCAGAAAGTAGTGATGGGCCCGTCAACACTGACATCTGGAGACAGAGAAAGTGTGAATACCTTTTAAAATTCTCGTCACCTTACAGACCAAAATTAAAAACGGTGACTGCAAACACATGCTTGAGGTAAACATGATCCTCATCGAGTCTGTAGCTGTTTTATAGTTGTAAATCATTTGTCTTTGTGAAGCACAAATTAATCTAACACTTATTTACAACAAACTGAAAGTAACTTTATTCAAATGAGCATGACAGTAAAGTTTCTGTACAAGACAAATGCCATTAAAACACAAAATCTGGCTTTTGAAGTGGGAATAAAATACAGAAAATAGTGAGGAGAGGTCAAGTTGTGTCGATTAAAAGAAGCACTCCTCCTAAATGTGTGACAGGCATCCTGTTGTGAGTTAGGAGCCGTAATTGGCCTCGTCGAAAGCTTTCCTGGCTCTCTTCAGCTCCTCGTTCATGGTCAGCAGGTCTTTGACTCGCGCAAACTTCCTGGGATCTTTGCGAATCAGAAACACGATGTCCTCCACCTGGACGCGGCCCTGGCGTCCGATAGACATGGACTTGTGGGTCATTTCCGTGATAAACTCGATCACCAAGTCCTCCAGGATATCGACGGACTCGGTGTACGGGTTCTGGTCGTCTCCAAACCCGTACATCATGCAGCGGAGCTCCTTGGAGAAGAGCCTCTTCCTCCTGCCGTGGCCGACATCAACTCCGCCACTGGAGCCGTCCTCCAACATCTCCTCCTCGAAGCCAGCCTCGTCCTCCTCATCCGCCATTTTGCTGGAAAAGCAACGAACAAAACGCTTTAATAAAAAATATACATAAACGTACCATGTATAAGTAATTAAATTATCATTTCTGGAGCATACAGTTGTCTTGGAGTAAAGGACCGCAACGACAACAGCCTGTGGATTTTCTTCTTCGTCGGTTTTTCTTCTTCTTCTCCTTACTTCCGGTTTATTGGCAGTTAACGAGTCAACTTTGCGGCGCACTACCGCCACCAGCTGGACAGAAATGTGAACCACAAGCGCAGGCGGTTCAAAATAGTTTTTGCCAAATAATTTTTATTACGCGAACTCAGTTTCTCTTAGAAACGCAATGACATAGAAATTAGCTAACTTGCTAGCTGTGCTTCTTTGAATACTTGACAATAAAAACACTATTTTTTTTTTTTTACAAATGTAGTAGTGTTTTTTCTAATGTAAATGTGCTTTTACAAATCAATCAATCAACCTTTATTTATACAGGTAAATCCCATTGAGCCTCGAGGACTCACTTACAAAATGTTTGCAATTTCTTTTTTTTTACTTAACTTTTTTAGATTTTTCCACCTAGATTATTGAGCATGCATCAGGATATTTTTCAAATGTATTTTAACTTGTTGTGTTTTTTAATATGTAGTTGTGGTTTGCACTTCAGGGAAACACCCACAAACCATTTATATGTTTCTTTGGAGCTATTTGTAAAAAGTTTTGATTTGTTTTTGTATAGTTGCATTTCTGTAACATTATTGTTATAAGTGTTTCTGTCCTCTCGATTGCATCCCTGTTAAAAAAAAAGTTATACATGAAAGGCAAATGAAAATACAAATGTCTTTTTTCTTCTCACAGTTATAAAAACATATTCTGATACTGTTAATGTGAGCCAAGTACCATTAACACTGTAACCAGCTCAGCTTTAGTGTGCAGTCTAAAGCTTCTGTGGTGCCATCAATCAAAATAAATATATCGTCTGGTGAGATGTATTGCAGATTAACCAACTTTACACTTCACTTAGCTTATATAGATTTGATGTTTTAATTCCTCCATAGGCTTTGTAAATAATATCTCAGTATCATTCACCTTTTTATTTCAAAGTTTTTTTTTTATTTGTTGCCTACACGTAAGCCCTCCATGCCTACATTGGTTCTCCTAATTTCGTGCTTTTGGTTAAAGCAAGAACCTGCTCACTGGTTTCATATTCTCTAGACGTCACCTTTTCTTGCATAGTGTTCTCGTGGCTCAATGAGACTAACAAATGTATAAATAAAGGTGGTGCGCTGCTTGAACCATGACTGGGAAAATGTTTGGGAGGAGTTTTTCATTCAACCTTTATTTAGACAGGTAAATCCCATTGAGCCTCGAGGACTCATTTACAAGAGAGACCTGATTTCAACAAAGAATGATGACAACAATGGACAACAACAATAGACAGTTATAAAAAGGCATAGAGATCTTTTTTTTTTTTTTTTTTACAAATAAGATGGCTAAAAAAAAGGTAACAAAAAA
>NC_056508.1:44782061-44819092 GCF_014905685.2 Nematolebias whitei | reverse complement strand
GTTGTTTTAAGCAACAGTGTTTTAAGAAAAGTGAAAAGGTTTTGTTCTTTTTGTGTTTTTAGTAGAATATGCATTTTGATGGCTAATTGTCACCTCTAATTGCAATTTCCCCAGTGCTCATTAGGAAAATAAGATTACACAAACGGACTCGTTTTCCCATGACATATGTGTTCAGAGGATTTTATTGTTCTGTGCTAAGTATGTACATTTTAGCAGGTGGAACACACCCGATGGCTAAAAACATAGACTTAGGTGGGGAAACAAATTTCTATGGGTTAGTAAACCTTGATGCAACACGGTATTTATTGAGTCTCTTTACCCACTGGTTTCTGTTTGGGTCACAGGAGCTGGTGTCTCTCTCCTGTGATCATGTGTAAAAGACAAAGTACACTCTGGTCAGGTTGCCAGTCCACCAAAGATGAACAATTCACAACACAACCTGGTGACAGTTTGTCACCATTTACCCTAACCTAAATGTTTTTCGACTGTGGGAGGAAACCAGAGCATTATGCATGAGAAGAATGTGCAGACTCCAGGCAGAAAGGCCTCAGCTGATAGACAAACCTGCAACCTGGCTTCAAGGCAACAGTGATAACCAACTGCTCCCAGCTCCAGATATATTCACAGGATTCTTATCTAGAATCAACACTGAGTTTATCTGAAACAGTAGAGATGAACGGGTGAAGCCTTGTGACGCTCAAATCACAACAGAAGTCGTCTCAGGGCACCGAACAGAAACATTCATATATAACAATAATAAATTAACATTATTTATCTGAGACTGCTTTGACTTTAACTCCATCACAGAACTCTCATCTTGAGCAAGCATGAAGGCGACAGTGGAAAGGAAAAAACTCCCTCATGAGGAAGAAACCTTTAACAGAACTAGGCTCAGGACAAGCGTCCATCTGCTTCAACCGGCTGGGTTTGAGAGGAACAGATACACAATGGCAGGTCAAGAATCGCATGTTCAGATAGAAATAATATCAAATAAAAACTATTCAATTTTAGCAAATCATTTAAGGAAATTAGGTCAATTTGTCCTCTAGTAGTCTAAGCTTAAGGCAGCATAATAAGCCAACCCTAACTATAGGATTTATCAAAATGGAAAGTCTTAAAACTGGACAATGTGTCGGCCTCACGGACAGAAACTGGAAGTTGGTTCTACAAGAGAGGAGCCTGATAACTGGAAGATCTTCCTCCCATCCTGCTTTTGGAAACTCTAGGAACCACAAGTAAACCTGCAGTCTGAGAGCAAAGTGCTCTGTTGGGGAAATATGGAACGATAAGATGTGTAATATAAGATGGAGCTAGGTTGTTGAGAGCTTTGTAGGTTAGAAGTAAGATTTTGAATTCTATTCTGGATTTGACAGGGAGCCAATGGAGAGAAGCTAAAACTGGAGAGATATGATCTCTCCCACTAACTCCAGTTAAGACTCTGGCAGCAACATTTTGGATCAACTGAAGACGTTTTAAAGAAGTATTTGGACACCCAGATAACAAACCATTGCAGTAGTCCAGTCTAGACGTGACAAATGCATGGACCAGTTTTTCTGGATAAGATGTTTTTAATTTTAGTGATATTACGCAGGTGGAAGAAGGTGGTTCTTGTAAAGTTTTTAGTGTGGGGGATAAAAGACATGTCCTGATCAAAAATAACATCAAACTTTTTAACAGTGGAACTAGAGGCCAGATTGATGCCATCTAAGGAGGACAAAAGACTGAAAAATTTATTCCTAAGATGCTCAGGCCCAAAAACCAAAACCTCAGTCTGTATTGAAAAGCTGAAAATTAAGGGCCATCCAGGTTTTTATGTCTTTAAGACATGCTTGTAGTCTAAGTAGCTGATTGGATTCATTGGGTTTCATGGACAAATATAACTGTATCATCAGCATAACAATGAAAATGTATCTCATGCTGTTTCATGACATTAACTAATGGAAACATATATAAAGTAAAGAGTATTGGCTCAAGCACTGACCCCTGAGGAACTCCATGCTTTAGAGATGACTTTCTGATTTTCCTGATTTGTGATTCAGACAGATCGTACCGGTGACATAAAGTGGTCAACTGCACTTTTTAGCTCTTCTAAATCATTCACACATCTTGTTGATTCCAGTTCCAACATGAAAACAAATGAAGTCATAAGCAGTGAGCTGGTTCCTCATTCTGAGAATCATTGTCTCTACACGCTACAGAACAGTGACAGAACACTGAACACTTTACGTGTCCTTACAACAAATGAAGCAGCGCCAAATATTCAAATCAGTCGCTTCCTCAAACAGCACGGGTCACAAATATTTGGTACGTCTTGATGCAGCGTTTCATACAACGCTTCATTAGAGTGAAAAAGACTTAGTATAAAATGTTCCTACAAGGAGAAACGTATCATTCAGACAACTTCAGTCCCACTGTTTATAGGTATCATTGTTAATTCATCTTTATTATGAGCACTAGCATGATTATATATATATTGTTGTCTTTTTAACACAGATTCCTACAGCAAATCCACAAGGATGTTATGAGGAAGTCCAGAGTCCGTTTAGAGATGGTTTCTCTATAGTAGCCGTATTTCTCTGGAGCTGATCCCGGCAGTCCTGGATGGCTTGCCCGGCCCAGTTCCTTTTCCGGGGGCTTTCCACTGTTGGACTGATCCTTCTCTACTATGTCTTCTCCATAGGCATCACGTTCTATAACAAATGGCTTATGAAGGTAAGTGAAAGAGATGAAGAAGCAGTTTCCTACATGTCATGTGTGTCCTTTTTCTAGGGCGGTATTTATTTATACTATAAAAAAATAAAGGGAATCCTAGCGGAGTCCTTTATTTATTTTTATGTGTGTCTGTCTGACCTAAGGCCATTCCCTGGTCTCTTTGGCCCTTCAGTTTGAAAAACTGTCCAACAGCAGCCAAACATGATCCTGACTACTTCTTCGTCTGGCGCAGGGCTTCCACTATCCTCTGTTCATGACACTGGTTCATCTCGCCGTCAATTTCTGTCTGTCGGCTCTGACCCGATGGGCCATGCAGCGCTGGACAGGCAAACCACGCGTCGTCCTGAAATGGACAGACTACCTCCGTAAAGTGGCGCCAACAGGTACAGGTGGACTCGGACGTTTTATTCTGAAACTTACGGGGTCAGAAAAGAAGCTGAAGGCCAACAGTGACATCATGTCATGTACCGCATGTCCTGGTCCTCAAGGCCCACTGGTGTGCATGTTTTAAATCCGTGGTTACTGGTTCTGTATATTGCAATATTATTTAGTCTTAACTGTTACAAAGAGTTAAAACAGTTGTCATAAAAGAATCAAATATAACTGTTGACAAAGCCCATTAAGTGATTAATGAGCAACACTTGCATACTTCTACAACTTTTATTTTGTGTGTCCGAAGCTGAAAGAGTTGGAACTGATGCTTTAACTGAGTCTCTGCTCCCAACACGTCTGATTCAGGCGATTAAAGGAATTTCATGGCTTCTCATGAATTTCAACAGAAGCCTGTTAATGACACTTTAAATTTACAATAACTGTGTTTAAGCAGAAAGACCACTAAAGCTTAAAGGACGGTAAACTTTGAGGACCAGACGTCAGGAAGTTGGTTTTATAAGACGAGTCAACGTTACAAAAACTCACACCGTGTGTTTCATCATCAGCCTTAGCAACAGCACTGGATATTGGGCTGTCCAACTGGAGCTTCCTCTTCATCAGCATTAGCTTGTAAGTTTGAAAAGACCCACTTCTGACAGTCACGTCTTTATTTAATTATTTGTTTGGTTGTTTCATCCTAATTTCTGATTATTTCTTTCATTCAAGGTACACCATGACCAAGTCCTCGGCGGTGCTGTTTATCCTCTTTTTCTCTCTTGTGTTCAAGCTCGAGGAACCCGTGAGTGCGCGTTCATTTATCTTGAAACTTGTGCAGTGAATGCGTTGTCACGATGACGCTGAAACGGTATTTAACCGCAGCATAGAGAATTAAGTTGTTGCAAAGTTGGAAGAGAATCTAAACTTTTTATGAGCCGGCTGAAATTTAAGACGCGACGTGCTTAAAAACAAAGACTTTATGAACGTCACACAAACTTGTTCTCGTGTTTCTCTTCTGAATCAGAACCCTTTCCTGATCCTGGTGGTCCTGCTGATTTCCAGCGGTCTCTTCATGTTTACGTTCGAATCGACACAGTTCAACTTGGAGGGCTTCATTATGGTGCTGCTGGCGTCCTTCATCGGGGGAATCCGCTGGACGCTCACTCAGGTCCTCATGCAGAAAGCAGAGCTGGGTTCGTGCTGATATTGTCGAGTTGAAAATATACGTGAAGTGATGTCGCTGTGTTCAAGAGCACTGAGGCGATATAAACAGTTACATGTTTGTCTGTTAATAATATGAATTTGCTTACTTTGTGTTTAATCAGTAGTTGTGTACATTTATAAGCTTTTATAAGTAGCTGCTCCGAATGTGAAGAAAAATGGTTTAGTTTTTTAAAATAGCTAAAAAATTCAATAACTCAAACATTATTTTGATTTACGTATTTGTGTGAGGGCGGCACGGTGGCGCAGTTGGTAGAGTTGCTGCCTCAGCGAGAAGGTCACTGGTTCAAATCCCAGCCGGGGCCCTTTGTGGATGGAGTTTGCATGTTCACTCCGTGCACGCGTGGGTTTTCTCCGGGTACTCCGGTTTCCACCAACAGACCAAAAACATGCATGTTAGACTGACTGGTAACTCTAAATTGTCTCTAGGTGAGAGAGAGAGTAAATGGTTTGTCTCGTTGTGTCCCTGTGATGGACTGGAGACCAGTCCAGGGTGTCCCCCGCCTCTCGCACAGTGATGACTGGACATGAGCACCAGTGACCCCCATGACTCAAAAAAAGGGAAGAAGCTGTTAGATAAATATAACGGATGCAGGGTTTACCTTAGATAACTTGCCATGTCGGGGCGCTCATCTCATCCGTGATGTTTGTCGACCGTGGGGGGGAGGGAAACAGAGACGCATCCTGAGCTGTTTTCGAGCGGGGTGGGGGAGACAGACACATCTGAGCCGTGCACAGCCTTTGGCTTTTTAGCTAGCGCACCTGTATTGCGAGCCGCTAGCTTTGTGTTTCGTCAGTGCCGACAGGTGGGTCGGGGTGTTCATTCATTTATTCAACCTTTATTTAAACAGATAAATCACATTGAGCCTCGAAGACTCATTTACAAGTGAGACCTGTTTGGACAGACAAAAACAGTGGTTAACTGGACACGTAGGAGTTGGAGGCGAAAAAAATTCCTATCAGACTTTTTTTTTTCCTGCCTGAGAAAAAAACCCTCTAATATTAAAAAAAACACCTCGCACAAACAAGCACATAGTGACATAGACATTCTGCGGGGGGGAGCGGTCAGCATATTCATAGATGCTCTCTCTCGAGGGCACTGTAAGAGTTCTGATGAAGATGGAATAATCAGCCAGTGTCCTCCGGTGCGATCCATAAACATTCTCGAGATATGTCGAGGAATGGTCAAGAATGACGTCTATGAGAATCCAAGAGTCCTGAAATGATGACACAATGTTTATTCAGCTGGTTTCATCTGGTTATCAGTTGGAAATTCCTCAGGGAGGGGGTGGTAAGCATCAGATCACATGTTCTCCAGGCGAATTCAGATAGGATGGCCTTCAAGGCCAGCCATGGGAGCCAACTTCAGATAAACACACAGTTGTTTTGGGGACAGGCAGAACTTAATGACATCTACCTTGAGTCTGTGTTGGTCAACTTGGTTCCGAAATGTCCAAATTACATGGCCACACCGATGGAACGTGACTGAGTAAAATCCCCAAGATCTGATCCATTCTGCCCAAAGCATTTGAGTCTGGGTACTCGAGGCACGAACCAAGCCATCATAAAGGCAAGCAGCGTGATCGGGTCCAAATTTGCTGCCGACGACTTCCTTGATTGTAGATAAAACCAGCAACCAGCCGAATCCAAAAAGCAGGAACCAGTTATCGTAAATCCAATTAAATATGCGTCCTTAAAATCCACAGATGGCAGCAGAAATAGACACATCATCAAGTCTTCAAGTCGATGAGATATCCAGGTGCGTGCGTGCCAACAGGGCAAATCAGCTCACCTAAAGCCTGTCTTCTCTTGAAGAAATGTTGTAAATTGAGTTGAGGGACCAACTGATCAAAACAAGTCCATAGTTATGGTTCAGAGGATATGCAAGAGAGGCTCACAGCGATTTCACAGACAGAGCAGCAAAGCGGAGAGGGAGGGGAGAAGCATCCGATCTCGGCGAGAGCAAGTGGTGAAGCAAGTGTGTGTGCTTGACGGGGCGGAGCGTCCCGCTTGTATAATGATAGGGGAAACACTGCGATGGATGGATGGGGCTGCAGTACTGTAGTTCAGTGGTCAGTGCCGTCGTTTCATAATCCTGAGACTAAGTTCAAGCCCAGGCTGTGTCAGGAACAGCATTTGGGATAACACGGCAGCCATGTGAGTTCACTCACTGTGCTAAGAAAAACATTTAGATTTTTGTATCTCTTTGTGTTTTAGTAAAACCTCACTGATACCCCCGTCACACTTTGTGTTTATCTGCCTTGTGCTTTGAGTGTGTAAAAACGTGGCTGTAAAGAAAAAACGCTTTTGTAATTTACCCTTCCTGCATTCCAGTACATATACTGTTAGGATAATATAATCCTATCCTTATCAATAGCTCATTAAATAAATATGCCACACAGAAGAGGTGAATAATTTTCTTCGTCCTAGGTTTTAATCTTGCAATATGGAGCAGTGTTGAAATACAAGCATCAAAATGTTACATGATGCTCCGTCCCAAGTCTGCTCACCGAGAGCCTGAAAGAGCGTCTTTTTATAGAACATTTGGAAACGCATTATGAACACATCGTATTCGTCACAGGACTTGACTTTTCTCAAATTGTGCTCAATTCTTTTATGTTTGAACCAGGACAGTGGGTATACTGGTAGAAGGATGTTAGAAATGCAGCTGCCAGGAAAATGAGGAAGCTATATGGACGCAGTTAGAGAGGACATGGAGTTAGCTGGAGTGAGGACAGAGTGAGATGAAGTCACTGTGAAGACCTCTAAAGAGGGAACGGCCAAAACAAGAATAAGGTTTAATGTTGCCAACAACCAGCTGAGAAAAGATTTTAAACATACAAATATACTGTACCTCTGCTGCACTCATATTACATACACATATTTTGTTTAGAGTATGTTAACTTGTGTAAGATAAAATGTTTTCTTCCTGTTAAACGTTGTTTTTGCGGTGTTCTCTCTTTCAGGTCTTCAGAATCCGATCGATACCATGTACCACCTTCAGCCGCTCATGTTCCTCGGCCTCTTTCCCCTCTTCTTGTATAACGAAGGTGAGAATTGTTCAGCTGAGCTTTCGTCTTGTTCTGTGGCTGCTTTTAATTGACCTCCGTGACCTGATGGTATCTGAACGTTCTCCAGTAAAAGAAAACAACTCGCCTTGTGAAGGATGATCTAAAATCTTTCTTTTTTTGATGAGAATGTTGCATCATCGGATGTTTACTGTATAAACATGCACAGGATTATTGATAATTTTACTAACGAAGCACTTTTCAGTGTTTCGTTGTTATAGTATGTATGACATCATTGACTTTATCTTTTCAATGTGACTCCTGACTCTAAAAATAAAAGTGCACCATAAAACGTGATTTGACGTCTTCCTGCAGGTTCTTTGTTACAACCCTTGGGATGAGTCTATGGGGCACAGGGTGTAACACAAATTGTAAACTAAAGATAAAGCTATTGACTCAAAAACAACCCAATTTAGCATTACAATAATTTATTCTCCTTTTCTAATGGTTTTGGGCGTTACAGACAGAAGGGATGCCATGAACTTCAGGGTCTCCAAGGCCTAAACAACAAACAACAATGCCCCCTTCTAGCTAGAAAACAAAATCACGTCCTATTTAACAAAACACAGACTACAGTTCCTGAGCTCCCTGACTGGCCACAAAACAGGAGAAAAGTTAGTTACAAATAAAATGGCAGACAACCCCTACCAAACTTCTCATCTTAACAAATGTTCTTAAATAAAACTGTTCACAGAAGATGGACTCAGAGTTGTTAAAATACTTGGTACACAGAGTTCAGTTGAGAGTCAACCACACTTCGGTTCAGAACAAAGCCCGCTGCAGGTAAACGCTCGTCATGAACAGATTGAGCCCATGTAAACGATACATTTGAATTATTGAATCTGAAAACGTTTCAATCCGGTCAAAGGATTTTGCGCATGTAAACATAGCTACTGAAGCTTTTACGCAGCCCACTGATGAGGAGGAAGTGATTCCAGGTGTGCAGCATGGTGAGACAGCTGGCCTGCAAACAAGCAAAGGAGAATGTTTGTCCTCTAAGAGACCCCGTAGAACTCGGTGGGCGTAACGGTCTTAAATATATTTAGAGACATCTTAAATTTGTGCGTTGATTGCTTCGTCCATTATTATTAATATTTTCTTCTTCAGGGGTCACCACAGAGAACTAACTCGCACGAAGACTTGGCGATTGTTGTTACGCCGGATGTCCTTCCTGACACAATCACAGACCGCCGCGCTACCGCAGCCCTCTGTGTGGAGCAGAGCTGCCATCTAGGGTGCTCAAGTGCTCAGATTGGGGCAAATGAGGGTGGAGGCAGGTGGGCGCTTCAC
Source organism: Nematolebias whitei (assembly GCF_014905685.2). NCBI lineage: Eukaryota > Metazoa > Chordata > Actinopteri > Cyprinodontiformes > Rivulidae > Nematolebias > Nematolebias whitei. The sequence continues at coordinate 44,810,432 of NC_056508.1, read as the reverse complement.
CTTTCCCACCCACATTTTGATGTCAGTACGGGGAGTTGAACCGGCGACCTGCTGATCACAGGCCCACCTTCTCTAACCTCTGCGCCACCACGCCCCCTCATTGCTTTCTCCATCATTTTTTTAATTTTCTGTGGTTGACACCGTCTGCGTTCATTTGTTCTGGGTGTTCTGTTTGATAACGTCCCATCATGCAGCAGTCCTCTCACAAGCAACTTATTGACAGACATTCAGCTTTGAGATTTGAAAAGCTGAATGGGGTTAGCTTTCGATGGGGAGTGGTGGTGCAGAGGTTACAGGAGGCGAGCCTGTGATCGGAAGGTAGCAGGTTCGAATCCCCGGATGGTTACATCAAAATGTGGGTGGGAAAGCTGATGCACCCACATTCGCCTCCACTCTTATTTGCCCCACTGTGGGCCCTTGAGCAAGGCACCATCTGCTCCCCTGGGCGCCCTGGATGGCAGCTCTCTGCTCCACACATGTGGGCTGTGGTAGCTCAGTGGTTGCATCAGAGTCAAAACATTTGCTGCGAGTTTGTTCGCTGTGTTGACCCCTGAAGAAGAGAGCAGTCGAAAGAAACGAATATAATTCACTTTCCTTGAGGAAGAATTCGATCACTCTGCTCCTGAAACTGGTTTGTTTTAGTTATTCAGAATACTTTGAATTCAGTTGAAGCGTTAAAACTGGTTACTTTCAAAGAAATTTTACAATGACTCGTTATTTTTGGCTAATTCACGTGGGTCTTAAATTCAAATACTTTCGATGTCTAAAATGTCTGAAAATGTTTTAAATGTAACTGACAGAAAACTGCAGAAGCTCTGTTTGTTCTGTTTATTCCCATCGCCCAAACGCTTCGTTGTGCTCAGGAGCCCTTTAATGTTTGGCTAGAAAACTATGGAGGAAGAACATTTTTAATAAAGTATGGCGGGTAATGATTTCACTGTGTATGTTCTAATGCCAAGTTTAGACCAACTTTGTTTTATACGCTCGGTGGGTCGTGTTATGTTGTGGCACAAGATGTCCGTCCATCCAGTTAGCTGTCCGTCAGTTTCCCTCTCAGCTCAACTCTTACACCTTTTAAAAGAAATCTGAAGAAACTTTATGGGAAGTATAATCATGATGAGAGACTATGCTGACATTTTGTACTGCACCTTTTCTTACAGGAGTTATGACCCTTTAGTATTTTTTTTCATTTACCCTTTATTTATCCAGGTAGTCTCATTGAGCCACGAGAACTCATTTTCAAGAGAGACCTGTTTAGGGAGCAGATGGTGGGGGTTAAGTGCCTTGCTCAGGGGCCCAGAGCGAGGCGAATGACGGTGGAGGCAGGTGTGGGTGTTTCACCTTTTCCAGCCACATTTTGGTGTTGACTGTACCGGGAGTTGACCCTGCGACTCTCCGATCACAGGCCCATCTTCTCTAACCTCTGCGCCACCGTATGGAGAATTTTTGTCATCTATAGCAGGCGCCTGTCACGATAACAAATTTTGCTGGGCGATTAATTGTCTCAGAAATTATTGCGATAAACAATAATATTGTTTTAAATTTGACAATAATGAGTAATTATTGTCAAATTTAAGAAGAAATGTTGGTTACTTTTGTGTGTAGTATCTTTTTTGACCACCAGATGGCAGTATAAGACAGTTTGAACTGAAGGATGGATAGTGAGGGAGTGAGCAGCGTGTCTCTTTAAGAAAAATGGGAGGGAGGCCCCTTGACGTGACATGGGCTGTCTCTCCTTTATTCAGTTCTTAAAATGTCGGACGCTCGGTGTGGTTTGAGCTGGTTCGTCACACAAAGCTTTTAATAAAAAAAAGCTTCTTTTTGCAGAGAAAAACAACTTTCCACACGAAGGCACGGGTTTCAACCGTGAATTTTGGAGCTTCAACAAGACAGGTTTTTTCCCCGAGGTCGGCCTGTTAGCTTAGCTTGTAGCTTAGCTGCTTTTAACGATCCAAAAACACGATTTTGGACGATTAAAACGTGTTTTAAAGGGAAAAGAGAAAGGGAGGTGTCAGTGAAGAGCACCGGAGTTGAGCCTTTTGTCGTCCAGTGTCTTCAGTAGAAAGAGAGAGACACGAAGAAACGATACAACCAATGAACGAAAACGAGGTTGATAATTTTCATTTCTCATGCGATTAATTGATTGATTGTTGATCGCGACAGGCCTGAGCAGGCGTTGCACTTTTTACAAAGCATTGTTTTTCTTCTCTTAAAGTTAAATCAAGACTTCATTTGGCAAATAAAGACGACGGTAACGTCTTAAGATTTATTTATTGCTTGGTGAAAACGAGTCAGTATAAATTATTGTTTAAATGAAAGTACCAGTAGTTTGAAGGGAAACGTATTTTCATCTCTGGGTGTGTTTAGCTTCGCCTTGCGGTGCTCTTGTTGTTAATGTGACTGCAGCATTTCACACTCGTCCTGTGTTAATGACTGAGCTGTTAGGTGAACCGATGGAAAGTGGCTGAAGTTGTCAGACAGACATGCTACCATCAGATTTTTAGAAAGCAACACGTGTCCATAACGCCTTTAGAGAACTGGAGTGTGGCTCCATCGTTGCTTTAAAGGCAGAGCGCAGTCGGGACGGTTCAAGTGGAGGGAATCCTTTAGATTTGGGGAAAACGTCGGGTCTCTTAGCACGAAGAACGTCTGCAGGAGTTTCTCTGCATCTTGTAAAGCGGCGTGTAATCAATGTAAAACTTTCTGTCTCCCTGCAGCGCTGAGCCTGAGCACCTCCGAGAAGTTATTCCGGGTGACGAAGCTCTCTCCTCTTCTGTATTCCCTCCTCACCCTCAGTATCGGCGGCACGTTGGCCTTCGGTTTGGGCTTTTCTGAGTTTCTGCTCGTCTCACGAACCTCCAGCCTCACTTTGTCCATATCAGGGATTGTTAAGGTACTTTGCGTGTTTCATACAATCTGCCACGCTGTCGTATAAAAATGTTATTAACCTGCACAAAAAAATAAAAAAAACACCAGCTTTTCCTCGCATCAAACTCGAGTTATTCGGAGTAAACCAACTAAGGTTACTTTAATCTAACAGAGCTTTTGTGATGTTTGTTGTTTGTTCTGCAGGAAATTTGCACGCTGCTTTTGGCAGCATACCTGGGAGATAAAATGAGCGTCCTCAACTGGCTGGGGTTTGCTGTGTGTCTGTGCGGCGTGTCGTTACACATCGGACTCAAGACTTACTATTCCAAAAGTAAGATGTCTCTTTTGTTTGCCAGCAATAACTTCAAGTATTCAAATGTTATTGTACAAGAACAGGATTAAAATCAGCTGAATAAAGCTGTGAGTTTAGCTTCACTTACTGCATCTAGAGTAATATTTGTGTCATTGTTTCCAGATAAGGCTCCTTCTTTACGGCAGCTCAACATTAAGAGCTCAGAACTTGAGCTGCCTTTGCTGTTGAACGACTGCAAGTGTGAGGATTCAGCTGCAGACGGGTCTGACGATGAAGATGAAGAGCAAGAAGTCTTTCTGAGCTGACGCATCTTTACTCGTTCCTTTTCTTTTCCACATCAGGACATTTTAAACAATAATTGTGCGAAGAGATATCGAGACTAAAATGTCAAGAATCCTCATCAGATCACAAACTGTCTGGACAAAGTCAAAAATCCCATTTGATTTTCTTTGTCCAGTGAAATTATTACAGAAAGTCCTCTCACCACTTTAATCCTTTGCTGGCAGCAGTTTAAACACGTCAGGGACTAGGATTATGCAGCACGGCACTCGAGCTGTGTTCCGAGCAGCTTCGCCCACTTTTCTGCTGCCTCTATAGCTACGTGTTGAGAGGAAGAGTCTTTGGCGCACATTTATGTAAAATTAAAAACAGACTTGGTGTCAGGTTTTCACGATTATCGATTTTGAAGCCGAGGAAATCCACTTCGAACCTCTCGTTAATTTGTTTTAGTTGAAAAGGAAAAGTCTGATTTTTAGTTGGATGTTTAAAATAAATTATAGACTAATGTTTACTGAGATGTGTGCTGTCAAATAATCAGTGTGAGCAACGTTTCTCTGTTGAAATAACTAATAAACTCAAAAAGGAGTTTCACTCTAATGTCCTGAGAGTTTCCACAATACTCTCAAACTCCTCTGTGAGTGCCCGACAAAAGGTTTCTCCTAAAAATAATCTCGCCTGGTCCCGTCCCGTGGAGTCTCCTTACACCCCCATTGAACAATAATGCCAAAGAAGCCTTTTGTTCAGGAAAACGACACAAAAATGGGAAGTTATTTGAATTTTTCTTTGGTTAGTGATGTTCTTATGAGCTGAACATTCATGTTGACTTGAAACACAACACAAAAAGTTATTTTGTTTTGGTCTTGGAGGACATTAAAGTGAATTCAGCTGTTGAGGGTGTGTGAGAAACGGCAATAAAGCTTCAAAAGGACGCGTCGACTCAGGTTGCAGAGGATTCCTCTCCACGTGCAGGAAACATCTCGCCTTGTTTTGTGTTTGGAAACTGAAGGATTTTGTAGATTTATCTTTTGGCTTCTGCCTGAGTGGAGCATCGTGGAAATGGTGCAGATTTTCTGTTCTCTCGTGTAAAGAATTGTGAAAAGTTTCAAAGCTTCAACAATCCAGGTACAAAATCCAACAAAGTTCAGTCAGGTCATCTGGACGGTTTCTTTCTGTTTTTGTTGAGATGTTTCATCCTTCATCCAAAGGACTTCATCAGTTCAAGGAGCCACAAAAAATGGAGTGGAGTCCCACAAGCAGCACACTCACATTGATGAAGTCCTTTGGATGAAGGACAAAATGTCTCAACAAAAAAAAGAAACCATCCAGATTGGCCTGTCGCGATAAACAATAAATCAATTAATCGCATGATAAAAGCAAATTATCAACCTCATTTTCGACTTTATCGTTTCTTTGTGTCTCTCTCTTTCTACTGAAGACACTGGATGACAAAAGGTTCAACTCCGGTGTTCTTCACTGACCCCTCCCTTTCTCTCTTCCCTTTAAAATCCGTTTTAACGATCCAAAATAGCGTTTTTGGATCGTTAAAAGCAGCTAAGCTGAGAAGCTAAGCTAACAGGCCGACCTCGGGGGGGGGGGGGGGGGACCCATCTTGTCGAAGCTCCAAAATCCACGGTTGAAACCCGTGCCTTCGTGTAAAAAAAAAAATTTATCTGCAAAAAAAAAGCTGAGATTTTTTTTACTGATTTTTAAAATTAAAGCTTTGTGTGAAAAATGCTATGAAGAAGAGCTCAAACCACACCGAGCGTCCGCCATTCTGAGAACCAAAAAAAGGAAGGAGAGACAGCTCATGTCACGTCAAGGGGCCTCCCTCCCATTTGTCTTAGAGACACGCTGCTCGCTCCCTCACTATCCATCCTTCAATTAAAACGGTCTTATACTGCCATCCGGTGGTCAAAAAAGATACTACACACAAAATTAACCAACATTTCTTCTTAAATTTGACAATAATTACTAATTATTGTCAAATTTCAAACAATATTATCGTTTATCGCAATAATTTCTGAGACAATTAATCGCCCAGCAAAATTTGTTATCGTGACAAGCCTACGTCCAGATGACCTGACTGAACTTTGTTGAAATGTGAAAAGTCCTTTCTCAAAATTGTATTTTGACATTTGGCTTACCTTAGCGTGCTTGGCTGTCCAACTTGTTTTTCTAATTTATTTGAAGATATTACTGTTCTTTAAGAATCATTAAGAGTTTCTGAAGCCTTGCAGTTAAATTTTACATCCTTGATTGTGTTAAAGTTTTGTTCCTAAAATGACAACATTTTAACGTAAAAGATCCCCTTAGTTTTATCCATGTGATTTCATAATGTTTGTCCTGATTAGTTTGAGTAGACATTTGAACTTTAACATTTAAATCTTTAGAAACATTCCTTGTCTAGCTTTTTGAATTTTAATTTAAAACACTAACAATGAGCTTTCTGTGCCTTAATTAAAGCAGTCATAACGGCTTTTAGAAAATATTTTGATAATGCACAATGTTGGAAATTTGCATAAATTTAAAAATATTTATAAAAATGTTTCTATTTTTTTATGATTTAAAAAAAAAACAACCGAATACTGATGTTGTAATCCTTTGAGAAATAAAGAGATGTGGAAAGAAAACGGTTTCATATTTGAATAAATTGTTGAAGATTTTCATCAACCAGCACAAAGAAACAAATGTCTCATTTGTTCTTTTCTTTTGCACCAAAGTTAAAAAGAAAAAGTTTTACAGAAGAAACCACAGATTAGGTTTGTGCTGCATTTTGAACAAAAAATTGTATTTTTAAGTGTTTGTCATATTTGAGGATCCTGAGCCTGCTCCCTGTTGAACACCTGTTTAATCACTTGAAGCGTAACAAAAATATGTTTTTATCTTCTAATAATTCTGGTCGGCAAACTTAGTGTATTGCTTTAAAAAGTAACTTCCTGTTGGCTGCACATCTCAGTTTTTTGTGTGTGCAGGAGGGTCTTGGCAGCATTCCTTGGGGAGCCACTCCCAGGGTGGAGCAGCAGCAGGAGGACCCGGCTGCTTCTCACATTTCAGCCCCTCAGATATGAGCAGAGCTGCTTTCACAGCCCGGCAGAGTTTCTGTTGACATCCCGCCTCTGGAATGCTGTGTGGAGGCTGTCTGGGGGAATAACCTGCTCTCACCTGGTCTCAGGTAGGAACCACCACACCTGGCTGCACCATGATGGACCAACAGCTCCCACAATGCTTGAGCAGCGCTCGGTTACTGGTGCTGATTTGTGCTGGACTCTCGCAGAGGCTGCTCCAAGCAACATCAAATCATTATCCACATGTTGACTACATGAAGCAGTGATTTTCAACTGGTGGGTCGTGACCCAAAAGTTGGCCGTGGACGAGAAACGTTTAGACAAAAATCAGAGTTCTGATTGTGTCAGCCTTGTTATTGATTGAATAAATAAGTTTTAACAAGACATTGTTATATATGTGTCTTCAGCTAAAGCTTCGTACTTAGTTATTTTTTTTATTTGTGCATAAAAGCACTGGCTGGTAAAAACGGCTGAAGTTGATGTTTTAATTAAAATGCCACTAATTGAGCATTAAATGTAAAATTTCTCTTTAGCATCCCTGCTTAGTGAAAACTTTTATATTCTGTACACTATCTGTTATCTCAGGTTGAAACAAAACCATAATTTCTTTCAGTAAATTTGAAAAGTTAAAATATTTCTCAATTTGTGTCAAGACTTATGATTAAGGATTGATGTGAGTCCAGAACAGGACCATTTGAGACCCCCTGCAGTAAATAATGTCATTAAGAAGTCCTTTTTGTGGAACTCAAATTGCATACTTGTTCAATTCAGTTTCGTAATTAAAATAAAAAATACAGGCTGATAAAAGTAATTTAAAAAGGTACTTATGCTGACAAAATTTCTAAAAATGTTTGTTAAACGAATGCGTTTATCAAACGAGCTTCAAAATGATGTCAAGATCATGATTGAGTTAATAAAATGTAAGTTTTTGAATTGTTAAATGTGGAATAATCTGAATTTTCATTAAATATTGTGACAAGTTGTCACAAAAAATGTGCGTTTCTACATTTTTTTTTTTTTTAGAAATAGTCATGAAACTTATAGCGGATGTTTGTTTTTAAGCTTTTTCAGTGTTTGATATTTTTCTTAATGAATAAATTAATTCAAATAAATTATAATTAAATGCATTTTATTTATTTTTATCAAATGAAATACATTTTATCCTGAAATAAACATTAGAAACCATTATTTGCTTCAAAGTTTATGTTTGTTACAGTAGACAACTGTCATTTCAACATTTGCTGGTGAAAAAGATTATGTGTTGACAAAACAACTTTGTTAATATTTGGAATATAAATAGTTTTTGAAAAGTTTTTTTGCACTAAAATGAAAACTAAGCAGCTTTTGTTGGAGTTAAAGTTCTAAATTATGCTACGGCTATCTTTAAAATATAAAATAGATGACAAATAGACTTTTCCTACTTATGATCAACTCACATTCTCAATATCCCAAAATACTAGCCAATACATATTTCCTATTAATATATTTCCTTATTATAAATATTAATTTATTTAATTGGAGACGAGTCTGAGAGAATCTACTGTCTGTGGCGACTCCTGAAGAAGGAAGCAGCCGAAAGACAAAAATGAAGGCCCTGGTGGGAAATGACAAAATTCAGAGTTTTAAATTAGGATTACTGTTCAGTCAGCACTCAGAGTAATGTACCTATTTTTGTCTCTGCTCAAAGCGACAAAAAATCAACTAAATAGGCTACTGTGCTGTGCAAAAGTCTTGAGCCATCGCTCGTTTCTTTATATTTTGCCTTCAAAGAAACAGATTTTCTTGTAATCATTTGAAATGATCTTGAATAATAATTCTCCTTTTTGACTTTGGATGCTTTTGTACTACACCACTTTCTGAAGTTTTTTTGTTTGTTTGTTTGTTAAGCCACTTAACTCTGATTCAGTCATGCATTAAAGGCTCCTAAACTGAAGTTTATAAATTATATAATTTAGAAAATAACTCATTTTAAATAGGATTTTTAGGCATCATGACACAATTAGTTTGAATTCATTTAGTTGAGTCTGCAGCACACTTAAAATAACACAGACTGACATGTAAACTAATATTTTTAGCCTTAACGAGGTGATTCCCCAGCATGCTAAAACGTCTTACAGTAGACGATCAACCAGTGGAGGTACGGAAAAGTCTGGGAGAGATGGCTGTGAAGATTTTGACTCGATTATTTAGTGCCGTTTTAAGAGTGAGAAAAAGCCTGAGGAATGGATGAGAAATGTGCCTATTTTTTAGGAGCAAAGGTGATGTACATTGTGTGCATACCGTAATTATTTCCATCCATCCATCCATCATCTTCCGCTTATTCCAAAGTCGGGTCGTGAGGGCAGCAGCTTGAGCAGGGAGGCCCAGACATCTCTCTCTACAGCCACCTCTTCCAGCTCTTCTGGGAAGATTCCAATGCTTTCCCAGGACAACCAAGAGACATAGTCTCTCCAGCGTGTCCTGGGCCTTTCCCTGGGTTTTCTCCCAGTTGGACATGCCCGAAGCACCTCTCTAGGGAGGCGCCATGGGGGCATCCTTACCAGATGCCCGAACCACCTCAACTGCTCCTCTCGACGTTGAGGAGTAGCAGTTCTGCTCTGAGTCTCTCCTGGATAACTGAACTTCTCACTCTATCTCTAAGGAGCAGCTACCCTGCGGAGAAAACTCATTTCAACCACCTGTATCCGCAATCTCATTCTTTTGGTCACTACCCAGATCTCATGACCATACAGTAGGTGAAGGGTAGGAATGTAGACCGACCGGTAAATGGAGAGCTTTGCCTTACAGCTCAGCTCTCTCTTCACCACAACGGACCGGTACAGAGTCCGCAGTACTGCAGATGCTGCACCAATCCATCTGTCAATCTCACGCTCCATTCTTCCCTCACTCATGAACAAAACCCAGAGATACTTGAACTCTTCCACTTGAGGCAGAACCTCACCCTCGACCTGAAGGGAGCAATCCACCCTTTTCCGACTGAGAACCATGGCCTCAGATTTGAAGGTTCTGATTCTCATCCCAGCCGCTTCACACTCTGCTGCAAACCGCTCCAGTGAGAGCTGGAGATCACGGCACAATGACGCCAACAGGACCACATCATCTGCAAAGAGCAGAGATGGAATCCGGAGACCACCGAACCAGAAACCCTCCACTACCTGGCTGCACCGAGAAATTCTGTCCATAAAAGTTATGAACAGAATCGGGGACAACGGGCAGCCCTGACCGAGTCCAGCTCTTATCCTGAAGGGGTCCGACTTACTGCCGGCAATGCGAACCAAACCCTCGCACCACTTGTATTGGGACTGAACAGCCCGTAACAACAGACCCCCAATCCCATACGGAGCACCCCCCACAGTGTATCTCAAGGATCATGGTTGAATGCTTTCTCCAAGTCCACAAAACTCATGTAGACTGGATGGGCAAACTCCCACGACCCGTCGAGGACCCTAGTGAGGGTAAAGAGCTGGTCCAGTGTTCCACAGCCAGGACAGAACCCACATTGTTCCTCTTGGATTCGAGGTTCGACCATTGTTCGGTTGTCATCTACCTGAAAATAAAAATAAAACAAAATGACAACACTAATATTACATTGTATGTTTTTAGGCCCCACTCATGTCTTCTCACTGTCTTGCCTCAACTCCGTCTTTCTGGCTGATGCTGTGTTTCCTGCTCAGTGTCTTCCTACTGCTGTCCTCAGGGGTCCACGGCCAAGGTAATGTCTTAATTTATCTTACATCCACTTGGACCGCAGTGCAGTTTAATAATTTTTATCCTACTTTTTATTTATTTATGTTTCCTTGGTCATTTTTGTATGGTGGTTATTTTGTTCTATATATCCTGAGTGGAGTAATCTGTTAGACAGAAAGGTGTCCTTAGTTCAGTGATTAAATAAAAACTATAGATAATCCCACAGAGAAAAATGTACAATACAGAGATTATTCTTCAGGATATCAACTCCTCTGTCTGGACATGTTGTTGTCAGTACGTCTATTAGACTTTGATCTTTTCTTTACAAAAGCCATCAGACCCTTCCTGATCCACAGAAGAAGACTCTCCAGAGGCCCCTGGTTTATGCACAAACCAAAAGTCAGAAGAATCTGTTGAGAACCGGGGATCTACAGAAGTGATAAAAACAGCGTCTTCCCTGTTTCCGGTTTCTCCTTCCCATCTGTCTTCCTCTTCATTTGTTACACCATTACATTACATTTAGTACCCTGTCACACTGTTACTGAGTGATGCTCTTCTGACATGACCTTTGGCCCGACCGTCCTGAACTGGAATCCTGTTCCTGTTTTCTGCTCCAGTCGGGAGAACAGGCTCTGCTTTGATGGATGAGGGGGCAGCTTGGAGACATGGATGGAGGGAAGATGGGAAGAGAGACACATGAAAGACATCACTTGTTGAGAAACTCCTGCTGGAAATTATGTAGATTAAGTCAGAACAGGAGATGGATTTAATTTATGGAAAAAAGGAAGGGGGGTTCAGACCTCCCTGGAGAATGGGGCAAAAATAAAAGATAGATTTCCAGTTTGAGATTTTGATCCTGTAAACTCTCATAGCTGTCATATTTGACCTAATAGTTAAAGTGACTTGACAACGTGCACAGACCATTTTAAATCCTAATCTTTTTATTTATTTATTTATTTTTCCCCCATTTTGAGGTGCTAGTGTCCTATTTTTGTTGTAGAGGGTGGAGGCGAAACTGGATGAGAGAGAGGGGGAGACCTTGCGGAAAGGTCGTCTGGACCAGGACTCGTACCCGCGACCACCGCAATGAGGACTAGCCTCGAACATGATCCGCGCTCGTATCCCCTGCACCTTAGCCGCGACCCTTAAATCCTAATTTTACTTTTTCTTTTTTGGTCACTACCAAGGTCGTCTTAAGCTGACGGTGCTGTCTGAGGACAGACTGCAGATGAAATGGAAGGAGGCTGATGGACCCGTTCAGGGCTACAAAGTCCGAGTCAGAACAACTTCAGGTAGGAATGTTTTCTTAGCTGTGCTGAAGTTGTGAAAGCTGTCGCATGTGATATCTAGAAGGTGATGGGCAGAGTGCACTGCTTCCAAGATCCAGGTATGAGTGTGTTGTGCAATGGCTGAATCAGAATTATTTTATCTTGAGTGCACTCTAACATCATGCTCAGTCAGAAGGAATAATACACACAAACCCCAGTAAATCTGTGCATGTGTGTGTGTGTGTCCACTGATTTCAGTGAGGCTCTGATACCTGAAGTGTAACGGTCATACTGCTACATGTATCTGAAACCATTCTCGATAAAGTTCTGCAGCGTGGCAGGGCGCATTATCTCATAAAAAGAGGAACACGAGAGGTTACCGCCATCAGGGATTATTATCTTGCCACACCTCGCAGTTTTTCGTGTTATTCAAATAACGAAGACAAAGTGTCTCCAGTCAGTGCCAAGACTCCAGAGCTGCTTCGGCATCTACTTTGCAATGCAGATAGTGGAGCCAAAAAAGAACCGTAGGTGAGACATAAAAACACTTAAGCTCTTTATCCACAGGGTCTTTTGGGGCTCCTATGTAACTAGTTCGGGCCGATTGCGTGGTTTATCCACAGTGCCTTCAGCGGTGGAACCCACCCCATTTTTGGGACCTACTTCTCTGAGGTCCCAGGTCTGGTTCTTGTTGGGTCTAGATGTGACATCAGCGCACTGTAGGTCACCGATTGGTCATGGGGCGTATTCATTGGTTGAGGGCGGAGATCAAGGAGGTCATCCATTTTGTGTTGTGTTGTTTTCCGGCTCTTCTTCTTCTAATACATGTTAGTGGTGCTTAGAAAAGAGCTTAATGTAGCATTAGCGCCACCAGCTGGTAAGGTGCGTTGATTTTAATAATCCGCCCACTAGAGGTGAACAATCCGCCCACTAAACGGGAACTATGGGCACTGCAGAGACAGAAAAAAAGAGGTCCCACCAGAACCGGACACAACAGGGTCCAACAAGAACCGGCCCTGTGGATAAGGGGCTTTAGATAGTAAACTGGTCAAAAAGTGGAGCAACACGGCAACAGAATTTTCAAATGAACGAAAAATGAAGATCACACAGAAAAAAAAATCAGCTTCAATAAAATATAATGTATACATCGATAAACAGTCTTTTTTTCTTTGTAGAGGAACCACAACCAGAGCTGATGCTGACCACCACCCGGGGCCGGGCCACAGTAGCAGGACTGGACTCCAGTCAGGAATACTCTCTCCAAGTCTTCGTGCTGAATGGGACCACAGAGAAACTTCTTGCAAAACGACGATTCACCAGTAAGAAACCACAGAATGTTTTAAATTCAACTTCAAAAACATGTTTAAAGCATCTCCGGTAAAAATTAAAAACAAGATCGTGTAATAAGTATTTATTAAAAACTTTTTTAAATCTATCTAAAAAAAACATCTGGAATGCACCTTTTTTATTTAAATGTTTTTTTTTACACCTATTTCAATAATTTGAAGTACTTTTTGTAGAATTATTGCTTTAACCTAATTAAACTACAATTAAAATTGTGGACGGCTGTGGCCGAGTGGTTAGAGCAGCCGTCCTCCAATGCAAGAGCTGGGGGTTTGATTCCACCAGCAGTCACAAGCCCAAGTGTCCCTGGGCAAGACACTGAACGCCTCATGTGTGTCCCATCGGTGTATGAATGTGACAAATCACTGATTAATCTTTGTAAAGATATAACAGAGTGCTGTATCAGCAGGTAAATGAGGGCACAGATTGTGTTTTAAAGTGTTTTGAGGATCTTGATAAGATAGAAAGACAATATATAAGTACCTTTTAAATTCTAGGTTGTAAGTGAACAAATTAGATGGAATTACAAAGAGGGATGAATACTTGTGCAACCCACTGCAAAAACCCTGGCAGTGCTTCAAAAGAAACACAATTGTTGTAGCAATACTGCGAGATCACGCTGGCAACACAGGAGAGCCATAAGCCTTTGTTCAGTTTTTGACATTCTTAGTAAACATGGATTGTATTCAACACGTACCCTTTAATGAACTGAGTGTCTCCTTGACTGTAAATATACTATCCTGGGTAAAAATACAGCTTTAAAAATGCCTTCCTGCACTATGGAACGGTTCTATGAGGACAATAATTGCACTACAGTTACTTTCTTAAAAAGTCAAAAGAAAAATGTGGACTTCAACCCCATCAAGGCTCTTTGTTGACTGGTTTTCTGACGATTTCTTTACTTTTTGCATTTTATTGTCAGACTCCAGGAGCACAGGACTGTATGAAATGTGGTCGTAGCCCGCGGACTCTTGCAAAACACGGGATAGTAGGTTTTTATGATGAGCTGAACGTGCTCCGGCAGGTTAGAAAAAGAGCTCGACTTGGAAATTTGTAACACCTACTGACATGCTGGAATGAAGGCAGTCTGGGAATTCTTTTGTGATGCGTCTTCATCCTCGGGGGCCCAGTCCTTGCTCTGAGAATGGGTCATTATGTTGAGGCAGTTTTTACTTTTTGAACATTTCGCCATCACTTTGTTGCTGTTTTCCTTTTTCCTTAACTCCAGGCTATGGATTTTTACCGTGCCCCACTTTTGAATCCAACATGTTTAGTTTCACCTATGACTTCAGTCCATCAATGTAGTGAAATATAATGTCTCCAGTCTTGATTTTGATTTGTTAGCTGCCATGCAATACTTTGGAATAAACAAAGAAAGTAAAACGTGAATGTTTTTCTTTGTTACGCAACTTTGCTTAAAAATCCCAATTGTCCAGAATTATAGTAATTACATTTATAAAACGAGAAGTAATTGACATAACTGCAAGGCTGCCCTTTTAGTGGATATATTACCCCGTCAGGTTCAAGACAAAACCTATAACTCAACAGTGCTTCGTGCAAAATGAGTGAGTTTTTAAAAACAAGTTGCTTTCGTCACTCACTGACCGCCAGATGTTTTGCATTAGTTTCTGTTATTAATATGTAAAATGTTCATGAGCTCATGTTTGTGCTGCGTTTGATGTCTTTCAGTGGAGGGTCTGCGAGACGAAGAGATGATCCGCAGCGATGGTCGTGAGAGCAGGAAGAAGACGCTGCCTGGCGGGTCGGGGTCAGGAGATCTGGACGATGTGACGGAGCTACTGGTGGGTCTGCCAACAGTTCGATTCCCAGACCGTACGACCACCACTGCTGCCACTGTCACAACCACAGGTATTTCATGCTACCAGTAATAGTTAACATACTACCGGTACACACACACACGCGACCATGTTACTCTGGTTACAGTATAATGACAGCATAAGAGGCAAGTCACACTGATTCTTGTAAAAATAATGGCCTAAGCACGGAGGACATGAAAAGAAAACACCATCGGAACAACATGGCAGAACTCAGCCATACAGTCGTTACACTTTGCTTGCTATGGAATTTCTAATTATGGTATTGTAGATGAACATATATCTGTGATATATTATCCATAAATTAAACGGATTCTTTCATTTTTCTGGACTGAGTTCTATTGTGCATTGAATTATTAAATGTAACGTGAGACGTTAATTTTCTTTGACCCATCAAATGAATGCGGTCATTTATTAACAGAATCAAAGTTTAACATCAACCATTTACATTAATTTGGCAAATTGATTTCAACAACAACATAATTAATTAGCAAGTTTTACAAGGAGGAAACCATACGGCCATGATTTCCCCACTTCAAGCATTACAACAGACATTTCTGAAAATATCTGGATTAATTACTAGCAAGATAGAAGAGTTTAAAGATGGAAATGAAGTTTAAATTGAGAGAGAAGATGGATGAGGGGTTGTTATGTGTCAGTATAAGAACGGCACTCTCCATCCGAACCCAGTTTCGCCCCGGTACGCTTCGGTAGGAAATCGACTCGTTACCTCTCTGAAGATGAATCAGCTGGTGCGGAGTTCCATTTAACGCTACCATTTCCAGCGTCTCCGTAGGATGGTTGGGAAACGTCCGGAGTAGTGACGGTACTTGTTCGACACACGTTCACCTCACGGGTGGACTCACATGAGTTGTGAGTCCGTCAGAGTTCCACTCTGATGTGGAAGATTCCATAATTCCCACAAGACTCGGAAGAACTGCGGATCATGTCTGAACCTCCTGTTCGCTCCAGCAACTTTTCTGTTCGGTTCTGCTCTCCGAACTGAACTGCTCTCCCACCGCACACTCGACTGGCTGGAACTAGGAAGTGCCGACATTTAAAGAGTTCTATTTCCGGTTCATTTGGGAAGTCCTGATTGGCTGAAATAGCTAATCAGGGGTGTGTTTTTGTGACGTAAGAGGTCACTAGAAGTCAGAAAAACAGAAAAATTGTTTTGGAACGGACAGAAGATGTTTTTGAGACAGACGAGAGAAATGTTTAGGCGAGTTGGGGGAAAACAGGTGCCAGCTTCTCTATTTACGTCTGAGAGGATTTAAAAACATGACAGTTCGTTCCAACAACTTGTTTGCGCTTGCCTCCAACCTTGGACCAACTTACATTTGTTCATTTCAGACAGAAATTCAGAAAATGCATGAATTACTCCGTAACACATTCTAACTTGATTTCTACTTTGAATGAGGATTAAAAATTCATTAATACTGTTTCACAGTTGATTTAAAATGAGTAGTTCACTTCAACATTTAAAAATGGTTTGAACTAAATACACTTTGATTATCAAGAAAATAGTAATGATAATAAAAAAGAGAGTGTTCTTTCAATTGATCAGTGCAGGACACTTAGAAAGTCTCTGGATGGACTTGATTTTGTGTTTCTGGACTCAAATCAATGAAATACAGTTCTTGTCCCAGGAAGGCCCTCAAGGTCAGGATTTGACCTGAGGCTTAGTTCACTACAGTATTTTTATTAGTTTTATTGCTACGTTGTGAGGAGCAGCCATGGTCCTGGTTGTAGATTGAATTAAAGTAAAAAGCTGCTTCCCTCTCACTTTCAAACCTCATGCTTTAAGTGTTGAGACCTAATATAAAATCAGAAAGATACATTATTTTAAACTGGAACTGGAACTCGTGCTGGTCGCACGGTGGCACAGTTGGTAGAGCTGTTGCCTGTCAGCAGCAAGGTTGCTGGCTCAAATCCCAGCCTGGGACCTTTCTGGGTGGAGTTTGCATGTTCTCTCCGTGCATGCGTGGGTTTTCTCTGGGTGCTCCAGTTTCCTCCCACTGACCAAAAACATGCATGTTATGTTGAATGGTAACTCTAAATTGTCCCTAGGTGTGAATGAGAGTGAATGGTTGTTTGTCTCTGTGTCCCTGTGATGGACTGGAGACCTGTCCAGGGTGTCCCCTGCCTCTCACATAGTAAATGCTGGATATGGGCACCAGTGACCCCTGTGACCTGAAAAGGAAGAAGCGGGTAAAGATAATGGATGGATGGATGATGGATCTTCAATTATGCCTTGGAAGGATCAAATCTCTGACCCATACAAACGAACCAGTTTAAAATGATTTAATTTGCTTTAAAGCCCTTCTTGTCCTGCCCTTCTTCTCTGAGCTGTCTTGTCTCTTCACAGCCACTTGTTCACTCACACTGCAAAAACAGTACTTGAAATAAGCCATATGCTCCTAAATGTGACCAAATTGTCTTGTTTTGAGAAAATAATTCTGCCATTGGGGTAAGCAAAAGTTGCTTAGCTAGGATTCTTAAAACTAGCAAATGACACTAACTGCTGTGTCCCTTTTAAACTAAACAAAATTGTCCAAAATTAAAGAAAATTTCACTTCTTACAAGCAAACACTGCTTTCTTAAGAAATTATTTCTTAGAATGAGTGTTATGCCTACATGATTAAGCTGATTTTAAGATTTTGTGTGCTTCGTTTAAGAAAATTTGATTTATAACAAGGAAAGAGACCCTGATATGTAGAAAGTCTTTACCTAAATTGAGTATTATGCGTTCTTGAACAGGCTGATTTCAAGAATTATTTGCTTGCTTTAGGATTTTACACCTTAATTTAAGTTTTCACTTAAACAAAAAAAAGCTTACTACAGGACAAATTTCCTTTAAAGCTGAATTGTTTCTTTCTTGACATCTCAACTCTGAGAACGATGATGAGCAAAAATGGCTGAGAATAAGACGCCGTATGTTGCAGGTCAGCCCATCACAGTCCCAAAGCCGAGCGTAAATTAAATTGTGTAACAACCTCCCTTTGCACTCTGGCCTGGACTCTTCTCTTCCTGTCGTCATTTCATGTCTTGATGAAGATCAAATGCAAAATGTTTCCTGACGTATAAAAACGAAGAATTGGAAGGGGTTATACTTTGTACCATGACTGTAGTCGGCGTTAGACACAGGTTGCAACTTAACGCAGGAACGTTGCCGTCTTGCTCCGATTATAACGGCTATTGTTGTCATCTCCATCAACTTAGAAAGACTCCTAAATATAGTTTGTTTCACCAACAGTTGTAGCACCTTGCTTCTACTAGAATTAGACAAAAAAATGTAAAAAAAAAAAAAAAAAGGAATACAATAGAAAGCCCAGAACGTGGGAGATACAAGAGGGATAGATGGTGGGCAAAGCAGTGAAGGGAAAGGGATTATTTGGAATGATTATGATAATGAACATTATTTATTTGAAACAAGAAAATAACTCTTCTGATTATCCTAAAATAAAATGTTTGTTAATAGCAACATTGTTTTCCCCTCCCCCACACTTTTCCCTTTGATACTTTCCTGTTAAATAGACTTTCAGTTTGTCTTATAAACAATCTCTGCTTATCTTAATGTAGCCTCACCCATGTACGTATCATTACCTCTGGCTTCCAGAGCCCCCAGCTACAAAAACCCCTGCTGAACTCCCTGATGAGTCCCCAGAGAAAATTACCACGGAGAAAAGGAAGAGGAAGAAGGACAAGGAGCGACATCGTTCCACCGCGGAGACCAAAGAGGAGCCGGGGACAAAACAGGGTAAACTCTCAGAACAATGTTTTCCACACATTTAGTCTGAGGTATTTGTTCTCCAGCGTCACAGAAATTGTGGCAACATTTTAGGTTTTAGCTTCAGTTTTTAAATGGACCAAAACATAAACATATTATGAAAACTTCCCTTAAGCATGAAGTTATCAAAGTTCAACTCTGAGCAGACCTTCAGCTCCTCTAAGGAGCTAAAAAAAAAAAAAAGACTTTGGAGCAGTAAGTGCAGGTTTGACATGTGATGACAGTGTGCACATGAGGGAGGATAATGACAGGCCGTCCAGTTCTGCTGCAGGCCATGTGTGTCCTGTTTTCCTTCATAACGTCGAAGCTCAGAGACCCTCTCATTCAATAAGTTCAATAATGTCATGTGTGGTAGACATGTTTAAATCCTGTTTGAACACGTGCAAACCACGATGCTTTAAACAACTTTTCCTATTTATAATAATATAAATAAAAAGAATACCAGCATGAAAAATAAGTTTTAGAGTTTTGTGTTAAGGGATGTCTCAGCGGAAACCGTACGAGTGTGACAGCGACGCAGCAGCAGACATCATGCTGTTGGTGGATGGTTCCTGGAGCATCGGACGCACCAACTTCAGGCGGGTCAGGGACTTCTTGGAGGGTCTGATGACGCCTTTCCACATTGGGCCAGATCACATTCAGATCGGTGAGGACCAGCTTATCTGGGTTAACGGGTTTGGTCACTATCTGAACCTAAATCTGAACTTCACCTAAAATAAAACATTATAGCAAAAAATAGGAACGTTTCATAAATAATGTGCCAAATGTTTTGTACTTTTGCACATTTCCAGGAGAAGTGTTATAATTACTTTATTGATTATAAAATAAATGCAACATCACAAAATTGCTCAGGTGCTACCATTCTTGAACACAGAGTACCGTACTTGCCGTCGTGCATGTCGCATCGCCGTATAAGTCACATCAGTCCAGTTGTGTTTAATAAAGTGAAGAAAAAAAAACATAAATGAGTCGCTTCGCCGTATAAATCGCATCTGTTATGCGTCACCGCTGACAACCCAGTGTCCAGGACATTCTTGTAAAAGAGATTGATGATCTCAATGGATTTCTTCCTGGTAAAATAAAGGAATTAAAAAACAAACAAACAAAAAAAACCCGGAAACGTGGGCCGGTGTTGTGTCAAAAATCGATTGGCTGCCAAATGGCAGTCATGTGAGCGTGCATGGGAGGGCTTTAACAAGGATTTAACATCATAACAATTATTTGTTTGCTCGGAATTATAGCAAAGGTGTGTCTCAGTCTAACGTTTCCTTAATAAATGCACTTTGGTGGTCAAATCAGCTGCATTTCGCCTGGGCAGCGCGGAGAAATGCAGCTGATTTGACGTTTGCTCCAGGAGTTCCGGAGCGAGGCAAATGTAGCTTAGCATGACAAGCCAAGAGTCTCATTAAAAGCCACTTTTACCTTTTAATGAGACACTTGGCTTGCCACATTGGTCGAGGGCCCTCTAGCGGCTGAATTCAAGAATTCAAGGTTCTTTATTGTCGTTCACATCACACGTGGTACATGAGGTGGAACGAAACTTTGTACGCAGGGTCCCAGTTACCTCCAACAAAAATACAAATTGTAAAGAAAAACAGTAATAAGATCCAAGACATGAACTAAGAAATACGATAAACTAAGAATACACTAAGCACTACTAAATGTTATTATATTAAATTATTAAATTATAGCGCTTTTCTATCTGAAGACACTCAAAGTGCTTTACACTACAATCTGTGTCCTCATTTACCCATTCATACAGCACTCTACTATTTCTGTACAAAGACTGATCAGTGCTTTATCACATTCATCCACCAATGGGACACACATCGGAGGCATTTAGGGGTTCAGTGTCTTGCCCAGGGACACTTTGGCACGTGGCTGCTGGTGGAATTGAACCCCCAACTCTCGCATTGGAGGACGACTGCTCTAACCGCTCAGCCACAGCCGCCCCTACTAGTACAAAACAATGCGCCAAACAACAGCAGCACAAATATTAAAATTAAAATGAAATGGCAGTGTTCAGTATTTTCCATGTCTGAATGAATGAAATTGTCAGATCTTTGCCCAAAATTGTTTTATAAATATGGAGGAAAAAATTATTTTAGTCGCTTCGGCGTATAAGTCGCAGGACTTTCAAATTTATGCAAAAAGTTGCCAACTATACGGCGAAAAATACGGTAGTCAACTGGATAAACTTTCTCTACGCTGATTAGTCATCTTCAGGAGCCTGATCTCTCGCTGCTAACCGTTCTGAAATCGCTTTGTGAAAAGTCAAAGTTTAGATTAATCAATTTATCGAACACAAATTGTTACAAAGTCATTCATTCATGTTCTAAAATTATTCTACATGTCTTTTCAGACTCATGAAATACTGTCAAAGCCTGCAGCTATTTGTTTTGTCATTAAAGGGTCACACACGTGGTGTAAGGGTGATGTAGGCATAGCTTTTTAAAATATGCAACAATTAGTTTAATTTATTTTAGAAAGACTTTTAGAGAGAGCAGTTCTTTCATACCACTTTCATGTTTTGTCTGCATTTTTTTTTTCTGGGCTTATTTTTTTGTCACAAGACAAAATGTAGTTGCAATAGTATTAAAAGGTACAAAGATAAAGAACAAAGATAAAGAACCAAGGAGCAGTGACTGAAAAATACCAACACAAAACAAAAGACTATCTCTCTATGATTTTTCACAAACAACCCTAGACATATTTAAATTCAAGACTTAGCGATTATTGCTAATTTTGTGTTTTCCAAGGTCAGTTGGCTGTGGCAGTCATCTTGATTTGGGTTGGGTCAAAAACTTAATTGTAAAAAGTAAAGCCAATGATTACGCACTGAGAGCTTCAATATAAAAATCTCCAGATGCAGCCAGTCAATTAAAACATTGATGTAATATAACGGGCAACACATTTCATTTAAATAAATAAATATAAAACTTAACTCTCCACTGCCAGGTCTGACCCAGTACAGTGGAGACCCCCGCACAGAGTGGAACCTCAACAAATTCAGCATTAAAGACCAGCTGTTGGAGGCAGTGAGACATTTTAGGTACAAAGGAGGAAACACATTTACAGGTAGGAATCCAACACAAGGTGTGCCGTCAACACTTCACAGCAACGGCTGTCTGTTAGAGTGTGACCAGACGATCTTTCAGGACAGGCCCTGCTCCACGTCATGGAGGAAAACATGAAGTCTGAGGCAGGCGCGAGACCGGAAGCCCCATTTTTCTTGGTCTTGTTGACTGACGGGAAGTCTCAGGACGATGCGATCGCGGCAGCAAACCGGCTGAAGAACGCAGGCGTTGAAATCATTGCTGTAGGTGAGACTGAAAAGTAGAGGCGAGGAGATTGATTTTCTTTTTGCAGCTTTGGAAAACTCACGGGGGTGTGACTGTTCAGAGCTTCACTGGTTGGTTAATTTCACAACTTTTCAGGTGTGAAGAATGCAGACGAAGCTGAGCTGAGACAGGTGGCATCAGAACCCGTTGATTTAAATGTTTACAACGTCAACGACTTCCCCCTGCTCAGCAAACTGGTGGCACGACTGGTTCACATCTTGTGTGGAAGGATAAAAGACCGTGGCATCACAAAACGTACACCGCACCTCAGTAAATCTGTCATCCTTCTTGATTTTGATATCATCGCTGTCTTTTGAAGTTCCATTTCATTTTACTTCCAGGAATGGAGCCCGTGCCGACGGCAGACCCAGCCCTCTCCTACCCGAGCCCCGCTGATCTACGGTTTTCTGAACTCGGATCCAGGCAGGTGAAGCTGCACTGGACCAATCCAGCGAAACCAGTCCAGCAGTACAGAGTAGTGTACCACAGTGCTGACAGTCAAAGCCCCCAGGAGGTGAGGAACACATCATCACATCGTCTGCAAACAGACTAATGTAGCAATTATACGTTGAACTTCATATGTTTTCATGTTATTACCATACTATTGTATCAGATTCTCTGAAATGTTGTTTGCAAAGGAAATGCAGAGCAGAAGTAAAAACCACATTTTTAGCATTCTTACTGGTATAAATACATGTGAGGGTAAAAACTTTAAAAGAAGAAAACTTTCTTTAGAAAATATTTATCTCAAAGAAAAAGCAGGGGTTGATATCAAAGTATGTGGCAAGTCTTTCAGACTCTGCTGGAGTTTCTCAAGAGTACATGCTGCCCCCCCCCCCCCCCCCTTTGCAATACTTGCATGTTTAAATATAAAAACAACGTCTTGTGTCCCTGCACAACAATGCCACAGTCATGCAGACTTTTTTTTTTAACCTTTGAACAAAATACATAATTTTCATATTACCGGTAAATCGTTTGTGACTACGGATTCTAGAATTGCGCCGCTCGAGGTGTCTGCATGTTGGAGCAGCTCTGTTACTTTCATTCTGAGATTTTGCTTTTGGAAACTTTAATTCCTCTTTTTCTGGATGTGAATCACATTTTTTGGATGATCGTTTCCTCTGGTATCAGATGCTGTGCAGCTGGAAGGATTTTTACTGAAACTTTTTTAGTTCTGGACATTTGTTATGTTGCGTAACCATGGCAACAAGGCAGTTTTCTACAACCAACAGCAGCTGATTAACATCTCAAAAGCTCAAATAATATCTCAACTACAGCCCCAAATCTCAAATGAGTTGAAAAGGATGTTCTGTGGATGCATTCTCATCTACCTGCCAGCTGTGCTCGAGTGACTGACCACTGAGATCCTGGAACTATCAGGAAACACGGCTCATGACAGCTGAAGGACAGGATCGTCCCTCTGCACCTAGAGTTGGCTGTCCGCAGCGACGAGGAGCTCAGCAGACTGCTGGGAAGAGTGGCCATCGCTCTGGGAGGAGTTCTGCCCGGCGTTCAGGCGGTCCTACAGCCCGGGGGAACTGAGAGGCCAGCTGAGTCTGGGTGAACGGATCAGACGGCATCTGCAGCCAGTTTCTTAGGATCCACTGTGGGATGGACTTTTACAAGAGATCCTTCCTGTCTACAGCCATCAGTATCTATAAGATCTCTTAATGAAATGAGGATAACGAGTTACAACAACAAATAATTTCTCTTTGGGATTAATAAAGTATATTTGAAATGAAATTGAAATTGAAATCAAGCAATACAGCTAAGAAAAATGGGACTGGGGCACCAAAAGCTATAAAAGTAATTGATAGGAACCAGCTGGAGCAGCATTTTTGCACTGAATTAGGTTAATTGGCCGAGGTTCACCAATCCGTGAAAAACAGCATCTAAAAACCAGTGGACCAATTTCAGAATAATGTTCCTCAATGAGAAATTAGTAAGACTTTGAATATCCCATTATGGACAGTTCATAATGTCATAAGAAGAGCTTAAGAATCTAGAAATTTCTTTGTGCAAAAGACACAACAAATCATAACTGCATGGTACGTTTGCCACCGTAAAGGCTCGCCACTATTTTAACAACAGTCCGTAAACATCTAGGATCTAAGGAGACCAGTTGCTTGAGGGGAATGTTGTCCCATCCTTAACTGATGTAGGATTCTAGCTGTTAACAGTCTTGGGTCATCTTAGTCTGATTAAAATAATAATAATAATAATTTTTGCTGTATGGGAGTGCATGTTATTCTAAAGCTATAAAGACTTTTCTACAATAATGCTTTTTTTTTATGTGTAAGCTGCCCTCACCGCCAGAGGCACAAATACACTGTCTTAGACAGGCTCTTTAACTGTTTGTTGATAAAGCTTGATGGACATAAATCATTGTTTCTTTCAGGAACGTTATTCTTAAATTTTTCATTCATTTATTTATACAGGTTAGTCTCACTGAGCCACAAGGACTCATTTACAAGAGAGACCCGTATGCTCTCTCTTGTAAATGACTTCTGGAAATGGTTCCACTATAGTTAGACGTTTTTTTCAGACTGGTGAACTTCTGCCCATCTTTACTTCAGAGAGATTCAGCCTTTCTAAAATGCTCTTTAATACCCAGTGCTCTTACTGACCTGTTGCCAATTAACTCAATTAAAAATGCTCCTCCAGCTGTTTTTGTTTTTGCACCACATCTTTTGTTGTCCCTCAAAATTTTGAGACATGTTGCTGCAATTATTTACGAAATTGTTTTTTGTACACCAAAAAAGTAGATTATTTTTTGTTTCGATATTCGATATGGATATGTTTACTATTTTTCATTGGGAATAAAATATGGCTTTATGATATTTGTAAATCCTTACATTGTTTTTTATTTACATTTATCACAACGTTTTTAAACTTTGGGTTGCACATGTGAAATAAGTCTTGGTTTGACTGTAGCTGATTTTCTGTCCACAGGTAGTGTTATTAGGCTCGAAATCCTCTGTTCTGCTTGATGGCCTCTCATCTCAGACGCTGTACCACATCTCCATCTTCCCTGTGTATGAACACAACGTCGGCCTGGCGCTCCGAGGAACCGTCACAACACGTGAGCATCTTATGAATGATAAATACTTTTACCTGAATTACTTTACTTAGTCCTCTTTCTTACAGGGGACATTGACATTTGTCTGCATGAAAATTAAAATAAATTTCATGTTTTCTACAAATGGACCCAGTTGTTGAAGAAAATAAAAACAAAAGGAGGGGCCCTACAACTGAAACTTGTGGGACCCCACATGAGAGAGGCTAACCTAAAACCTCTAACGTATTTTGCTCTTTCAAGAAGGTCATGTCAACCATCTTAATGATCTTTGAAAGAAAAGGTCGTTTTCATTGTAAACGAAGCATGTGGCGCCGAAAACCACACAGACGCTTGATTCTCATGTTTCAATGTTTCAATTAAAAACACATTAAACATCCTTAAGAGAAACAAAATAAAATAAATATAAGATAAGACAGAACTTTATTGATCCCGCAGGAAATTGTTGTACCAAACAAATGTGCTAATTTGTTTTATTCCTTCATAAAAAAATTTTTGACCGGCTTTGCCTGACTTTACGATTTTGTAATAAGTACCTTAATTCAAAGTGTTGTACGCAACAATAACATTTTAAAAAGAAAAAGAACAGCCAAGCAAAACGAATAAACAAAGATCTAATGAAAAACATATGAGCGAGTCAACAAAGATTTTCAAACCTCTTGTTAAGACAAGATAAAGTAAAATATTTTATAGTTAAAGCATTAAATGCAGTTAAAAGCTACAGAAAGCAAAGTCTTTGTTTTAAAAGTGCCAGTAGAGGGGTAGCACACTAAATTAAGACTGCTGCTTCCAAAGCACGGCATAGTTGTACTAAAATATTTAGATATCTTTAACTCATGCAGAGACCCTTTGCACATTTGTATTTATTTAGTTTTTATAATTTCAGTGGTTAAAACTTGGCTGCGGCCATCTTGGCTTAAAAACAAAACTAAACATTGTACTCTATGTGGAGCAGAAGGTTTCCTTCTGGGGCATGGTGTGAAACTTACATGACCCTCATCAATCAAACTTACACAATAATCTAAATAAAATGTGGCTTTGTTTTTTTCCCGCTCCTCTTTTCGTTTCTCCTGCCCTCTCTCCCAGTGCCGCTGGCCATGCCGACCAGTTTGGAGGCGGCTCCTTCCTCTCACAGCACGCTGCGAGTGAGCTGGAGTCCAGCTCCTGGTGCTACTCAGTACATGATCCTGTACTCGGCACTCAACGACGGAGAGCCCGATGATGCGAAGGAGGTAAAGAAGCGAGTTTGTGAAATTTTTAAATCCCGATTCAGGAAGAATCAAAGCCATGCATGGTGTTGGCTCTTTTGGAGAAAAATAACTGACGTTTTAAAATTATTTTCATCACGTCACTCGTGCATCCTGCAACAGACCGTTTCAAAATAAATTATGAAACAAATCACTCATGACCTTAAAAGAGTAAAATGAAAGCAAATATTTATGATTCGTCGTTAATATATATATATTTTTATATCTTAATAATTTTTTCTTGAAAGGAATGCTATCATAATCAGCCACCTTTATCTGTTTTTTATTTTCGTACAAGAGTCGCTCACAATCAGCTGATTATTTTATTCTACAGGAGAAATTCAGCGGTGATCAGACAGTGGTGGAGCTCGCAGGGTTACTACCAGAAACAGACTACTCCGTCACACTTTATGCTCTCTATGATGAAGATCCCAGCGATCCGGTTACTTTTGTTGCCAGCACTTGTAAGAAATAACTTAACAATTTTTTACACATTGTCTAGTTTTTATTTGTCTTTCTGTTTTATTTGTTTTGGTCACTTTTGTGTTTTTGTCCCTCCTGTTTTTACAGTTGCTCTCCCAGCTCCTGTTAGTATACAGTTCCCAGTGGTAACCCACAGTATGCTGAAGGTGAGCTGGGTGCCTGGCGCCGTGGACGTACCCGGCCACAGAATCACCTACAGCACCAACCACGGCAGTGATGTCAAGCAGGTAACAGCACAAGAACTCTGACCTCCAATCAAAAACCAGCAGATAATTATTGTTTACCTTCATTTTTTTTTTCCCCACATCATTTTTCGATATTAAAAAAAAAAACTAGAGCCCAACCGATATATCGCCAAAGCCAATATTTTAGGCTGATATAGGCATTTGGGGACACATCGGTATTTGTTATAATTTGCTCATTATGCCCAGATATTATAAGCACTTCTAATTTTCACCCCTAAAATGCTGGGAACAAGCCGTGTCCTTACTTGCAAATGACGTAATTGTACAATGTATCCAGCAGAGGGCGCATGCGGACTACTTTCAAGTCATGGCCATGCTGCACAAGCAGGGAGTAACTAAATACTGTGTAGCGTATTTTGCTCAGCAGAGCATGGTAAGTTTATTGTAACTGATCTGTAAAATAAAAAAATCAACAATAATAAACACTCTTCACCAATGTTTGTCATTAGCTACGTGCTTATCAAGTTAGCAGCTAATGTTTAGATAACCTAGCTTAGGCTATTGCCTTGTAAAGCTTTAGCCAGAAGAATAAATCTAACGTAGAGGTAAAATATATCAGCGTTAGTAACGTTATCCTTGTTGTCCTCTATGAAATGCTTTGTGTGACATCTGTACTTCTCTGCAAAGAAAATAAATTTATATTTTTGTAACACACTTGATAACTTTATGGTGAGTAGTAGAGGATAGAAAATGTGAACACTTGTTAGGAAGACTGTTTCAAGACGTCCAAGTGTTAAAACGGGTTTAAAAGTAACTGTTTACTTAGATACTTGGGGGTGGACAAAGCTAAAAAAATTTCAGCCAATATATCGGAATTGGCATTAGCCAAAATTTCCATATCGGTCAGGCTGTAATAAAAACAACCAGTAACGCTGCAGGAAACAAACACTTGTCATTTTTAGACCTCAGATTTAATATAAAAAAAAATTAAAACAAGAAAAAAGTTTTTTCCTTGAAAGCTTTTGTTTTGTTTTTTCTTTGGGTGATGTCACCTTGAAGGAATCCTTTTTTTTTTTGGTGCCAGGTTCAGAACTAGCCATTGTATGTAGACGGCTAAGTTGCACGCTAATCAAAAATATTTAACTTTAAATAAAGAAGAAAATTTGATGCGAGAGGTGGATGGTCAGTTTTGACGGTGTTGAAGTAGGATGAGTTTAACATAAGAGCTCTGCTTCTTAGGCTGAGGTGGAGAACGAGGCCTTGAGGATCACGAGGTAGAAAACCGAAGGATTTTCAGAAGCTTTTTCTTTCATAAAGAGGAATAGTAAAATATTTATTTCAAGTTATATCAGTGCAGATGACTGTGTACAGTTATGTCTAAGTTAGAAAATAATTGTGTAGCTGAATAAAAATTAAATAAAGGAAAAAAGCTAATAAAGTTATGTCTAATCAAAACTTCTGGATAGCTCCAAATAAATAAAAAAAATATAAAAAGCTTATTTGAATATACAGCAGGGGGACAAATTCTTGCTGTTATGTTTTGAGTGTGTTCATACTGTATAATTGGTTGAGACGATAAAACTCATCTGT
>NC_056508.1:44764454-44781661 GCF_014905685.2 Nematolebias whitei | reverse complement strand
GTATATTTAGTTAGGTTTTTGTATTGACTACAAATTTATTATTATTATTATTATTGAGCATGCATCAGGATATTCTTAGAAGGGTTTTTTTGTATCTAGGAGTTTATAAATCTTAGTTTTATTTTCATTTATTTCCTTTATTAGTTTAATTTACAGAAAATGTTCAATATGAGTCGTGTTTTGGCTTCTTTCGTTTCCTTTTAATTTTTTTAATTTTTCATATAAGTTGTGGTTTTTTTCCTGTTATGTACATGCTAAAATAAGGTACACATGAGCTTTTGTAAGTTATGTCTTTAACCAGTAAATTAAATGTTGAAAATAAATGTTGTTATGCACCGTTCACAAACAAATCTCTAGTCTAGTCGTGTTTCACAAAGATTTATAAAGAAGCAAATGAAAGAAACCGTCACCCACCAGAGAATTTCTTGGGAAAGTCGAAACAGTTTTCATGTTTTTACACTCGTAGTTTTATTTACTGAAACCTAATTGTCCAGCTACAGTATGTTTAGAGAGTGTCGATCGATCCGTTTTTATTTGTTCTTTCTGTTACCCGTCCAGGTGGAGGTAACGGGGATGAGCTCAGTCCTGGTGCAGAACCTCTTGTCTCTGTCCAGATACCAGGTTTCTGTCCAGTCTCATTACCCACAAGGCCTGTCTGCTGCGCTCACCGGTAACATCACCACACGTGAGTCTCCTGTTTTTAACCATCTGCCTCACATGCATCCATGAAGTTAATTTGTGGGATTTTATTTTAGACCGTGTCAAAATAGATAAACTATTCATTTTCTTTATTCTAGTAAAGGTACCTTCCCCATCGGACCTCAGAGTGACGAACTTTTCAGGCAGCGACATCACTGTCCACTGGCAGGCTGCGGCTGATGACGTCGTCTCCTACCTCATTAAATGGATCTCTCTGAGTGGAGGAGATCTGAGGCAGGTGAGCAGGCTGAGATTTGGAGCGTCTATTTTACCGAATTGGCATAGAATGTGTGAAAAGGTTGATTTTTGTGTGTTTTAGCTGAAGGTGAATGGTGACAGAGAAGGAGCGGTCCTGAAGGGAGTGGAGGAAGACAAAGAGTACCAGATCTCTCTGTCTGCACTTTATGGAGATGGAGCTCAGAGTGAAGCTGTGGCCATCCGCTACAGCACCTGTAAGACTTCCAGGATTGTTTGCACACTTTAAATTATTTATAAAATGCTATCTGCAGCCTCATAAAGTCATGTCTGTCAGAGCTGCCTCTTTATTACTGTAGGAAATTATAGATTGTGACATGTGGAACTGTCCACTTTGCCTGGTTTATTGTCCTAGAGACAAAAGACAAAAATGTAAATAAATAAATAAATAATGGTAATATATAAAAGTAGAAATGCAATAATGAGTAAAAGTTATTTTAAAATAGAGATTAAACATAACATTAAAATTCAAAATACAGTAGTCCCTCATTTATCGCGGAGTGATCCGTACCCGGAAAACCCACAATAAGTGAAAAACCACGAAGTAGGAATTGTAATACAAGTAGTAAGTAGTAGTTTATTTTATATATATATGTGTGTACGTGTGTGTGTGTATATATATGTATATGTGTATGTGTATGTGTATATATATATATATATATATATATATATTTTTTTTTTTTTTTCATTTAGCCTTTATTTATCCAGGTAGTCTCATTGAGCCACGAGAACTCATTTTCAAGAGAGACCTGTTTAGGAGCAGATGGTGGGGGTTAAGGGCCTTGCTCATGGGCCCAGAGTATGTATGTATATATATATATATATATATATATATATATATATATATATATATATATATATATACATATATGTATGTATGTATAGGCATTTTAAACTCCACAATCTTGCAATATTCTAAACAATGTTTCTAAACTCTAAACACTGTAAAAGACATAGAATGTCATGATTTCAGCTCTGCCTCCTCTGCTCTTTGCCACCTGCAAGCGCTCTTGGCCACGCCCACTTCTCTGCTCTGCACGGAGATCAGCTGCAGCAGGAAGTGTATCCTGCAATATGTACTGCACAAAGGTGCAGGAGGCGCTAAGTATTTCAAAACAATTTATTTTAAATAAAAATGTCATGCCGTTCGTGCGTCTCATCCATCAGTCAGCCAACTGTGTGTCATGTCCACTCTTATTTTGAAAAACCCCGATAGAGCGAGTCCGCGAAAAACAAACCGCGAAGTAACGAGGGACAACTGTACATTTATTTATTTTTAAACTTTGTTTTAAAATCATCATGTTCAAAATACTATCACTTTATAGTAAAAGCCAAAGAGGAGAAAAATAGAAGAATGAAAAAAAAAAAAGAGCCAGCCTTTGTTTGTCTCTGGATCAGCAAACCAGCCTCAGGGGCACACATAGTCGAGCTAGAAACAAGAATAACTCCCACCTCACCACCTTCATCATTACAAAACACAAATGAAAGAAAAAGATGAAGAACCTGAGAAGCGGACTGCCTAATGAGCAAACTGAACACACCATACATTACTGCTGGTTCTCTGCTCACCAGTTTGCATGCTGGTTTAAATATACATGGCCATCGCCATCTAGATATATGTAAATGGGCCATAACAATCATTTGACAAAACTATCCTTTCTAGTTTTTATATTGCTTAAAAGTATAGTTTCCTCAAGTGATTGGGGTGACCAAAGATTAATCTATGATGGCCAAGGCCACCAATGGCCACCCCCTGGTTCCGCCTCAGCACCTGGTCATTGATAAAATTACTTCCTCTGTTTACCAGGATACATCACTCTGCACTGCCTTTGGAAAGCAAAAAATTAAATTAAATAAAACAGTATGACACCTTCCCACTTGAATATCTTGCACTAAAAACTTTAAGGTTTACTTGCAGTGCCTGTTTGATTTCAGTCCAGAAAAACATGTAAAAATCTACAAACATTCACTATTAAAATCCCTTGGTGACGAGGGACACCAGCTTGTTTATTCTTTAAGGAACTTATAGCTGCCTGGTAACACTTCTTTTAGATTTAGACAGCCTGCGTATTTTTTACACCGACGTAAGTAAATGTGAACCTGTTGATTGGTTGTTCTCTGGTCCTGCAGTGTCAGGAGGAGGCCCATCCAGCGTAACTGTTTCAGAAGAAACTGCGGTCAGTCTGGTGGTCAGATGGGTGCCTCCAAACGCTCATGTCCTCCAGTACCGTGTGACCTACTCACCTCTGACAGGAGCTGAGAGCCAGGACAGAACTGTGAGTGAGCTGTAATCATCACCCTCGGCTGGTTTGCACAAATCACAGTGTTCTCTGAGAGAACCCACAAATCATCTCGGTCTGTGTCAAGAGCCTTGAACCTTAACTGTCAACAGGTGTTGGTGCCAGGTGGTGATAAACAGGTGGTGTTGCAGTCATTACAGCCAGATACACGTTACAGCATCTTTGTCACGGCTGAGTATCGCAGCAGAGAGGGAGGCAGCGGCTCAGCTCAAGGCAAAACCAGTAAGTGAAACACAACGACCTTCTAAATGTGAGCGAGATGTGGTTTTGACACCGGATCTAGTTGTGATGCTCATTTAATCCTGAAACAAACATCATGTGTTGTAGGAAATTAGCATTAGCTCAAGTTCTTTTTAGCATTAGCTCAGGTTTACGCACTGGAATCTGGGATCTCGGCTTACCTGACTCTCTGAGATACACACACAAATTGCACATAGTACTTAAAATTTAATGTGTTTTATTACAAAATTGGGATTTCTACAACTATTTACAGATCAAGGAATGAACTATTAATGCGATTATTCCAGTAGATTGATGATAGGAAGGCGTGATCCAAGGACGAGTCTTAAAATACTGTCTGGCCTAAAGTACAAGTTTATAATTAATATTATCAACTAGAACTGCATTCCACTGTTCACTGGATAGGCAAATCTGTGGGTGTGGAGTTTTGGTTATGAGAGGGAAAAAAGAAGAAGAAGGTGTGTGATGGTCAGAAATCTTTCATGTTTGATGATGTCAAAAACATAAATCCTCACAGTCCATTAGGCTTAAATCCTGAATATTTAGCTTTCGATCATGAAACTCTAGACGGATTTTAATGAAATTCTTAAAAAGCAATTACTGGATGTTGTTCTACAAGAGGAGTCAACTCAGTTTAAGACCACTGCTGCAGCTAATCAACCTCAGCAAACACTAAAATAACCTTAATTCAGTCAATTTTACAAATTCTGAGCCACTACCTGACGTGGTATTAGCTGACAGGCATCCCAACACATACAATGAGCATTAAACATTTTTATTTAAAACTTTGGCATGCAAGAGGGTGGGCTACATGCATTCCTACATGAAATACAGTAGTCCCTCGCTACTTCTCAATTTGTTTATCGCAGACTCGCTCTATCGCAGCACAATGGCTCAGTGGTTAGCACTGTTGCCTCACAGAAAGAAGGTCCTGGGTTCAATCCCTGGTTGGACCTGGGGTCTTTCTGTGTGTAGTTTGCATGTTTTCTCTGAGTACTCCAGTTTCCTCCCACAGAACAAAAACATGTATGTTAGGCTGCCTTCAGGTCCAGTCCTACCTTGCAAAAGAGATCTGTGATCTCAATGGGATTTGCCTGATTTAAAAAAATAAAGGTTAATAAATCGCGGTTTTTCAAAATAAGATAGGACATGACACACAATTGGCTGACTGATGGATGAGCCGCACGATCGGCATGGCATTTCTATTTAAAATAAATTATTTAAAGTTATTTAGCACGGTGGCACATTTGTGCAGCCCATACTGCAGGATAAACTTCCTGCTGCAGCTGATCAGCTGTTCACTGGGCAGAGCATAGAAGTGGGCGTGGCTAAGAGCGCTTGCAGGTGGCAAAGAGCAGAGGAGGCAGGGCTGAAATCATGACATTCTGTGCTTTTTTTAGAGCGTTTAGAGTTTAGAAACATTGTTTAGAATATTGCAAGTGTGGAAAGGGTTTTAATCTCCTTTATATATATATATATATATATATATATATATATATATATATATATATATATATATAATAAACTGCTACTTGCTACTTGTACTACTATTGCTACTACGCGATTTTTCACTTATCGCGGGTCTTCAGGGTACAGATCCCCCGCGATAAACGAGGGACTACTGTACTACGTTTCTGTTTTAAGCAGCATTAATTTGGCTTCACGTTGGATCCATAAACATTTTGTTTATCTGCTTTGTGTTTGCTTCTGCAGCCAGTCTGCGAGTGAGCAGTGTCAGTGTGGTCAGGTCAGACCACTCAAGTATATGCTTGTCGTGGAGACCCGTGTCTGCGGTCGATGGATACCGGATTGTCATTCAGTCCATTAAAGGTATTTAACTGAAACTTCTACAGGAATACGGGCAAAAGATGTCACACAGTTCGTCTTCCCACTGGTGTGAAGGTGTGTGGCTTTTATCTCCGTGTGTTCAGACAAACAAACAAAGCAGGATACCGTTGACGAGTCCAGCAGCAGTTACTGTTTCACTGATTTGGAACCAGAGACGCTGTATCGCATCAGCATGCACGCGCTGCTCGGCTCAGTAGAGGGCGCTGCCGTCTCCATCCTCCACCCAACAGGTACAAAGCAATCACAGGATCTGTAGCCTCTTTCGTAAAATTGTTCTTCGGTATGGCTGCAAAGACGAGCCCGTCCTCAACGAGGACCATCAGCAGTGGTGTTGATGTGAAGGGCTAGGCATCAAATAGTGACATCACCCATTGTGACTCCCACGGTCACATGACTGTACAGACCATCTAGTTTTAATGCATCACATCTTTAAGCCACATTGCCACCCAATCATTTTATTTATCAACCATTAAAGCTCTGAATTCCTTGCTTTGCGACTTAGAAACATAACAGCAACATGTGGATTTTAGCACCCCTTGCCACCATGGTTCTTTTATAAATTGTGCTGAAAAGGTGTTCAAGAACAAAGCTTGAAGGGTTTTGTGAAAAAGGCTATTGGCTATGTTAAGTATAAAAATACCCAGATATTAACCCAACTAAAATTTTAGTTTGAACGAGATATTACTGGATAAACAAGAGTTCAGGGTTCCTGCGCAATCTTAAAGGTAAGGAACCTATTTCAGTATTTTCCAGGTCTGGATAAGTATAGTAAAAACACAGCAAATTAAGGAAAATCCTTGGTGTTTCTGACACAGGATTTTCTGAGAAGTATCGGTTGTGATCTACACTCATCATGTTTGAACTATAGAGAAGCATTTTCTTACAAAGATAAATATCCCAAGTGTCTCTTGTGGTAAAATGTGTTCTGATCTGATGAACATGAAGGCTATTTTTTGTTAAACCACAGTTTCAAAAGGTACTGTATGATTGATCCATTACCACAACCGTGGATCACCAAAAGAACACCATACGTGAAAACACGGTGGTGGCAGCATCATGCTGTGGGGGCTACTTTTCTTTAGCTGGAACAGGGATGATGAAAATTACCTGTTTATTTAAGATCAAAGCCTACAATGGGCTGCTAAAAGGCTGAAGATGAAGAGACGTATGACCCCAGACATACATTCAAATCAACCAAAGAATGGATTTGAATGTGTAAAAACAGTGATTTAGTGAGACGACAACAATATGAATTAGTTTTACTAGGTGCAACTCTTTTAACAGCATATTTGTAATATTATTAGGGTCAGTAGTCAGAATATTACTGTGGATTTAAACAACTACAAACTATTCATTAGTGATTCAACAGCAGTAAGTTTAACACAAATGCTGACTATTTTTAAGCATTAAACACATAATAAAAAATTACACTTTATATGTGATAAATTATGTACTTCAAGCTCTCTGTCTTCTAAAATATATTTAGAGCTTACTGTAGTTTCTGTAGTTTTCTTAACGAATGCAGTGTGATATGTTCAAAAATATAATAATAACATGATTAAGTTGTTTTTTTGTTGTTGTTGTTCTATGTTTTTTTTTTTTTAGCTCCAGCTCCCGTCAGAATTCATGTCCATCCTCAAATGTACCCGATTCATAACGAAGGTAAATCTTTACGCTTCCCTGGTCTTCAGTTTAAATTATTGGGGACTGCCTGAAGGCAGCCACCTGTTATTATCCACCTGAAAAAGGTCTTGCTCTTCTATCAACTTCAATGCGTCCCGAACCGCAACGTGCACCCCCACATGGTGGTAGCTGAGAGCAATGCCCAACCAATAATAAATTCAAAGCTACATTTAAATGTCTTTAACTCAGCTATTTTTACACATAAAGCTGAAATTTGGTGAGGTTACAGCTGAGAACGTTCCTCATCACATACTGAGTCCTTGTCAAAAATCCAAGATGGCTACCATAGCTTAAAATAAAAAAATGACTATAACTCATTGATGTTTTTTGCCTTGTTGAGCTGAAATTAGGTATAGTAGTAGCCGAGAGAGAACTCCAACACAGTACTGTCAAATCAAAAATTTAAGATGGCCACAATGTGGCTGTCCCCCGTCAAAGCTTCTACAGGAACTTTCTAGTTTTTATACTTGCAATTTTCAGTTCAAATATGTTTTTAAGCAAAAACTTTTAGAAGTTAAATAGCAAATGATCAGTTCTGTCTTTCCTTTCATTTAAACTACTCGGTGATGACCTTTGACCATGCAAATGCTAGATCCAACCCTTCAAACAGACTCTGATTTATAAAAACTATAGTTGAAGATGTTGAACATGTTACAGGAAACTGTTTAATTTGTTTTTATCCCATCCAAGTTCTCGTTAACGCCTCTTAAAGCTGATGTGATAATTTCCCCTTTGATTAAAAAAGTAAAAGATAAACCTGGACATGTTTGGCTCGTTGTATAACTTCTCAGTACTGCCCTCTTGTGTTGCAGTTTGCCCTGAAGTCACCATCAGGAACAGCATCGTTAAAGGTGAGACACATTATCTGGACTCGTTGGGTCAATTCGTTCGTTCATCTTAATTAAAAAGAGCTGGTTTGGTTCCAAAAGGTGCAAAAGGCAGAGTTTGTGTTTTCTGTGTGTGCCGGCTCAGGGTTCGACATGATGGAAGCGTTCGGTCTGACGCCGAGAGCTCACTCCTCGGTGGAGGGGGTGGCGGTCGAGCCTTTTGTCTTCAACACCGTCCTCACCTACACGCTGTACAGAGACGTGCAACTGACCCAGAGCACCAAGTGAGACGTCATCTTTAAGTTTTGATTTGTTTTTACCCTAAGTAGATTTTTTTTAATGCACATCATGAACAATGTCACTCATCATTACTTTCACTCATATGAATTTTACAGACTTTTATACTTTTCTTTATATTTTCAGCCATGTTTAACATGTACGTAACCAGAAAGTTGAGGAAACAAACACCTCAGATCAGTTTTCTTTAAAGCGTTGACGCTTGTTGTTACTTTTTACCTTGCTCCGTTATGTTCAAATATTAATTTTCCTTACACATTTAACGGTAATTAGTTATTTCAAGCTTGTGTCACACTTTTATTTCAAAAATAGCAAAGTCCCATTTGTTTAAATAGAGATTAAACTCTAAACTTCTTCCAGGCGCCCTGCACCCGCCCCAGTTTCAACTTTCAGGAAATATGCCGACGCCGTAGATCTTAGAGGTCGACCTCAGACCGGAACCTGGAAGTTGAAGCCAGAACCAGACCAGCTTCCCCATTAACTGGTTTTAATATAAATATTTTGCTCTTAAAAAAATGAAAGTGCAACTCAGATAATTTTTTTTAGATGTTGTCTCGTGTCGATTCATGTAGTTTTTAACCTCGGTGTCGTTCAGTGTCTGTAAAAAGAATTCACCCCCGTGGGTGTTTTGTGCTTTTATTGCTGTTATGAAGCAATCGAGAAATACAAACTGGCCTTTTAACAATAAAATAAATAAATAAACGTCTTTGATGTCAAAGTGAAATCAATCCATCCATCCATTATCTTTACCCGTTTATTCCATTTTGGGTCACGGGGGTCGCTGGTGCCCATGTCCAGCAATCACTGTGCGAGGGGCGGGGTACACCCTGGACGGGTCTCCAGTCCATCACAGGGACACGTAGAGACAAATGAGACAAACAACCATTCACTCTCTCACTCACACCTAGGGACAATTTAGAGTTACCAATCAGCCTAACATGCATGTTTTTGGTCTGTGGGAGGAAACCGGAGTACCCGGAGAAAAAGTGATTGCATTTAAGGTGACCGTCTTGATTAAACTTAAAAGAAAAAAAAATAATTGAAAGTGCAAGGCAGGGGATGATCCAAAATGATATTTTTTAAGACCTGACCACCCCAGGAGCTCTGTTAAATCCTGACAGGTTTGAGCATTTAAATGTGCATTGGAGCCATACTGGATTATGATTCTGGTCTTTTTTTATTTCCTTAAAACTGCGTCATTGTGTTTCAGGTTTATTCACGCAGCGGGTTTTTCTCCAGACCACACCATCAGCATCGCCTTCCGGGTCTTGCAGGATACGCCCAGGGAGCCCTTTGCTCTCTGGCAGCTCACGGACATTGATTTCCAGCCGAAGATGGGGGTGGTTATTGACCGTGAGTAAGACTTCTGCAAACCTCATTCTTCCTAGTTCATCTTTAAGTTGTGTCTCAAAGTCAGCAAGTCTCATATGGGTATCTAAAACTGATGAGCTACTTCTTTTTTTTACAGAATACAAGAGAATAATGAACTTATGTTGTTCCATTACTAACGCAAGCAACACCAGTTAAGTAAATTGGAAATTAAAAAATTAGGACCACGCTGGGATATAACTTAAAACCTCATTCAGAAAAAAAATACATACTGTGAAAATAGTACAACCGTTTTTGAAGTCCGTTTTACTGCGATGGACTTGTCGACCACGTCCAGGGTGTACCCCGCCTCTCGCACAGTGATTGCTGGACATGGGCACCAGCGACCCCCGTGACCCAAAATGGAATAAACGGGTAAAGATAATGGATGGATGGATGGAAGTTGAAAATTTGTAAAAGATTGCTTTTAATGCCCGCCACTAAAGGCGACGGTGAAGCAATAATGTTTTTGTCTCTGTGTGTTTGTCTGCATCGTTAGCAAAACACCTCATGACCCGCTAGATGCATTTGAATACATTTCTCAGAAAATAATCACTGGATTAACATGCATGACTGATGATATCTCATTTCAAGATGGCCACAGCAGCTAATCTACCTTTGCCAACACAAAAAAGGCTACAGCTTACTCACAATGACAGATATTCAGGTAAAGTTTCTTCGTTTGTAGCTAGAAGTCACCGGCCATCTTGGAAGATGTGACAATAGCAGCCTTCGTAAATTCAAACTGACTCATGAAAGGCTGGGGGTGATGTGGGTTCCTTCAAGTAGTGCTAGGTGATTTTGTTGTTGTTTTCCAGCTTCTACCAAACATCTGACGTACTTCAGCCTGGACTACAGAGGAGAGGTTCAGGAGCTCACGTTTGATCAGCCGCAGGTTCACAAGTTGTTCTACGGAAGTTTTCACAAGGTGAGACAGAACACACCCAGCTGGTTATGTCCCTTAAATTCTGTCATTCTGGTGGTTTTCAGTCTTTGCCATCTATAAAACAATGTCTTCCCTACTGTTAGAAGTCTGGCTAATGATTAATTTTGATGCTTGTGTAAAAAAAAAAAAATTGTTTAATTATTGCTTGCTGCCAAGATGGAAAAGCAATAATGGTTTCGCCCATGTCTCTGTGTGTGCATATGTGTGTGTTTGCCTGTCTGTTAGCAAAATATGTCACGAACCGGTTGACGCGTTTTAATGAAACAGTCAGAAAGTTCTAAACGTACATTTATCTGTGCTAACATTCTGGCCTAATAGAATCTTCAAAGAGAAAATATTATTTTCTTGTCCACTGCCCTGATCCTTGTCTCCTTGTTGACAGGTTCACCTGTCTGTTAGCCAGGTGAGCGTGTCTTTGTCCGTGGACTGCCAGCATGTGGGGGAGAGACCGGCTCGTCCTCTTGGTAACCTGCCCACCGACGGGTTTGAGATGCTGGGAAAACTGGTGAAAACACGAGGACCTAACAGTGGATCCGCCCCGGTACTTTTTTTATAGTTTATAGTATCTAGGCCAGAGCCGTTTGACTAAATTGCTCAGGGGGCCACAGTTGCTGAAAGCCAAGAGGTCAGGGGCCAGACATTTGTTGTCATTAAGTTTGTTTTATGGTTTAAAGTCTAGTTTTATTTAAAAATTAACACATTGTTGGGTCAAACTGAGCTCACCTGTGGGCCTGATTTGGCCCCTGGGTCACCAGTTGAATAGCCCTGATTTAGGCTTTTGATACTGTTTAGCTAGCATTTTGCTACATTTAACTTTTAGCTACCTTTTGCTACTTTAACTAGCCTTGTTCTGTTTAGCTTTTAGATAACCTTTTGCTGCTTTAAGTTAGTCTTTTGTTACTTTTAGCTTTTGCAGCTGTTAGTTTTTACCTATAGTTTTGCTTCGTTTTTCTACTATTACCTTTAGCTAGCATTTTGCTTCTTTTAGTTTTTAGCTACTGTTCTGCTTCCTTTAATTGAAACAAATCTATTTCAGATTATACAACAGTTTTCATCAAAGTCATGTAGCACTTCAGCGTTTTCACAGAAAGTAGTTTCTCTAGTTTAATCTGCTGTATTTATATTCAGTTTGTGAAAACAAAAGTCTGAACACACCTGAAACAAATCTGTTGACACGCGTATCAAGTTTTCTTGTTTGTTTCCAGTTTCAGCTGCAGTCTTTTGAGATCGTCTGCAACACCACGTGGGCTTCTGAAGATACGTGCTGCGATCTGCCCGGAGTGGTCAGTGCTCGACGTCTTTAATCAGCTTTTATTTTGGTGGGGTAGACATTTGCAGCATAAAATAGTGCACGATAAGCACTGTGCTTGTCAATGTATAATAATTACGAAAACTTCGTCTTGATGTAATCAGTTCTGCCATTAGAGAATCTTATGTTTATTAATGATGTCTGTGCTTCTGCCTCAGAGAGATGAGGAGGGCTGTCCTGCACCTGCGTACAGGTGTACCTGTTCTTCTGATGTTCCAGGAGCTCCAGGTCTCCCCGGCTCTATAGTATGTCACAACAATCCTTCATTCAGTACCTTTTTAACGATTTAATCGATTTTTTTTTTTTTTGTAATTGATCAACTCCAGTAATTGTATTCAAACATTTAGAAATAATTCAGGTGATTGTAAAAACGTTAAAGTTTTATTTTCTGCTCTTCCAGGGGAAGCCTGGATCTCGAGGAGAGAAAGGCGAAAAGGGAGAGCAAGGCCAAAAGGTTAGATGAAAATTATTATTTTTATATTCAAAAGGTGACAGCATTGTTAGGACGTTGGAAGGTAACCTGTTCTGTTTTCCCCCCTCTTCTGGTAGTTTGTCAAATAATGGAAGTATAATGTGGGTTGAAAAGATCTGAGGAAGAAGCTTAAGAGCTCCTCAGATTCTCTGAATGTCCAAGGGTGAAGGGTTCAACGGTTTTATTCCGCATTTGGAAACAATTCAGCACAGTTTCCATCGGTCCATCCACACTGACTGATGGATGGATTGATGTTAAAATAAAATAAAAGAAACAAACTTGCGCTGCTGCGTCTGTTAATTTGCTGTTTGTGACTCTTTCTGCAGCTTCAATGTAAAAGCAGAGATTTTCAGTCTGTAATTCCATCAAACTCAAAATGCATTTAATTAAAAATGATTGAAGATGTTCTGTCAAAGTTGTACGTTTTTTCAATATGTGCATATTTTCATGCACCCCCCCCCCCCCCCCCACACACACACACACACACACTCACAACAGCCACTTTATTAGGCGCACCTTACCAGTATCAGGTTGGACTCCCCCTGTCTTCAGCTCTACCTTAAATCTTCATGCCATAGATTCACCAAGACGTTGGAAACGTTCTTCAGATTTT
This sequence comes from Nematolebias whitei, assembly GCF_014905685.2. Classification (NCBI taxonomy): domain Eukaryota; kingdom Metazoa; phylum Chordata; class Actinopteri; order Cyprinodontiformes; family Rivulidae; genus Nematolebias; species Nematolebias whitei. The sequence goes on along the minus strand of NC_056508.1, from coordinate 44,768,804 downwards.
AGTCTCGGTTATCAAGTTAGCATCACACAGTTGCTGCAGCTTCGTCAGCTGCACATTCACGATGTGAACCTCTCGTTCCAACACATCCCAATGGTGCTGGGTTGGATTGAGATCTGGTGCCTGTGGAGGCCGTTGGCGTCCAGTAAATCCACACCAATAAGACCAGGCAATATTTTTCTAATCTCCTATTGTCCAATTTTTGGTGGCGTCTCTTTAAATGTTGGTGTTTATGATGTTATTCTGCACACTTTGGTTGGAATGCGTGGCTGTTTGAGCTGCTGTGGCCTCTCTGTCGTCTTGAACCAGTCTGCTCATTCTCCTCTGACCTGACATTAATAAGGCTGTTTGTTTGCCACACATATCTCCTAAAACGGAGAAAATACCCACTCGCTGGATATTTCCTCCTTTCAGAACATTCTCCTTTAATTGTGGAGATGGTTGTGTGCAAAAGTCCAAGTAGATCAGCAGTTTGTGAAATACTCAGACCAGCTCATCTGGCACCAAGAACCGTGACATGTTCAAGGTCACTTAAAGCCCTTTTCTTCACCATTCTGGTGCCCAGCTTAAACTTCAGCAAGTCATCTTCACCACTCCTAAAGGCACTGGGTTGATGCCATGCGACTGGCTTATTAGTTGCTTGTGGGAACAACCAGTTGAACCCAATAAAGTGACTGGTTTGAGTGTGTAAGCAATAAAATGATGTGTGGCTCATAAGTTATCTTTTCTTTCTACTCCTGTGAGAAAAAAAGATTTTAGTTTGACGATCAAACATGGCAGCGCTGTTGCATGTTATAATGTGAATTCTCAGGGGGAGGTGGGCCCCCCAGGGAAGCCTGGACCTGAGGGGAGCCTTGGACTTGTGGGCGGCGCAGGACCACGAGGAATTACGGTGCAGGGCAAAACGGTGCGTAACACTCAGTGTTCAGTTTAATATTTCTAATCATATTATTATACTTGATTTGTTTCTGTTGTAATATCAATAATATTAGAATATTCAGATTTATTTATAATAATAATTCTAACATTGTTCTAATCAGGGTCCACCAGGAGCAAGAGGAGAAAAAGGAGATCCTGGGCGACCGGGAGCACAAGTGAGTTTCAGTTCATCTATAATTCTGCTGCTAATTATTCTGTCTTTAAACTGGTTCTTTTGTTTTGTAGGGGTTACCAGGACCTCCAGGTCCAAAAGGGGAGGAGGGGATCCCAGGCCCCCAGGTGAGCTGTTTGACCCATATGAGGTTCTCTTTCAGCTGAGGTCCATGACAGTCTTCATCTCATTCTGTTCTGCAGGGCATCAGAGGCGTGGAGGGAAACATGGGCCCACCAGGCAGCACTGGAGCCAGGGTAGGACGGATTATGTCCACTTCTTTGTTTCAGTTTTTTAGTTTTACATTGTACCATTAAAAATATGTTTGTTAAATCGTGGTGTATTAGTAAAATTGAACATTTGTTTAGATTTAACAGAAATCCTACTCTTAAACGCCAAATATATTTGAGTCTAAAGAGGCTGAATTTACATTTCAGAGTGATAAAGGGCGTAGTACGCAACTCATGCATCACCATCTGAAAAAAAAATGTTGGGTCACTAACCAAATTGTGAATAAAAACTGAATGCAATGATGTGGAGGTGCCAACATCTAATATTTTATTCAGAATAGAACACCAAGCACAGATCAAAAGTTTAAACTGAGAGAATGTATCATTTTAAGGGAAAAATCTGATGTTTCCAAATTTCATGGCGTCAACAAATCCCAAAAAAGTTGGGACAAGTCCATTTTTACCACTGTGTGGCATCCCCCCTTCTTCTTACAACACTCAACAGACGTCTGGGGTCAGAGGAGACCAGTTTCTCAAGTTTAGAAATAGGAACGCTCTCCCATTCATGTCTAATACAGGCCTCTAACTGTTCAATTGTCTTGGGCCTTCTTTGTCGCACCTTCCTCTTTATGATGCGCCAAATGTTCTCTATAGGTGAAAGACCTGGACTGCAGGCTGGCCATTTCAGTACCCGGATCCTTCTCCTACGTAGCCATGATGTTGTGATTGCTGCAGAATGTGGTCTGGCATTATCATGTTGAAAAATGCAGGGTCTTCCCTGAAAGAGATGACGTCTAGATGGGAGCATATGTTGTTCTAGAACCTGAACATAGTTCTCTGCATTAATGGTGCCTTTCCAGACATGCAAGCTGCCCATGCCACAAGCGCTCATGCAACCCCATACCATCAGTGATGCAGGCTTCTGAACGGAGCGTTGACAACAACTTGGGCTATCCTTGTCCTCTCTGGTCCGGATGACATGGCATCCCAGTGTTCCATAAAAAACTTCAAATTGTGACTCATCTGACCACAGAACAGTCTTCCATTTTGCCACACTCCATTTTAAATGACCCCTGGCCCAGTGCAAACGTCTGAGCTTGTGGAGCTTGCTTAGAAATGGCTTCCTCTTTGCACTGTAGAGTTTCAGCTGGCAACAGCAGATGGCACGGTGGATTGTGTTCACTGACAATGCTTTCTGGAAGTATTCCTGAGCCCATTCTGTTATTTCCTTGACAGTGGCATTCCTGTTTGAGGTGCAGTGATGTTTAAGGGCCCGAAGATCACGAGCATCCAGTAGAGTTTTACGGCCTTGACCCTTACGCACAGCGATTGTTCCAGATTCTCTGAATTCTTTGATGATGCTATGCACCGTTGATGATGATAACTTAAAAGTCTTTGCTATTTTACGCTGGGTAACACCATTCTGGTATTGCTGCACTATCTTTCTGTGCAACAATGGTGGAATTGGTGATCCTCTTACCATCTTGGCTTCTGGGAGACACTGACACTCTGAGAAGTTCTTTTTATACCCAATCATGTTGTCAATTGACCTAAATAGTGTTAATTGGTCTTCCAGCTGTTCGTTATATGCTCAATTTCCTTTTTCCAGCCACTTATTGCTACTTGTTCCAACTTTTTTGGGATTTGTTGACACTGTGAATTTTTTAATCAACATATTTCTCCTTTAAAATGTTACATTTACTCAGATTAAACTTTTGATCTGTCATCTATGTTATATTACGAATAAAATATTGACATTTGCATCTCCACATCATTGCATTCAGTTTTTATTCACAATTTGTTTAGTGCCCCAACTTTTTTGGAATCCGGTTTGTACACTTTTAAAGGTTGAAAATGTGACATTGTGGCTTTGGTGTGAGTTTTGTCAAAATCTTCCTTTTTAACCGAGACTATTGTGTCTGATTGAAGATAAAATGTAAATGTATGAGCTGAACTCATCCAGGAGCAGGATCCTGTCTTTTCTGTTGTCTTGGTTTCCATTGTTGTTTTTTGCTATTTTTTCCCCCTCCTAAGATATTTATTTTTCATCTTTTATAACTTGTTTGCTCTGTAATTCAAAAACAAAAAACAACAAAAAAAAAAAACTGTGTGTGTGTCATGGAAAAAGTGATTCCCAAAACAACCAGGTGTAGGCTTCATCATATTTTTTTTTTACAAAGCTTTGGAGAACAGCCATAAATCACAGAAGATCAATGCCTTACAAGTACACACTTATCAATGCTTTCACCTGTTTGAGGCTCAGACCTGTTCTAACTTCCTGAACAGAACTAAAGCAAGATGGCCGCAGCGGCCCGAGGAACACAAAAACAGCTTTAACGTCGTCGAAGAGATTGTCAGGTGGAGGGCAATCTGCATTCTTTTAAGGAGTGCTAGGGGGTTTTAGGACTTTGGTTAACTGAAGCTTGTCCAAAAGTTATAATTGACAGTTTTAGTTGTATTTTTACACCAAGCTCTAAAGAGCAATCTTGAAATCAAATCGGTTTTGTTGATCTCCAAACCTGCTCTTCGAGCTCCGCTTGGAAAGAGACAGAATCAGAGGAACGATTGAGCTGAAACAAAATCCACCTACGTTTTATCAAAGTATTATTTGTAGTACCAGTAAAAGTAGCATTGTGTAGTATTTGTGGTCTCTGTCAATTTTCTGATCATCTTTTTAATTCAACAATTTCTGTCTTGTAGGGTTTCCAGGGAATTCCAGGACACCCAGGACCTATTGGGGACAGGGGTCCCTCAGGGCCTGTCGGACCTACGGTAAAACCTGAAGGACACCTAGAAAGCTTGTAAAAGTGCATGCTACTGTTTTGTGTGTATTTGTTAAACTAATAAATAACCTAAGCTTTGGTCCTTAAGTGTTTTTGAATTAATTTTAATTAAGCAGACGCTACAGAGGTTACATAAAGACTCATTTATTTTGTATTTCTCCGGTCCCTAATCACTAAAACACATCAAGTATGTCTAGTGTGTGATATATATATATATATATATATATATATATATATATATATATATATA
>NC_056508.1:44757735-44764054 GCF_014905685.2 Nematolebias whitei | reverse complement strand
TATATATATATATATATATATATATATATATATATATATATATATATTAGATCTAGGTCCCTGGTGTTGGCTTATTCTTGATTTTATTCACATTCCAATAATACGTGGAGTTGAAACGGGATATGCTTTTGTATTTTTATCATCTCAGTAATGAGCGCATCACAAAAGTTCTCAAAGTTCTACAATTTGTCCAAACTGTCCTCAAATTAAGTCTCACTTTTGTATACGTTTACGCACAGGGTCTGCCAGGAAATAAAGGGGAACAAGGTCAAAAGGTGGGCTTTAAGTTCATAATTTAACGATCACTCTAAAATTATGAGGTAATTTGTCGAAATCTGTTTTTGCACTCTTCGCATCAGAACACGACAAAATATATATTAATGTATTACATCTGTGTTACTCACTGCTATTTCAGTAAAGTCTAATTTAGACATAATTTGTTTTTAATCGTTTCAATGTGAAGTTATTGAGTTAGTTGCTGGTGAATCTGCTCACAGGGGGAACCTCAGTCTATGGCCATGATCTACCAGCTGGTCACACAGGCCTGCGAGCAACTAATACACAGTAAGTCCTTCTTAAACAAGGGTGGAGAAAAATAGACTTTTACAGATACAATTGTTGTATTTTAGGTACTGCAAGTTAAAAAACAGATGTATCTTCTTGTTTTTGTTTGTTTTATCCCCAGAGGAGGTGTTGACACTTGACATGTACATTAATAAGGTTAGTCGAAAACCAGCTCCCATCGAGGAGCCAGTAGGACCCCCAGGAGAACCTGGTATACCGGGGCCCAGAGGTCCGCCCGGTGCCAGGGGCAACCAGGGGAACATGGGCTCAAGAGGGAGACCTGGCAGGCCTGGATATCCAGGAGAACAAGGTGAGATTTGAGCCATGGCACATCTCACCCGAGCTGTTCGTCACAAGGCATCATTTGTTTCTTGCTTCTCTGCAGGACGGAGAGGTCTTCCAGGGGAGAAAGGTGATGCAGGGAACAACATCCAGGGGCCCTCTGGGATCAAAGGCTTTGCAGGTACCTCCAAATGGCTCGGTTATTTCATTTATTACTCCAATGCTCAGTAAATCATCGTTAAATCAACATGAACAGACGTCTGGCTAAGATGACGGTAAAATGCCCGTCTGCAGGTCCTGCTGGTGAGTCGAAGCTGGGGGACCCGGGTTCGAACGGAGACGATGGCAAGGCAGGACAACCAGGGATTCCCGGACCCCCAGGTCAGCCAGGCGAGATTGGACCACCGGGTGTTTGTGACAGCAGTGGAGGCTGCCAAAGAGTTCCCCAACAAACAGGTTAGCTGATGTGCTGAGTCGCAGTATTAAGTTCTGTTGTTCCAATAAAACACCATGTTTGTTGCCTCCCCAGAAGGCCTTAGGCCTCTTATAAACAAGTCCAAAGGGATATTTTCAGGAACATCGGGCTTGTTAGTCAACATCGTTACCCCTTGTCACTTTATAAAGCTTAATTGACTTTCTCGTGTTTTTCCTCATAAAATCAAAAATGACAAAGTCCAGCAGGCTATAAACAAAATATGCTTTTAGTTCGGATTAGTTTTTTAATCCTAATAAATGCAACATACTCTTGAAAGCTAGCATTTAAAATTGTTTACTCTTGTCTGTGTTTTTATTCTTCATCCAGAAGACCCGTATTACGACTACCAGCCCTGAGTGGAGAAAACGAGTGGGCTCCAGTGGGACCAGGACAGACGCTGAGACCACCGTTGGTTTTTTTAGAGGTAAAGAGCTGACTGGACTGGAAAGCTCCTGGACGATGTGATATCTTCACCATGAATTTGTGAACCAATGAAATATAAAAATAAAAAAAACTTATCAGCAACAATCAGGAGAAAAACATAATCCCAGAGAAATCAGTTATTATAGAACAAATTAGCACTGAAACTTTTTCTTTAATTTTTTATGTATTCATGCACTGCGTTAAAAAATTGTTTTAAAATGATGTATTTTATTTGCATTCTAACGTTAACTGCCTCAAAGATCAGGAGAAGGCATATTCCATGGTGTGAAAGGCCCTTTTTTACTCTATTCCATGGCATAGATGATACTGTGAGAAAAATGTCGTATGGATGATCATTTGTATATCCTCGGCATTTAAAAAAAGTTTTTTTTATTAATGTATATTTTCTGTATAAATTCTAACTTTTCATTAGTTTTTTTTTTTATGTTATTTTTTATGATTTGTAATTGTATGCGTAATAAGAATAAAATGTCCTGTCTTTTTCAGTGGGTGTATTTTTTGTTTGTATTTTTAATTGAATGACCTTAATTGTTTAACCATGTTATTTTTATTTATTTTTATCTTTACTGTTTTAAAATACGGAGCTCGGTAAGCAATATGTCAGAAAAACATATTGCATGCCCTCGCAATAAATGTGTTCCATTGATCTATAGTTTTCTGATTATTATGTATAGTATGGACAAATAACACCGATCCACGTTTTTTTTTATTTTTTACTTTTGATCCGGTGCCGATACTTAAATCTGTATATTGGTCAATACTATTCCGATATCATCATCATTATTGATTTCATATGAGGCTGTAATAATCTCCTCTCTACACACAAGTACAAGTTGTACAATTATATTCATGCATATCCAAAAAGGCAACTTGTGGTAATTTTTATTAATGTTGGATAAGTTTCAAAGTTAGAATTAAATCCTGCTAACACAAAACATGTTTTTATTCCTAGCGTTAAAGTCAGAGTCAGTTTTATTGTCATACACACCACTTGTGGTTCATGTGGTGGAACGAGACCATGTACACAGGGTCCCAGTTACATCCCACAATAAAATGTACAAGAAAAACCAATAAGATTTAAGATATGAACTAAGAAAAACATGTTCCTGTTTTTAGTATTTTACATGGCTTTATAATGTAACTGTTTTTGTTTCTTTTTTTTTAAATATAATTATCTTTTATTTTTCAATTCATATGTATTTTTATGATTGTCTACTGATGTACTGATAAATATATCCTGGAGGGTAAACGTAAACTTCACTACATTGCCAGAAGTACTGTATTTTTGGGCCTATAATTCGCAGTTTTTTTGCATAATTTACATGCCCTGCGACTTATAGGCCAAAGCGAGACATATTTATGGATTTTTTCCCATATTTATAAACTGTTTTTTTGGCTGAGATATGACAGTTTCTATTCATTCTGACTGGAAAAAGCGCAGTAGTGCTTTCAACCACTTGATGGCAGCAGAGTTGTAATAGGAGTATGGCATGCTGTTGTATCATGTAATAGGTAAACGTGGCTATAATGACAAATTCAAAACAGTTCAAGACAAAACAACTTTATTTATTATACTATATTTTATACTTTATTGTTTTTTTCTTGAACTTTTTAGAATTTACCATGTCCTGGATGACTGAGAATCTTCCCCAGCTTTTAATGACTCAATCGGCCTGGCAGAGTCTCCCCACCTTCATTCTGCTCTCTGCTTGGAACTGTCAAAACAGCTGCACCACCCCGGTGAAATGCAGCTGATTTGACCATTAAAGTGCATTTATTAGGCAAATGTTAGACTGAGACACACCTTTGCTATAATTTCGAGCAAACAAATAATTGTTTAGGTGCTTTTCTTGTTAAATTTCAAAGAAATAAGCTGCGTTCCTCCTCCCTTTTTCTCGTCCCCTGCACGTTCATAGAGCACAGAGGCAGCGAAACTATTTTTTTAAATAAAGCTAATTTGACCATTAAAGGACATTTATTAAGAAAATGTTAGACTGAGACACACATTTACTATAAAATGGAGCAAACAAATAATTGATTTTAAGTGTTAATCTAGTTAAATTCTTGTTAAAGTCCTCCAGGCACGCTCCTGCGGCCGCCATTTGGCAGCCCATCGGTTTTTGGCACAACACCGGTCCACATTTCTGGGTTCAGTCCACATTCCCGGGTTGTCGGCGGTGACGCGTAACAAACGCGACACTCCGGCGGTGATGCATAATAGATGCGACATATACGGCGAAGCAACATATTTATGGATTTTTCCACTTTATTAGACAAATATGGACTGATGCGAGTTATAGGGCGGTGCAACATGTCAGACGGAAAATACGGTATTTGCTCAGCCAATTACCTAATACATATATTTATATATATATATATATATATATTTATATATATATATATATATATATATATATATATACACACACACACACAGTCTATATACACACACACAGTCTATTTCAAGAGATGTGTGTGGAAGAGTTTGTTTATGTCATATTTGGGGACTTGAACCAGCTTACACACCAGTCATTTGGGGACACCTTGGCAACTGGGGACCAAAACCACGGTCCCCAATTAGAAAAGCTTCCTAAAAGACTCACGTAAAGTGCACATGTGTGTGTGTGTGTGCGTGTACACAGCTATTTGTCTTTTGTATTTGTGATGTAGCCATATCAGTAGGAAAATTTTCAAACAAACAATAGGAAAAAATAGGATTTCTCGATTTACTGGTTTCAGTTGTATCTTTTGATTTCAAATGAGACATCAAGTGGTTTTTAGGTGTTTAGGTTGGAAGGACATTTTCACACAAGAAAACTGAACATTGTTTTATTAATTACTTTTAACTATTTTCTAGCCTCTTTATAAATTGAAATTTAGTAATGAATTTTGACTATGAACTCTTTAAAATAACTAACCATGCACGACGAAATGTCATAAAATTTAATGAACACCAGTTCTGGATATTAACGGCATGACACCAGTTATGACATAAACTGTGCACGTTTGAATACCACAAAATCTGGTGACAAAAAGAAGAAACAAACAGATTTTATTTCATTTCCTCAAAACAAACATTTTTTTTACACAGACCATAAATATAACAGACCAACTACAAGTGAGCATGTGTTAGTTCATTTATTCCTTTTAAGCAAATTACTTCTTTGTACAATGAAGTGTCTGAAATAATTGGTCTAAGCAGCAGATAACAGGCTGCCGTCTATCTAGACTAAATCTAGATCAGAGCTTTACCAGCAGAAGGGGGTTGCTCGAGACATTGTATGCCATACATGCAGCAGAAGGTGTCTGGGGTGAATTTCCTTGCTGCAGCGTTGCTGTCACAGGTACGGTGTCAGCGCAGTGCTGATAGCATGCTGTCTACTATCATGAGCAAGTCAGAGATGAGTGTAGCTCAGCCCGCGACCCCCCTGCAAGGTGTCCTAGCTGTCTGTTGAGGATGTCTACAAGGATGGAGAGGAGAGACAGTGAACCAGGTGGACAAGGGGGTGTATCTTTGGATGTTTGCAGTGGGTCAGAGAGATGGAGGGATGGTGTAATCAGAAAACGGTTCACAGGAGGGTGCAGGAATGTCCATGAGTTTGATAAGTTTTACTGCACATTCTCCATCATCTTGAGGAATTCTAGAAAAGAGACAATGGACATCATCACTACCACTTCATTTAATCACCAGCATTTGTAACAAACTGGAAGTTAAAGTCCAAAATTTCTGTTGCACCATGGTGCTGCATGCTGCCTAAAACCCTGTATGTTCTGACAAAGTTACATGTCTGAATAAAATTATGATTAGAAAACTGCATTTCACATCTTAAATATACCCAATCACAGGCAAGTTACCAGAATAAAGGTAATCTAAATCTCACCAAAAACCTTTGGATTCCATCCTATTTGATTGAGTGTGCTGGGCTTTGAATTATGTAATACAAATGAGAGTCACTCTGTTTATCATTATTCTCTGGGAGTAATAAACTGTATGACAATGCAACCTTTGTACAATACCTCCATAGACCTCATCATTATGCACATAAAACACCTTTCCATTCTCATTATTACACATAAAACACATCTCCATTCTCATTACACACATAAAACACATCATTCTCATCATTACGCACATAAAACACCATCATTTGCATCATTACGCGCATAAAACACCTCTTCATTCTCATCATTATGCACATAAAAAACCTCATCATTCTCATCATTACACATGTAAAACACCTCTCCATTCTCATCATTACGCACATAAAACACCTAATCATTCTCATCATTACACACGTAAAACACCTCTTCATTCTCATTATTATGCACAAAACACCTCATCATTCTCATTATTACACATAAAACACATCATCATTCTCCTCATTATGCACATAAAACACCTCTCCATTCTCATCATTGCGCACATAAAACACCTCATCATTCTCATCATTATCATCATTACGCACATAAAACACCTCTCCATTCTTATCATTACGCACATAAAACACCATTCTCATCATTACGCACATAAAACACCTCTCCATTCTCATCATT
>NC_056508.1:44744132-44757725 GCF_014905685.2 Nematolebias whitei | reverse complement strand
ATTCTCATAACTACACACAAAAGTACATCTCTCCATCCTAATTGTTGCAGACATAAAGCTCCACTCCATTCTCATCATTACACACATAAAACACCTCTTCATTCTCATTACGCACATAAAACACCTCACATCCTCATCATTACACACAAAAACGTCTCACCGTCCTCATCACTACACACTTAAAACACCTCTCCATTCTCATAACTACACACAAAAGTACATCTCTCCATCCCCATCTTTGCGGACATAAAACCACTCCATTCTTGTCATTACGCACGTAAAACCCATCTGCATCGTCATCATTACACACATACCGTCAAAGTCCAGCATGCCGTCAGAGTTTTTGTCTCCATCCTTCAACAGCTCATCGATCTCATCGTCTGTGATGGGCTCACCGCCGCTGCGGATAATTAAGGCGAATTCATCTCTGTCAATGTAGCCATCGCCGTTCCTGCAAGAAAGAGAAAAAAAAATTTGAATAGTAAAGATGAACAATATAAGAAGGTCACAAAGCAAATCAGAGAATTGGAGGATCGAGGACTTTAATCCAACCCCTGTACACAGTGTCAGAGGACATACTTGTCGAACACACGGAAACACTCTGCCAACTCTTCCTCGCTCTTGCCGGCCTGGTCCTCCTTGAGCAGCCTCACCATCATGACCAAGAACTCCTCGAAGTCGATGGTACCGCTACCTGGGGGTCAACAACACACTTCAAGTTTACTCACCTGTTTCCTGCCCACAATAGCGAGACTGTTTGCACACAGAATTGACACAATGGAGCTCTAATTAACCTACAATCTGAAATTATTTATTACATTATCAAGCAAACATTAAAATACATTAAACATATAAACACACGCCCTTTACTCTTCCCTCCCAACAAATTAGGGCCTTCAAAGTGCATATTTTCAGTTCATAAAACAATTTTTTGAACATGTGTCTGGTATTTTGTTTTGCTCACCATCCTCATCTACCTCCTCGATGATTTCATCCAACTCCTCTCTTGTTGGATTCTGGCCCAGCATCCTCATCACGGTACCCAACTCCTTGGTGCTGATGTCACCGCCACCGTCAGTGTCGAACAAGTCAAAGGCGGCTTTGAACTCTGGGGGAAACGAGATTAAAACGTGTTTCTGTCTGTTAGAAATTGTCTTAATTTATCCAGGATTTTCTCCCAGTTGCTCCTGATTGATGTTCCTGTACTCACCAGCCAGCATTTCCTCGCTCAGGTAGGAGCGGGCCTCCTGTTGTGCGTCAGTCTGAGGAAAAAAAAAAAAACAGGTGTCGCTTCTAAAATACTTATTTCAGGCTTCTGTGATTATTACGGTTCAACTTATATTCAGATAAACTCTTTTTACATGTTGGGTTGCCATTGTTGAAGTGCTGAAAATGTCATTTTCTTTAACTGGTGTCTGCTACAAATCATCTATTAGCAGATTTAACATGAACAAGTTTGCTTTACTAATATAAATAATTCTGTGAATGACTGGAGTGAATTAGCAGAGGTTAATCAGGTGAATAGTAGGCATGAAATCTTTATGTGCAAATTTTAGGAAATATTCAGAGGACAAAGAAAGTTTCGTTTTATTAGGTGGCATAAAAACAAAATAACTTCAATTAAATGCTGCTGTAAAATGTGGCACAGTCTTAAAAGAACTGGATGTGAGAATTAGTTGGGCTATTTCAGGCTCAAGTCATTAGGCTCTCTGTATAAGGCCTGCAGACATGCAATCCCCTGGAATTTGAAGCCTAAGCAGAATCCAAACTTTCTCAGTGCATCCTGCTCCCCATCTGCTTTCTACTCACAGCTCTGAGCATTTGCACATACAAATATTAATCTATGTATAAATTTCCCCCGCTAAAAATCTAACAATGTTATTTTTGATTGTAATATTTAGGCAGTTAGACATAAAATAACCAAACAAGGTAATTGAAGTGAATGTAGATCTAATCATCAGATTAAAATCTGATCATTGCCAGTCCAGTAAATCAACATCTCAGCAGCTCAGCTAAACATTTTTAAAATTGCTACAATCTTTTGCTTTTACTCAATTATTCAGAGTTAATGACTAATTAATTAACTAATGTAGTTTACAGATACATTTCTGAACAGTTTAACTTATTATTCACACAATAAACTTCTCTTACCATGTTTCTGGATTAGCTTCCCCCCAAAATATCCAAGGGTTAAAGAATGAGCCCAAAGGAGTGGTCAATCCGTGTACACCCCTACAGAGAGACTAGACATCAAGACAAGATTCAGACTCACTTTAAACACCTAGGTCCCGCCCACCGCTTCTCACAGGACTCCAGATTTAGTATCCTGAACTTTTAGGGTTCTGGGTCCAGGGCAAGCCAATCACACCTTGGACAGCGACCCTGTAGGTAGTTGGAGCTGTGCGCTTTAGATTGTAAGTAAAGCAGGTTTTTAGACACTTTTTAAATTTAGGTAAAGATGCACTTTAGAATGGCGCAAAGTCCAAAAACCTGTTTTGTATTTCAGTGTGAATGTCATCAAACTTGAAAAAGCACAGATAAGTCAGATGTAAGTAAGTGCTAGGTGTTATCATCATTATATGTTCCCGTACAACGGCAAAATTACTTCTCTGCCTTTGACACATCACACCTGAGATACACCCCAGTGGAGCAGTGGGCAGCTATGTAAGTGCCCGGGGAGCAATTAGGGATTGGGTGTCTTGCTCAGGGACACCACGACATGTGGGAATGGCGGGGAGTTGAACCGCAACTTTCTGGTCCCAGCTTGGCTGCCCTACTTCTACCCCATCTCAGCCCCTAAGAGATATACCGTATGTAGAGACGAATTCTCTTTGAAGAGCTACTTTACATTAAAATGTATGCATTAAGATGTTCCTTAGAAAATCCTCAAATCTGGTGCTCAACTCAAATAAACATTTCAATTCAAAAACGAACAAAACTCGAGTTTATTCTTTCTTTTCAGACTTTAAATCAATAGTCAAAGAGGGGGAGGCCTCTGCCTATATCTTGTGTTAGATTTCTAAGTAGGTTATTGGTGTTGCAATGACAAAGTTTTAATCTGGGTGTGAAATTCTAAACCAGGAGAAAAAGTGCAGTGGGGCAGGAGCCCATCTACAACCACAACCCCACCCTGAGTAGCAAAATTATTTCAGACAGAGGTGGAGCGACGCAGGCACCCACGAATCCTGGATCTGTGTCACCTGATGAACACAACTTGATCCTCCTGGTTTGGCTTGTGGTTCCTGAAGGGACGGGCAAAAGATCTCAGACAACTGAGCACCCAGGAGGAAAGGGGGAGGGTTTTTGCTTTGGAGCATGCAGGTTATATACCCTGAGGGGGACAAACTCTTCCCAACAGGAGAATAAACTCATCCGCTCCTTGACTGCCAGGGTTCAACTAGTCAACTGCTTGGCTTTGCCATGGGGTCACTGATTTTTATGCTAGGAGATGGCTAACAAACAGCTATGAGACTCACGTGGAGGAAAGCAGATTCTTTTTTTGTGCCTGATTTGATAGTTTGTGTCGGGTTAAACTAGGAAGCATTACGAAATAAGATGACAGTTCAGATGTGGCTTCTTTAACTTTAAATAAGAAGTGGCTGTTCGTTCAAAACGAGTGTGGTGTGAGAAGTGCGTGGTAGCTTTGTGTCAAGTGCGTGGAAGTTTTGTGTCTCGTGAAGAACTTCCTTAACTCTGTTTGCACGTTTGACAATCATGAACTAATCTAAAGGTCCCAAGTAGGGAGAAGTCAGAACTAGTGACACTGAAAAAAAGTTGTCGACGTGTGAAGCATGCGTGCAGAATAATTTGCCACAGGAACAAACGTTGAGGAGGAAATCTGGTTTATTAAAGAACATAGATCAGGGTGGGAAGCAGTTCTCGAGGTAAACAGGAGACGGGTGGGGGCTGAAGCTAGTTGGTGTTGCATTTCTGGAGAAACAGCTGCTGCCAACAGGACAGCTGGGTGGTCAGTCAGGGAAAAACGTCTTCATCTTAAAAGGTCTGAACTCGTACTTATAAATATCCCCAACAAGGCTCTGAGTTTCATGTGAGAAGGAAAAGAAGGAGGGGGACTGAGTGGAGGGGGTGAAGGATTTTATTTTACATCCATTTCCATGGCGTAGCATATATGTAGCGTTTAGAGTTTGATCTTTGCGGACTTGTGTCACATATACTGTAAGTGCTTTGTTTCTCTGAGGAAGAATCACGAAGGAATGTAAAGCTGGTCTCATTACTGGACATTTTCCATCATCTTCAGAAACTCTGCGGAGAGAAATAGATGGGGTCAGTCAACCAAGCCACCGACGCCAAACATCTTCAGTCAACAAGTCACAATGTGCACGAGTTATAAAGCAATACATGATTTCACTATATAATAAAAATCACATTTTCACATTATGACTTTTGTCACTTTCCAACCCCCCAAGATTTCTGCCCATGCTCGATGTTCTATTCTGTTGAAATATACTCTAACACGGGGCTGTGCAACCTTCTAGATCAAAAGAGTCATTTCTACTCTTTGTTTACTAAATAAAATGTGTCCAGAGCTGCAAAATCTGCTACGTCTATGAACATCAACTGGTGGCCCATGGGCCACTTCGAATTTGTATGAAGGTTTTTTTTGTCTTCCAGCCAGTGGGGGTGACATTATAAAACAAAAATTATACATAGAATATTGACAATATTTTTTCATTTTAGGGATTTTAGGCATTTTGTTGGATATGTAATTGTGACTTTTTACATTTTTTAATTTAAAAACAAAATTTCATATTTACTTTGACTTCAATTATGTTTATTTATTTATTTGATTCACCGTTTTCTTCTAGGTAATTTGTCTTTAAATTTAAATTCGGAGTTATGTTTGGTCAAAGCTTCAAGGGGCCACAGACCAAGGACCAAAGAGCCGCATGCGGTCCTAACAGGACTACCTCACAGCTTGAGTCTGGTCCTATGTTGCATTTTCACATCCAGAATTAGTTAGATAATCTTTTTTGATGTTGGTAGAGCTGCCACCTCTCAGCGAGAAGGTTGCCGGATCGAATCCCAGCCGGGGGCCTTTCTGGGTGGAGTTTGCATCTTCTCTCGCTGCATGCGTGTTTTCTCCAGGTACTCCAGTTTCCTCCCACAGCCCAAAAACATGCATGTTAGGCTGATAGGTAACTCTAAATTGTCCCTAGGTGTGAGTGAAGTGAGTGAATGGTTGTTTGTCTCTGTGTCCCTGTGATTGACAGGAAACCTGTCCAGGGTCTCCACTGCCTCCCCCACAGTGACTGCTGGATATGGGCACCAGTGACCAATGCGACCCAAGAAGGAAGAAGCAGTTAAAGATAATGAATGTATGTATGTATGGATGATGTTATGTTCATTATTTATCCACCTTATTCCTGGGGGCTCTACTGTATTATCGCAGGTACAACTTCCTGTCAGACAGGAAGTAGCAGTAAGCATTGGTTAACCATGGTAACGGAGCACGGACCACGGTTTATTTGAAAGTAATTTTCATTCAGTTTAGCAGATAAAGCACTGTTTTTGTTTTGTTGACATTTATTTAACAATCATAAAGTTCACTAAAATAGCCGTGCTGAGTTCAGGTACCTGTTGTGTTCACGGCTGCACGAACAACCAGACGAAACTAAATCAGCGGCTGCAACAACAGAGTTTTGAACACGGACCCAAAACAAAACCAAGAGTGTTCCTGTGAAAAGTGGTATAGTTTCCATCTCCTACCTACAGATGAGGAATTAAGAAGAAAATGTGAACTTGAAGAGACCACCCAAAATGTTGTATGTGAGCTCATTTCACTTTGTTGAGAAACGGCCGATGGAGGAAAACCTGCTTCCTACTTTGTGTCTAGGCTACAATAAGAGACGCCAGATCCTCAGATTGAAAACAGTGACAAGAATACCAGGTATGATTTCAAGTGTATGGAGGGCACAGCTTTATAGCATTTGTTTGTCTTCAGTATTACAATTTTCTCTGCAATTAACCCAAGCTAGGTGATGTGGGACTTTAAGGTTTTGGCTGGGCTCTATGTCTGCTTTAAGGTAAATGAGATTGTGTCCCACCTCTTTTAGCAAAACCCAACTGATCTTATTACTGTGTAGATACTAATACACCTCATATCTGTTCAGGTTGTTCATCACTTCGCCATCGGAAGAACCGAGTTAGTGAAGTAGCTAAATATGCTAGAAGATGTAATCTGCAGCCACTTCTTCAGGTCGTCCTCCATCCCTCGTCCTCAGCAGGCAGCGCTATGATTACATTGTCCTGTTTGAGCTCTGACAGGTGGCGTTCCTACATATTTAAATTAAATCTGCAATGCTCTGAGAAACTACGTTAGCTTGTAGTGTGTACACATAAACAAATGCCGGTTATGGTCCGTCCCGGAAGTCGCGCCCATAATTCACGCAAGGCTGCACGGAGCATAGGAATAAGGTGGATTGACCTAAATTAAGTTTCAAATGTTTCTTTTCTTGCTCTGTCTTGCATTTGGATGAATCCTGGACCATTGTTTCAGTTCAGCTTGATTCCCTCTGTTCCTGGACTTTTGTCTACCAGTCAACCCTTCTCTGCCTGTCTGTTTGGAGTCTTGGGTTTGGATCGCCATCAGGTTATCAAAGACCACACGAAGACGTCCATTTCTTCCAGATGGAAAAGGTCAGATTTTTGTTCTGTTTCTGGTCTTACAAATGTTTCTCTTTCATTTCTATTAAAAATTAAAATGTAAACCTATATAGTGTCCAGCAGCCAAGTAAAGAAAATAGTTTGGTAGCAACACATAAAACCACTGCTTCTATAGCAAAACACAGAGAGAAAAATATTTTCTTAAAATTTTCTAAAATGTCTTTATCCTTCGGGTAAATACAGATACTTTGGTTGTTGCTGGAATCAAACTAAATATCTGAAAACGTTAAAAGGATGTAAAAGTTCAGTTTGTTGTTTTCTCCTGTGGAGAATGTAGACGACCTATTGCCAAACAGCTCAACCTTACCATCAAAATCAATTTTTCCATCTTTGTTTGAGTCTGATTCTCCAAACATCTCATCGATATCTTCCTCTGTGACCTGCTCTCCGGTCATATGGAGGATATCTCCGAATTCTTCTCGGTCAATAAAACCATCTCCGTTCCTGTAGGTGAAAAAGCATTTTTTAAATTGTAACTTTTTTATTAACTTTTTCTATTTCACCTCACAAACACATACAATATTTTAATTATTTTGTTCTGTTAAGATCTTTGTGTTTTCTGTCTCCACTGTTTCCCCTCCTTGTTTTCAGCTCCTGTCTCACCTGTCTCCAATTCTAATCACCCCAGGTGTTTGTCATTATGTCTCGTTAGTGTTCCTATATATTCAGTATATCTGTTTTTCCTTTGTCTGTGGATTGTGCTCCAAAGCCTGTCATGTTTTGTTCCTCTTGTCATTTCCTTCATTTAAGTTTTGCTTTTTGTTTGTGCTTGAATAAAATGATTTATTTTTACCTGAGAGCCTCCCACATCTGCCTGCGTGTGGGTTCAACATTAAAACAACAGATCATGTCAGTATTAAATAAAATAGGTCATGATTTAAAAGTTTTATGGTAGTTTTCACCAGAACCTCTACATTTGTCGTTATAACTCTGACTTGGTTTGAATTAGGAAATAATGACATACATTATAGGGATTGTCACAAAGACTGAGTAACCAAGATAAAAAAAATTGATTTGAAATAATTCATCCTCGAAGTAGAAGCTTTCCAGCATCACATAAAAAGGATGATGTCACTGTTAGTGAAATGTGTTAATTATGGCACACATTTACATTTATTTAAAAAGACTGAAATGTTTAAGTAATATTTAGTAACATTTCTTATTAGAGTTGTTTCCTGCGAGTGTCTCACTTGTCAAAAATACGGAAGCATTCTGAAAGTTCTTCTTCGCTCTTTCCAGCCTGGTCCTCTTTTAGCTGTTGGACCATCATGACCAAGAACTCCTCGAAGTCGATGGTGCCGCTGCCTGAGAAGACATGAAGTCATCAAATATAAAGTGGTCCTAAAAAGGCCATTCTGCGTCAACATTTATTAATGTACAGTAATGCATTATTATGTTTTTAGATGTAATACATCATTATTCAAACAGAAAAACCCATTTTTTTGTAAAATACTATATAAAATTTAGAACGAGCATGTTACTGATACATTAAAACAATTCAAAAGTAATTTTATGCTTTCCGTCTACATACAGGATCTATGTACTATTTATACACAAAAAAATAAACAGAATATTGACACTGCTGACGAGCATTTCTAAATTATTTGCATGTTTGATTTGTGAATGTATCTTGGTTTCTGTTCATCTTGTGGCTCTTGATCTATAACATTCTCCTTTTCTTCATCTTGTTCCTATGTTTTAGTGTCATGTCTTTTTCACTTACTGCTCTGAAAATTATTAAATCTTAAACAGGAAATTAAAAGTCGCTCTTTTTTTATGTTTTACTTAAACACAACTTTTACATATGGATAAAAAGAGTTGGGTTTTATTTATTAGACGAGTGTAAATGCATTTTTCTGTCTTATGATCAGGAAAACTTGTGTGATCGCGGCTCCTTAAGCTCAGGCCCGATAAGACTGAAAAGATCAGAAACTGTAATCTAATCCAGGAGTTCCTAAACATTTTAGCTTCTGATCCCTCCTCAACTTTGGATTTCATAGATTTTTCCTTTACTAAGATGAATGATAAAAGTTGGAAATGTACACTAAATCTTAAATTCCTCAACAGTCTTACCATCCTCATCCACCTCCTCAATGATGGCGTCCAACTCCTCTCTGGATGGATTCTGGCCCAGCATCCTCATGACTGTACCCAGCTCCTTGGTGCTGATGTCACCGCCTCCATCCGTGTCGAACATGTCAAAGGCAGCTTTGAACTCTACACGGGAGAGAAAAACAGAGTCAAACAAAACCCAATAAAGACATGTCGCTTTTTTCAAATGAATTCTCTGAGTCTAATACAGGAAAATAGACAAAGTTCCATTTTATATCACTTGACATTTTTTATTTTTCAACCAAAATTGATCAAAGCTTTCCTGGAAGGAATGCAAATCACCCGCCTTGCATGCTGTTCTGCTTACAGAGTATGTAATGAGAATGACTATCAGCTACTACCACTCGAAGCTTTAGCTCAACTTCTTTAAAACCAGTCCAGTTATTGTCAGTTTATGGTTTATCAGCTGTGGCAGCCATCTTTAATCAAGCTCACTCTAGACGTTGGTCAGAAGTCGTACATCCAATGATAACTTTCTGGGAGCTTCAAGGAAATTCATCTGATATTTTGCTAACAGACAGGCATTCAAATAATTTTAGACACATGTGATTGCTTTTCATGGCGATAAAAAGAGACAAACACACCTGTAATCATCTCCTCGGTAAGGAAGGAGCGGGCGTCGGTTTGGGCATCAGTGGGCTGAAGAGGAGACGTTAAAAACGGTAAGAACGATGAGAAGATACAGGAGACATCGCTGGACCAGTTGATAAAATTAGAACAAGAAGAAAAGCACTTTTTTTGTTGCTTTTGACTTCTTTTTTTTTAACAGAGAAATTTACCACATCTCTGACTCAGCACAATAAATCCACAAGAGCAGAGCTTCAAGCTCAAAATATGAGCTGAACCTTTTTGCTCCAAACGACTCACATTTTTTTAAACAGATGAACTTCAAGAAGTTCTCATTTAAAAAAACAAACAAACTGATTTTCAGCATTTTCTTTGAGCTTTTAAAAACTGAACTTTGACAACGTATGGTAACATCTGAGCTCATGTTTGAAAGTTTAGCAGGTTTACAAAAATCCAAACAGCTTAAATCATCCCTATTAACCATCACTATTAATGCATGACTTGTCTGCAGATTTCATCATTTAAAAACACACTAACACTTGTCAGACACTCATCAAAAAATGTGTTCATTTTTATCAAATGTTTCAGCTTTGCTGTTTGTAATGCTCAATTTTTGCACTAAACTCCTTCCTGACCAGCTTATGTTGCTTTCACATGGATTGCAGGAGCTCTAGAATTTGTTAATTGATGCATCTGAGACTTAAAATGGAGGTTTTGAAGATTCACCCCATCTCCATTTTGACTTGAAGGGCCTCACCTTGAATTGAAATATGAGCATGACAGATCCACTTGGATCTATTATACACTGTCTACAGAAATACTCGCAGTGGTTCCCAACCATGGGCCCTGAGGAACACCATCCTGCATGTTTCAGTTGTTTCCTGCTCCAATACGCCTGATTCAGTGATTTAATTACTTCTTCATGTTCTGCAGAAGTCTGTTAATCACACGTTCATTCAAATAAGATGTGTGAAAGCAGAGAAACAAGTAAAACATGCAGAATGGTGTTCCTCAAGGACCACGGTTGGGATCCACTGCTCTATGGCAACACGCTGTTATTTAAAGGGACTGCTTTGTAAAAATGTTCATTCATGCAGATATTACAAAATCCTCTTTAGGGACTTTTTTTGTTTTTACTTTGCTGATAATGATTAGCTTGTAGCACACAACATCCCTATATTACAGCACTTTAAACACGGCGTGTGAACCGAACTTTATAAGAGTTGGTTTAGATTTCAACTCTCTCATTCAGAAACATTACTTTGAGAGTCAGTTCTGTCTTGTGTCTTTTCTTTGGGTTCTTGTGTTTGTGTATTTGTTTCCTGGCTCCCACAGTGTTTCTTCCTTCATGTTGTCAGTTCCTGCGTCACCTGCTCCCAATCACCCCAGGTGTTCGTCATTATGTCTCGTTAGTGTCCCTATAAGTTCTACGTCTTTGTGTTCCCTTGATCTCCAGTGGTCGTGCTCTGTCTCCCCCAAGTATTTGCTGCCACGTCAGCCTTTTGTTTTAGTCAATAAATTTTATTCTTTATTTTATTCCTGAGTTCCCCACGTTTGTCTGCACTCTGGGTTAAATTAAAGCAAGACAAACGTGATAAATACCTTGCAAATAAACCTTGCAAAGACAAGTTTTGGTCATTTGTAGTCCTTTTTTATGGTTAAAAACAAGTAAGAAGCTGCAACACTTCCTAGTTTTATTTACTTTTAATAGTTCAATAAACCAGTATTTTTATTAATTAAAAGTTTTTGTTTTGTTTGACATTAGGAGCATGAGTGACTTGGTTAAATGGCCTCTTCTGATCGATGGGCAAAGTTTTTTTTTTTTTTTTCAAGCAAGAGTATACCTGCAGTTAACAATTCATTTTCTGTTATAACACTTTCTGATGCATTTGCTTGAACTCCTAATAAATAGGCTGCAATTAGTTTTTGCATTTTCATAAATCTTTAGCAGAAACTAAAGAATCAGCTGGTTCCTCCCAATCTCTCCCAGCCTTTAAAATTGAATTTTTTGTGCACGTTTCATAATAAAAAGTGCAGTAAATACCATTAAAAGGCATGCATTTTTGTATATATATGTACTGTATATATACTGTATATGAGCCAACAGACGATCAGTTAGCTATCACAAAGTGACGGGTAAAAATTGGAAATAGCATCGAATCATTAAGACGTCAATTTTAATCCTCCCCAGCTGGTTAAAATGGTGGAGATGGTTCTTGAAGTTAAATGCCACAGAGATTAAACCATGCTATTTTCAAACTGGGGAGTGTCATGTACACATTTCTGTGTTGGAACAACATTTGCAAAGCTTTTATACAAAATCAATTTCAGTTCAGTGTTTAAACTGCATTTACACACTTTCAAGATTAACGGGTGAATAATGTTAAATTGTGTAATAAAGTTCAGAAAACTTGCAAGAGAAGCATTCCTGAGAGCTGCTTCACTTTTGTTACAGCATGAATATCTGACTTGGACTTGATATCTAAATTAGTTTGCAGATTGAAATCAAATTCCCAGCAGTTCAAAAGAGACAGGTTATTTCACCTTTCTCACAGTTTTCTTGACACAAACTTAAAACTATCGCAACAAAGAAAAGGCCACCCAAACTCCCATTTGAGTTTGCTTTGAAGCTATTTTAAAAGGTGAGACTTGGGAGGGATTTGCTCAAGGTGACATCCCAAATTAGAACAGTTGAAAAGACGGCATGTCTTCTCACTTTTCTCAGCTGTTTGCTTTATGTCTTCTGTTCCTCTGCCTCCGTCTTAAACAACACCGGGCTGGGTTACAAAGCGATGGTATTTAAAAGCAATAAAGGTCTTTATGCAGATACAAATACTGAATTTATCAGTAAAAGTTATCAACAGCAGGTTAGTAACCAGGGAAACTACTTCGTCTGCGTGTAGCAAAATTGCTTCTAAGTAAATCAGTGAATCCAATAAAATAAACTCCACTTCTTTAGAAATCCATTTTTTTCCAGATAAGGCCGTGCAGATTGGTTGCAGCTGAGCAGAACACCTTCATGTAATGATCTCCATCCTCTGTCCCCATCAGAACCAAACAAATCAAATCCTAAAAGATCCGGTAAAACTGAATGCCGTCCTCTTGTCTTTGTTTATCCCCTTCTCTCTGTTTGGATTCTTACCATGGTGGCTGGCTGTCCTGACCCACAGTACAAACAACAAAGGGTGAAGAAAGAGTCTTCCTCCTGTACAGTTCAGGTGGATCTGTGACTTTGTCCACACTGCATAAGTACTCTTTCTTCCAAGCCTGATTTCTTTACAATTGATCAGGATTGGACCATCAATGTATCCTCGGATCAGAACTGGCCAATCAAAACCCAGCTTTAGTCTGTGCCTTCTTACAATCTCCTGATGGACATCCCCTTGTGTGGTAACCTTGCCAATCTCCCATATTTAGATAGTGCATAAGCTCTCTGACATTCATAAAAAATAAAACACAGCCCGAGCATCAAGCAGCTGGGGGTTATTTTGGCAAAAGTTCAAGTGGGCATTTCAGTGCAGATGGATTCTTGGTTTCATATACTGTGCAAGAACCAGAGAGTGACCCTTCTTGCATACACCGAACCTATAAATGCATGGATTAACACCTCACTGCATGAACTCCCCTCACAGTGTCTGTTGACTCATCCATCTGCCTGCATCACTGTCCTCACTTCTGCTGATTTGCCCCATGCATCTGTGACATCTGTAATGCAAGAACAGTGCAGGATGTTTTATGATCTCAATCAGCTGCAGTCTCCAAAAAATTAATAAAAACTCTGAAAAACAAGGCATGTTGTGTAAAATGTAAATGAGCACTGAAGGCAATGATGAGCAAGCCTCATAAACCCATAGTTTAATGACAATGAAAAGTATTGAACACGTCGTGTCTGTAGTATTCTACACACAAATGTAGAACTAAGAAATATAACAGAAGAAAAAAGTAATTTACAGGTAGTTTTGAATTTGTTGACAATAACACAACTTAAATAAATGGGTCAAAATACTGTAAAAGTAATTGGCATGAATAAGAAACTGGTGGGAGATTAATTTGCAACCAATTAGGTTAGAAAGAGGTTTATCTATCTATCTATCTGTCTGTCTATCTATCTATCTGTCTGTCTGTCTATCTATCTATCTATCTATCTATCTATCTATCTATCTATCTATCTATCTATCTATCTATCCATCCATCCATCCATCCATCCATCCATCCATCCATCCATCCACC
>NC_056508.1:44734072-44744032 GCF_014905685.2 Nematolebias whitei | reverse complement strand
ATCCATCCATCCATCCATCCATCCATCCATCCATCCATCCATCCACTTTGTTTGTAATCTATCTATGTGATCTATCTATGATTGTTTATTTAGCTTCAGCATTTGATATGTTATAACTGTCATATGTTCCTTTGAGAATAAATAAGTTTATGAGATTGGTGAATAATTGTATTCTCTTCAGTTTTACATTTTTCACAGTGTCTTACCTTCTTCAGACTTTGGGTTTGTATCACACTTCAGACATGTTTCATCCTCATCAGCAAGTACACAAACCAAAATTTCCCCAGAAGACATGTATTGGTGTGTTAAAGTCTCATCTGATTGTAAAGTAATTGGAATAGACATTTTTAGCTTTATGGGTTCATTATTCTCACTGTTGTTTTTCTTCTCATTTTTACTGTTTATAATGATTAGTTTCATTTGTGATTTGATAACTGTGTTTTTATGATTGGAGATATTTATGTGCTGCTGTCATTCTTGGCCCTGTCTCTTGAAACAGAGATTTTTTAAAATCTCAACAAGATGGTTAAACCATCTGGTAAAACAAAGGTTTAAATAAGCAAATAAAATTAAATCACTCCTCTTTGAATCACCACCTTATTGTGGTGGAGGGGTTTGTGCACCTGAATGATTGTAGGAGCTATGCTCTCAGGGGCAATTGTAAATGCTCCTGGTAGGGTCTCCTAAGGCAGATTGTTCTTAGGTGGCAGGCCAGACAAAGAGCGATTCAACGCACTTGTTTGGACTGAAATAAACAAGGAACTCTGTGTCCCTTGACTGGATGTGGGTTATCAGGGCCCCACCACGCAGCTAGGCCAGGGAGAAGGTCTTGTTGGCAAGTGCCTGATGACCATGGTTCCTACCCATGGGCCCGAGTATGCTCAGCCTGAACGAGCAACATGGGTTTGCCTTCCTGTGCACCAGCCACCTGCAGGAGGGGCCATATGGGTCAGGTGCATGATGCCATTGGTCGGGGTCGAAGACAGGGGCCTTGGCACTCGGACCTTGAGTCCAAGTGGGCCAAGTTCTGCACCTCAATTGTTGAGGTGGCTGCCTTGATCTGTGACTGCAAGGTTATCCATGCTTTTCACAATAGCCATCCTCAAACGCAGTAGTGGATACCCATGTCTTGAGTAGCCGAGGTATCTAAAATGCTCTGCAGCGGCAGGGCTCAGAGAGTGGATGAGATTTATCCTGATTTCCTTAAGACTCTGGATGTTGTGGGGCTGTCTTGGTTTGATGTGCCTTTGCAACATCACATGAACATGGGGGACAGTGCCACTGGATTGGTGGTTCTCCTCTTCAAAAAGGGGGACTAGAGGGTGTGCTCCAATTATATGGGCATCACTCTCCTTAGCCTCCCTGATAAGGTATTTCAGGAGTACTGGAGAAGCTAGTCCGAGCACTGGTTGAACCTCAGATCCAGGAGGAACCATGCAAGTTCCGTTCTGGCTGTGGAACAAATAACCAGCTCTTTACCCTCACTAGGGTCCTCGAGGGGTCATGGAAGTTTTCTCATACAGACCGGTCCTTTTCTGTTGCAGGCCCAACAGCCTGGAATACTCTTCCCTATGAGCTGCGTGCCATCTCTGATCTGGTTCTGTTCAAAGCCAAACTGAAAACATACTTATTTAAAAGGGCTTTTAATGTTTAACTTTTAGTAGTTTAGTATTTACTATTTATTTTTTTTATTTTATCTCTTTTACCTTCTTTTATTCTCGCTGTGTTTTTTAATTTGCACTGATGTATTGTGTCCTGTTTTTAATCTTGTTTTGTCTTGTGAAGCACGTTGGTCAATGCAAGGCGTTGTTGGAAGGTGCTATAGAAATAAAGTTTATTATTATTATTATTATACAGTCTGCCTGGGTTTTGTGGACTTGGAGAAGGGGTTCACTTTTGGTACACTGTGGGGGGTGTTCCGTATGGGATTGGGGGCCAGTTGCTACGGGCTGTTTGGTCCCCATACAAGCGATGCGAGGGTTTGGTTCACATTGCCAGTAGAAAGTCAGACCCCATCAGGGTGGGAGTTGGACTCTGTCAGGGTTGCCCATTGTCACCAATTTTGTTCATAACTTTTATGGACAGAATTTCTCGGTGCAGCCAGGAGATGGAGGGAGTCCAGTTCGGTGGCCTCAGGATTCCATCTCTATTTGCAGATGATGTGGTCCTGTTGGCGTCATCGTGGGATGATCTCCAGCTCTCACTGGAGCAATTCACAGCTGAGTGTGTAGCGGCTGGGATGAGAATTAGCACCTCCAAATCTGAGGCCATGGTCCTCTGTAAGAAAAGGGTGGATTGTTCTCTTCAGGTCGAGGGTGAAGTTCTGCCTCCAGTGGAGGAGTTCAAGTATCTTGGCGTTTTGTTCACGAGTCAAGAAAGAATGAAGCATGACATTGGCAACTGGATTGGTGCACCATCTTGCGAACTCTGTTCCAGTCCATTGTGGTAAACGGGGAGCTGAACTGTAGCGTGAAGCTCTCTGTTTACCTGTCGGTCTACGTTCCTATCCTCATCTATGGCCACAAACTTTGGGTAGTGACTGAAAGAATGAGATCGTGAATACAAGTGGTTAAAATGAGTTTCCTCTGCAGCTAGACTCTCCCTTAGAGACAGGGTGAGACATTTAGTTATCCGGGGAAGACTTGGTGTAGAACCGTTGCTCTTCCACATCGAGAGGAGCCAGTTGAGGTGGTTCAGGCATCTAATAAGGATGCTCCCTGAGCGCCTCCCTAGGGAAGTGCTTTGAGCATGTCTGACCGGGAGGAGACGCCGAGGAAGACCCAGGACATGCTGGAGAGACTATGTCTCTCGGTTGGTCTGGGAACACCTTGGAGTCCTCCCAGAAGAGCTGGAAGAGGTGGCTGTGGAGAGAGATGTCTGGACCTCCCTGCTCAAGATGCTGCCCTTGCGACCCGACTTTGGTACAAGAGGAAGATAATGGATAAATGGATGGATGGAATCTTAAAACACATTTGTACTCACTGGCTTTTAATACAGTTGCAGCATTTTAATTATTTTTTAAGTCTTACTGTGACCGTTTTGTTTTTGTGTGATCTCTTGTGTTGGATATTATTAACTGTTTATGGTTTTGTGTGCAGCACAAAAAATGACAAACAATGCTTTGCTTTTAAATGGGCTGTAAAAATTAATTTTATTTGATTTAACATGATACAAGCCAATAGATTAATGTTGCTGGAGTGAAACGAAACACCTAAATTCCCACTGAGTAAATGAACTGAATAGCTTTGGAAATTACTGGTCATTCTCTATATGACTGGTTTGCTTGTGAATTACCACTCCACTGTAGCACTTTGAGCCTATTTTCAGGATGTTAATTATAAAGTTGAAGGAAAGTTATGAACAGAAAGTGTTATTACTTCTGACAGTCTAATCAGCCGACCAACAGGGCGCCGTCATTCAAGGGATGCTGCAAACTGTGCATGAAAAATAATATCTGAACACTGTGACCCCAGATATGAAAATGTCCATTGTTATAAAATGTTCTCTAGTATGAAATGGAAAAAAAAAAAAGGTTAATTCATTCCAATTTGTTTGACCAGCTGGTAGGTTTGGATTAGAACTACGAACGAGCTTAAGTTTTATGAAACCAGTTTGGACCCAACAGTCCTGTGTTCATATCGTCTATTTTGAATGTTTTGCTGTTATTTTTCCTTCTTCACCTCCTCTTCGTCCCCCCTCCCTCGCCTTTCCCAGGGGGCTACAGAGCAAGTTCAGTTTACAAGTCATCCGACTTATGTCACCTCATTCACTGAGAGCCTGCCTGAGTGACAGAACCAGCTGATGGTCTGCCCAGCCCAAGATTTTCCACCAACACTGATCCTCAGAGGGGGAACAATGCGTGGAAAGGTCAGAGAGAACTGGAAACACCAAGAAAAAAATGCTGTCCTTTACGTTATCATGTTTAATTGTCTCTATCTTCTTTCCACATTCTTCTCCTCGATCACATTCTATTTCTGGACGTTTCTTCAGGAAGCAGCTGGGTCTTTCAGACAAACGGTCTAAATAAGGCTGGAGGAATGCCATCACGCCTCCCCCTTTCAGACACGTCCCTCCCTCTGGATCACTTTACTCCTGCGATGCCTTTCTACCCTTCCTCTGTTGCTTTTCCTCTCTAAATCTCTACTTTTAATTTCTCACCAAACCAATTTTGACACAAAACATAAACATCCACTTAAACAGCAACACAAACAATTTGGTTAAGCTGGATTATTTTTGTTGTGACTGGAGTTTTAGAGATTTTATGACTTTACAGCTTCAACCTTATTCATAGAGGGCCTTGAAATGACACAAACTCAAATCAGAGTTTTTGAGCAGTTTTATTACAAATATTTTGGAGTCCTTCTCGATACAGAGATGTTCCCATTTTGTCCAGTCCCTATAGACCTGAATGAACTATATAATATAAAAATTTTTTGTAAAACTTTGTTTAAATTGATCAATATTTCGGTTTAGTTTGGAGCAGAGCTCTCAAGTGATTTGCAACCTTCTCTCCTGCTTCAGTGAACCTCTGAGGAAAGATCTGTGAACTGCAGGTACAGCACTTGAGCAGCAGAGAGCAGTCTTGTTGTCATCGTGCACATCAGAACTGAAATCAAACATGAAAAGGGTTATTCTGCATTTGATCAAGTGATGCAATTTGAGAGTTTATTCCAGCAGCTCTAATTCAAACAAAGCACTTCTCAGTTCAGCTGGCAACCATTGATTATTATACTCACATATTTTTAACAAAGTCACATTAACTATTGACGTGAGCAAAAAAGTACAAATTTTATTCTTGAATTTACGGTTTGTTTAGGACTTTGCATTTACCTTTAAACCATTTGGGATTAATTCAACATGCTTTTTTTTCTTGCAAGATGTTAGGAATTATCTTTCCCACCAGATGTAGTGTGACCATCACTGCAAAAATCTTTGGAGTTGTATATACTGCATGTATTAAAAATATTTTAAACTATATTAAACATTTTAATAAGTCCATAAGAAAACAGGTTAATGAGTATTTATTATATTGTTGCTGTTTGTTGTTTTCTGTTTTCCTTCCATGCTCACTTGTCTTTTCATCATACATATAATTAAAAATGGACAAAACGTGCATCATTGTTTTTTATCTTTACTGCTTCAATTCTACTTTAAGGTGAACATTGTAAAAAATATGGTAAAACACAGTTTAAAAGCAGTATTAAAAAACACAATATTGGTATCTGAAGACGAAAAAAGGCGCGTGTAACAACTACGTGCATTAAAGAACGTGCACAAGCACGAAAGCTCTCCGAGTTTATTAAACCCCAATGTTGTTTATCATAATATTTTAAGGGGAAAATCTTGAAGAAATTATGCACAATGCAAAATTACTCACTTTAACAATGCATTTCCATTTATTTAGCTAAAACAACCTCATCTATTTTATTATTTTGAAGTGAATAATATAAATTCCTAAAAACATCCACAATTACTTTAAAACACGAATCAATATTCTTCATTGTTTATGAGTGGACCTTTGTGTCTTTTAAACGCATTAAAGATGAATGAGCGCGTGTTTATGAAGCTGGTGTTTGTATAGGGGCGGGCTGTCGGGTCAGGCCATGAAGGTACCAGTGATGCTGAGGCAACATCACGCAGAAGGACGGAGGCTAACTGAGACGCACCGTTTATTGATCAAGTTATCATGCGTGGCTGCAACATCTCAGTGTTCTGAATCTCCTTGTTTAACTTGTTGAACGTTATGGAGTCACCCAACATCTCAGAGTGCGCCGGCTCTCAGGACAGCCAGGCTGAGCCGCGCGTAAAGGAGCGCATGGACACCGCCGGGTACCTTTTCCACTCTTTGATCCCTTACGAAGCGGCGGTTCCGTTACTCATAAGTGTTTTTGCGCTGCTCACTCTCTTCTCTTTCACGGTGAACATGGTCACTCTGTACATCATCGAAAGGTCTCATGATCTCTCCTGGCAGCCGCGCTTCATCCTCTGTGAGAATCTGATCCTGAGCGACTTCCTGCAGACGGCCACCTTCGGTCCGGCGGTCATCTACTCCCTGCTCCGACGCCAAACGATGGCGTGCAGCCCCTGGTGTTACCTTCAGTACATTTTGGGGACAGCCTGCATCTTTTCCAGCCTCTCCACCATCACCAGCATGGCTCTGGAGCGCTACTTGTACGTGTGTTTTGCGCTCCGTTATTTGGTCATAGTTACCCAGGAGCGCATGAGGAAAGTGTTGATCCTCATCTGGGTCTACTCCATCTCAATCGGGATCATCAACATCAGTCTGCTGCTGCACAATGGGCACGAGGAGAAGAACCAGCACGTCATAATGGGGCTGCTGTGCGAACCGGACATGATAGAACAGCACATGGGGTCCCCGCGCGTGTCTGCCATCTTTCGGAAAGTCTTTGGTTCCTTCACGCTGCTGCTGTGCCTGCTGGCCCACGCCTTCTCCTACTTCAGGATGTACCAGAATGCGAGCAACGCAGTGGTTCCTTTCGACGAGGTGAACCACACGGCGCGCAGAACCGTCATGTTTTACTGCGGGATGCTGTTCCTGCAGCTGCTGCCGCTCTTCATCAAAGTGGCCTCGGACGCGCTGTGGGAGTTCCGGGGGACCGGCGAGATCGAGCTGTCCTCTCAGTCTCAGGGGGGATGCAAACCCACCCCCTCAGCTACGGCAGCGGGGTTTCACGTGTCCCTGTTGATAATGCTTTTGGTGCCACCGTGCATCAACCCGCTGGTGTACGGGCTGCGGAGCGTGGAGATCAGGAAGGCGCTGGCCGACATGCTCCGGTGGCGCGCAGACAACAGAGTCGCAGCGGGGGCGCCAGGAGACGTGATGAGACTCAGAAACATTGTGCGTAATGACCTTGCTGAGGCTGGTTAGACTCATCAGTCCCTGGTCTCCCTCAGAACAAATGATCAAAATAACAGAGAAGATGCGGCGTTTTCAGATGGATTGTGACAATCTGGATCTGGTGGTCCTTCATCCACACCTGCACCTCATTGAAAACCAATCTTTCTGCCTGTAAAGGCAAAACTAAATGCTGTTTTCCTCTCCCTCAAAACTTTCGTCCACTCTTTATGAACAGTTATTTTGTATTCCAGTTACTTTTTTAAGTGGCTTTAAGAACCTGTTGGACTCCTGGCAGGGACCAATGCAGACAGGTTCCTGTTTTTAGTTTTCTACATTCACCTTAGAATCTAGCTGTTTTTTTTTTTGTTACCTTTTTCTTTTAGCCATCCTATTTGTAAAAAACAAAAAAAAAAACAAAAAAAAACTGCAGTATGACTTTTTATAACTGTTTATTGTTGTTGCTGTTGTCCATTGTTGTCATCTTTCTTTGTTGAAATCAGGTCTCTCTTGTAAATGAGTCCTCGAGGCTCAATGGGATTACCTGTCTAAATAAAGGTTGAATGAATGAACTTCCGAGTTGCAGCACTGTTTTTGCAACCCAGAGCCTTTGGCAGCAGGTTAATGATGACCAGCAGTGGGTTTGACACTCTTTCTTGTTAGATAACATTTTGTTCTGTTGATCATCTGACCACTACAGACTGAAATGTTCTTGTGGGGAAATTCAACAAACACTGGAATGGAATGGCTGTCACACATAAGCTGATTTGAAAAAAATATTGGTGTCTTCCAATTTATTACAGAGCAGATATATATGTATATATATGTATATATATATATATATATATATATATATATATATATATAAACTGTATGAAAAAATGTGCAATTTGTATGTCACAAACTGTTACTTTAATTAGGTGATCCATGATTTTTTTTAAATACTAACCAAGTGTAGCTGAAATCAAGGAAATAAAGTAATCAGTGAGCTAGTTTTTCTTTGACAATCAAGCAGTGCTGAAATATCTGAAGTACTTTGAAAAGCCTTGAGACACTTTGTGTGCACAGTTCTACTACACACCTTTGAAAGCTCATAAAGTGAGGCACGGCATAGCATACAGTTTTGGATGCATTAGTTGGTTTCCTTAAGGTTCAATGAAACAATGATTCATTTCTCTTCAAAAGTGATTCGCTATTTGTCCAACGTACACATGCAAGCCTTCAGTATGGGACAGAGTAAACAAACATAAATGTGAAAATAAATTATTTGTTGTTTAATCTACAAAGAAATGCTATAACAGTCTGAACAGATGTGTTGGTAAATTTACAAAGGCTGTTAATCCTTATATTATCATCACGTTTTACACTTAGTCTTTGACCTATAGAACCATTTCGCCTACTTAAAAAGAACTAATGTGTTTGGTCTGGTTGTCTTCACCAAGCTGAACACGAAGCTCTGTCTGAGGAGCTCAGGGAGAAGATTAGCTATCCATGCTAAAGGAAAAGACTACAATACCTTCTCAAAGCAGATTCGCATTCCTCTGTCCACACCTGACAGTTTTATTAAAAGTGTTGCACTTCAGCCAGCCTCCTAGTGCATGGATGCAAGGCGACATGCGACCCCAGGTTGATGGGCAAAACAGTGAGGATGGTAGAAAACGTGCTAAGAAAATATCCAAAACTATTCAAGCTGAACACCAACAGTTCATGCTCAATGTTTGTCATTCGCACCACATGTGGTACATGTGGTGGAATGAAACTGTGTCCACAGGGTCCCAGTTACAGCCAACAGAAGTATAAATTGTAAAGAAATACAGTAACAAGATCTAAGATATGCACTAAGAAGTACGCTAAATTAAGAGTACTAAACTGTGCATTGACAACACAGTGATGCATTGATGGTGCTTTTTGTGTGGTTGCTATTATTTTATGTGAAACTTGAATGTAAAACTGCAACCTGACTGTTGCAGGAGCTGCAGAAAATGTTGTAATTGCTTGTGATCTCAGGAAACCAGAGGCAAACGTGTCTTTTTGTGTGCTGTTATAAGTCAGTAGGCGCCTTTTGAAGCCAGCTAACTTCTCTGTTTTATGGGATTTGCATTTAAAGAAATTATGCAGCCTTTTAGGAGGGACATATTAATGTCGCTGTTAAATAAAAAGAAATGTGAACAATACTTTATAGCCTATACCTTATTTGGGTAGAGACATTTTTAGGGGACATTTTTGAGTTTTAACTTAATTTAAGCAATGGACTATAAAAGAAGTGCAAAGCATTGATTTTAATCTGTCTGTGAATTATTAAGACCTGTTTTGCATTGCCTTATAAATATAAATGTAAGTGGTCCAAAGTTTCTGGGTGTTTCTCAGCAGATTGCACATGCTCACATGCACATGAGAGCGCACCGATATTTGGGAATCTCCAGTAACGCTGATTTGGAGTGGTTTACCACTTTGAAGACTGACGATGGGATATTATAAAACAAGAATCAATAAGATTTTTTTCTATGATTAAAAGCCAAGAAGTTTGAAAAAAATCTGGAGTGGAATAAAATGTGACATGTCCTAATAATTCCACACAATGGTGTATATTATCTACTAATCTCTGAACAGTGTCACCCCCCCCATCTCTCTGATCTGCTACAGCCGTATGTCCCACCACGTTCCCTGAGGTCAGCGGACCAGTTGATCCTCACAGTTCCAGGAACTTGTCTTAAGCGCAGAGGTGACAGGGCCTTCTCTCTAGCAGGACCAAGACTCTGGAACGAGTTACCTCTGCTTGTCGGACAGCCCCCCTCCCTCTCGGTTTTCAAGTCCCGTTTAAAAACTCACTACTATTCAGGAGCTTTCAACACCAGATGATCTGTGTTTTGATCCTGTATGCTCCACACCGGTTTGTCGTCATTATCTGCATCGTTTTTATGTCTATATTCTGATTTACCTCATTTTGTATTTTGCTTTGTGTGTTACCTGTTGTTCTGTCTGTACAGCACTTTGGTTGGCCTTGTAGCTGTTTTAAGTGGTTTATAAATAAAATGGTATGGTACTAATTTAATGGTGTATCTATCTATCTATCTATCTATCTATCTATCTATCTATCTATCTAT
>NC_056508.1:44710156-44733672 GCF_014905685.2 Nematolebias whitei | reverse complement strand
ATATATATATATATGTATATATATATATATATATGTATATATATATATATATATATATATATATATATATAACACTGTATATCCATTTATTTATTCCTTTCCTTTACTCACTTATTCATGGCCATGGAGAGCAGTTTATGACTCCAGCGTTCATCCTGGACACGTTGCTGTGGCATGTTGCCCTGTTGTGCAACACAACATGCTATACTGATGCATCCTCAATAATCCAGGTAGAAAAATCTAAAAAAGTTAAATCTGTAAACATGTTATTGCTCTGTTAACTACACAAACTGCACATCACAGTGGGCTGTCCGCAGCCAGCAGATGTGTAATTTGTGCAGCCGAACAGATGGACGAATTGAGCACTCAGTGATAATGACTCGTTGAGTGGTGTATTAGTTGTGCGACAGATTTGTGTTTTCTCACAGGAGAAGGAAAATTGGTTCTGGTCTCTGCAGCAGACGAGGAACACGGCAGCGTTTAGGAAGCAGAGTTGGTAAAGAGGGGAAATCTTTATCCTGTTATTTTGATTCATCAGGTTTAAAAGGAGTTATAACTCAACCCATCCACCAAGACAAACACTTTACGGATGCATTCTTTTCTTGTGTAAGGAGATAAACAAACAGAAGGAGCAGGAGGGAGGAAATTCAATACTGGAGTACACTGCTGCTCTGTAACCTAATTATCTAGACATTTAATGAACCTAAAAACCTTTCACTCACAACAAACTCCTTAAACATATTGTCGATATATTCTGACTGGAGCTTCACGTGAGTGAAAATAAAACCAGATCCCTGATCAGTTGGGTGAAGAAAAGCACAAGTAGACCGTTGGTGTTGCAAAAACATTTATTTAAAAGGCAAAACCATGAAAAAGTTCTTCCTATTTTTAATTTTTACTGTTTTATTATCTAAGATGGATGCACTACACTGATGATGAGGTGCAGGAGTTGTTCTATATTTTATCCATTTTTATACTCTGTTAATTATTACGCTGTATTTTTCCTATAATGTGAGCACACGTGGAGCAGAGGGCTTTAAGGGCCTTGCTCAAGGGCAAATGAGGGTGGAGGCAGACGTGGGTGCTTCAGCTTTCCCACCCAAATTTTATGTGCCGGTCTTGGGATTTGAATCTGTGACTTCCTGATCACAGGCTCTCCTCCTCCAACCTCTGCACCACCCAATAACTACAATAATTATTAACAAAAAAGGTTAAATCATTTAACCTGGACCAGTTTTTTTTAAGTGAAGAAACGTTTCGTCCCCCATCCAGAGGACTTTGTCAGTCTACGGCCTGCCAACCAGATCTGTCCAGTAGGTAACCTTCAGTGCTTTGTTTCAAGCCAACCTCCTGTTGCAATCTCAGAAGTAGACTTTTAACACGTATAATTTGGCGGTTCATGCTGTGATTTCTATTATTTAAAATAATAAAATCACCAGTGATGTTGTCAGGCAATGGAGGGACTACTTCAAAGACCTTCTCACATCCACCAGCACGCCTCCGTCCACAGGTCTGAGGTCACCAAGGTAATGAAAAGGCTCTGTGGTGGCAAGAGACGGTTAGTAGAAAAGATCTGCTCTGAGTTTTACGCCTCTACTTGGAACAAATAAAAAGTTCATTTTTAATAAACCACTCCATAAGTTCAGATGTAAGGTTCAAATTTGGATTATTAACCTTTATTTCTGAGGAAAAATGTTATTTCATTATGGATGTAAACTGATGTCAGCTTAAGGCCTCAAGCAAACTTGAAAATTCTGCGTTTGCTTATTGATTGTGAGCACAAGGAACGGTAGATGGATAGAAAACAAAAGAGCACTGGTGATCAGGTGTGAAGGGAGAGAACAGATGATTAAAACGCAGAAGCAGTTTCTGTTTCACTCACAGCTGTGATCAGTGGTTCCCTACAGCTAAGATGAATATTGAAACAAAGTTGTAAACTGAATTAATTCATGGAAAGCTGAGCTCATTAGATTCTGTTTTCTTTGGCTGAAGAATAGGAGCAGAATAAAAGGCAGCTGGATGAACGTTCAAGTCAAAGCAGGAAAGTTAGACATAATCAAAATGTCACTTTTGAATTCAGTAAATGTTGTAAAGCAGTTTCAGAGCACAAAACCCAAAATGATTCACAGGAGACCAGATTAGAAGGTAAGTGACTTTATTTACAGTGTGGAGAGGAATCCTCAAGGAAAAAGGACCTGCAGGAGGGCAGCAGAGTCTCTGTGTTCTCAGATAATCTTGAACACAATAATAATAATAATATCTTCAACACCATGATTCCCCAGACCCTGATGGACAAACTACTCACACTAGGACTAACCCCCTCCATATTCAACTGGGTTCTGAACTTCTTAACCAGACCTCAGTCTGTGAGAATCCACAACTTCTCCTCCTCCACCATAACCCTCAGCACTGGCTCCCCTCAGGGCTGTGTGTTGAGCCCCCTCCAGTTACAAATACTTGGGTGTGCACCTGAACGACAACTTCTGCAGGGGCAAAAAGCCTGATCAAGAAAGCTCATCAGAGACTCTACTTCCTCAGGCGGCTGAGGCGAGCTGGTCTGGGAAGCTCAGTCCTCACCTCCTTCTACCGGTGTGCAGTGGAGAACATCCTGTGCTCCAGCATCAACGTGTGGCATGGAGGCTGCACAGCTGCAGAAAGAAAAGCTTTGCAGAGAGTGGTGAAGGCTGCACAGAAGATGTTGGAGTCAGTCTCCCCATCATCACAGACATTTACACCTCCAGATGCAGGAAGAGGGCCACCTGCATCATGAAGGACCCCACTCACCCAGCACACACACTTTTCGCACCGCTCTCCTCAGGAAAGAGGTTGAGAAGCATTAAGTGTAGCACCACTAGACTGAGGAACAGCTTCTACCATGAGGCTGTTAGACTCATGAATCTCTAACCAGAATAATCACTGTAAGAAAACAAAGAAAATCACTGTAATGCCACTTTAATTGGCGATATGTGACTTATCTGTGCTGCTGATTATCCATGCTGCTGATCTCGTGCTGCTCTATTTATTTATACCCATCTGCTCACCACAGACTCACTGATGTTACGACGTATGTTTCACATTATTAGTGTGTAGCGTATATCTTATCTTAGATCCTTATTTACTGTTTCTTTTTACACTTTATGTTTTTGCCTTTGTTGGGCGTAACTGGGACTCTGAGTACATCATTTCGTTCCACCTCATGTACCACATGCGATGTGAACGACAGTAACATTAACTTGAACTTGAAGTTATTATAAGTCAGAAATAACTGTTAGTTATTGTGGTTTATTCTTCTTTACAGGTCCAGAGAGGGAGGTCACTAGGATTCCACGCTGACGGTCGGAGAGAGGAGTCTCGTGGTGTTGGTGGGGAGCAGGCTGCGGATTTGCTCTTGATTTCAGGGTGGTTTAATTTCAGGTTGGTTAAAAGATAAGAGCCACAGATCTGGCAAAAGCACCACAGAAGGAACAGGTTCAGTTGTTTCACGTGATTAGAGCAGTAGGTCAAACTTTAATTTCTAAGGAGACGTGCTGCGCTTAAAATAATCATTCACAGCAATCTTTGAAGATGAATCCTTTTATTAGACTGAAGCGTCTGCCAAGGGCATCGCTACAAACCTGACATTGCACAGCTACATTTTATAAAACATACTATTACTATAAAAATACTACATTTACAACAAGAGACTAAGGATCAAGCTTGTGAGCCTTGATAAGCTGAGGCATCAGTCTCATTGGTGCTTTTATTCGTTAATGTTTCTTTCCATGAACCCAAAATGAAAAACTGTTATTTAAAAAATTTCTAAAAAAAAAAAAAACAGATCACAATTGGAATCAAAATTTTGATTGGTTTCTTTGTAGTCAAACTGGCTGAATCAAAATCTTCAAGGCGATTTGACCTTTTATTCATTTATTTGATAAAAAAATAAAAACGGCTACAGAACGTGAGAAAAAAACGTAATTTTTGAAGATTTTTGACTCGGTCATCACAACATGAAACTAACAGTGATAGTATTTTTCAAGGCCCCTCAGGTTTTCTGTCAATCTTGTATTTTGTGCACGATAAACAGAAACAGAATAAAATAGAGCCGTAATGGAAAAAGATTTAATTGGTGTCAGTGCAGCAGAGCTGTCTTGCATCGTAACACCATCATACAGACTGAAGGAGGTTAAATACCTCTGATGACACACAAGCTCTCTTCAAACATGCTTTGATATTATATTCTTCTGGTGCTTTCATTTCTAAACCCCACTGATCATCGGTAATATCATTAAATCAGACAAAAAGCTCCTGTTGTGACCACTGCAATACTATTTTCAATCAGCAAATTAAGTGTATCATAAATGGATGCTCCTTCGGTGTGTCACATGGCAACAATTCTATTTTCTGTATTCTCAACAAACTTTAGACCAGACATCTAACAAGGTTGAGTCAGGTCATCTTGATGGATTCTTCTTTGTTGCAACGTTTCGTCTTTTATCCAAAAGCCTTCTTCAGTCTGAAACCCTGCAAGAAAGTCAGACATATAAATAACACCTTGTCAGAATGGACCAACCGGTTTTCTGCTGACGGCCAGAGCTAGTTGTTCGCATGCAACTGGAGGACCATAAGCCTAACAATAGATCGTTAGACCTTAGATCAAACAGTTTATTTAGTTATTTATTTTAAGTCAAGGTTCTTTATTGTCATTCTCATCACATGTGGTACATGTGGTGGAAAAAAACTGTGTACACAGCGTCCCAGTTACATCCAATAAAAGTATAAATTGTAAAGAAAAGCAGTAATAAGATCTAAGATATGAACTAAGAATACACTAAACACTAATAGTACAGAAACAGTATGCCAAAGAACAGCAGCACGAACATGAGTCTGTGTGAGCAGATGAGTATGAATGAACATAGCAGCATGAGATCAGCAGCATGGATAATCAGCAGCACATATCAACAATCAAAGTGGCATTACAGTGATTTTTTTTTTCACATTGATTACCCTGGTTAGAGATTCATGAGCCTAACAGCTTCAGGGTAGAAGCTGTTCCTCAGTCTAGAGGATCTACACTTAACCCATCAGTGTTTATATGGAAATTCACCAGATTATCTGAAGGACCTTCTTGCTCCATATTCATCCACCCGGTCCCTACGATCACAGAACAGTCATCTCCTCCACCTGCCACGAACTAAATTAAGAACCATGGGAGATTGGGCATTCTGTGTGGCTGCCCCCCCCCTCTGGAACTCCCTCCCTGAATATCTGAGAGCTCCACAATCATTGACTGACTTTAAAAAAGGCTTAAAGACTTTTCTTTTTAAGCAAGCCTATTCTGCCTCCACATGATTGTATCATTGATTTTAGTTGTTTGTATCATTGATTTTAGTTGATTTTATCACAGATTTTAGTTGATTTTATCACAGATTTTAGTTGATTTTATCATTGATTTTAGCTGATTGTATCATTGATTTTAGTTGATTTTATCACAGATTTTAGTTGATTTTATCATTGATTTTAGTTGCACTCTGTAGCACTTTGAGATTTTTGTTAATGAAAAGTGCGTTACAAATTAAATTCATTATTATTATTATTATTAATGCTCTTCAACCTCCTTCCGGAGGGGAGTGGGGCAACAAGTGTGTGTGCTGGGTGAGTGTGGTCCTTCATGATGCAGGTGGCCCTCTTCCTGCATCTGGAGGTGTAGATGTATGTGATGGTGGGGAGGCTGACTCCAACAGACTTCTGTGCTCTCTTCTTTGCAACAAAACATAAAAACAGTCACAAACGGTTGTTTTTGTTCTTCACCTGGATAAGAAACTGACGTTAAAAAGATGTTTTGGAAAAACAGAACTGAGCATAAAGTCGGCTCACATTAGATACACTTATCATATAACCCTCAAGTTATACTGTAATAAGAGCATGTAGGAACTGATATAGATTCTTTACAATAAACACTGAACTGGAACGGTTTTTCCTTTTGTCTGTCATAATTTTAGTTTTTATCTTTCTCTCTTGTGCTGGTAATTGTAGTGTTTGAATGGTGAAGGTATAACGAGCTTAGTTTACGTTACTTTTCTTTTGGTCTCTTCTCAAAGTCATAATCTGGTGATATTATAGAACTTTGTATTTTTAGAAACAGAACATGGATTTTCTCATTGCTGCAGGTACACTTATAATTTTTCAACAGATGAAGCCAAGGTGCAGCCACACTCCACAGAATATCAAGTCAAACGGCACAAACAGGTTTGTCGTATTCCAATAAGACGCTCCGCACTCCTCTGATCAGTTTCATTCACAGCTGAAAAGCAGAAGTTTCTTTTTCTGCTTTTTCACGTGCAGAACAGCAGTTTGGATCCCACCCAGTTTTACAGCATCAGCTATGAACATGTCAGGATCATTCTTGTAATTAATTCTCTAAGTTTAAAAAAATAGAACAAGGAAGTAAAGTCCGATGCAGTGTCCGTAAATGAATTGTTTGAGTTTGTCTCTGTGATAAAGAATGAGGAAGTTTCAGAGTAGTGACAAAAAAGGAAGCATACAGTCTCACATCGTCAGACAGGTGGACTCCTCTCAACACCAGCTGCTGTAAGATTTACATTTTACACAATTTGAACTTTCTTGTTGCTCCTCAGTTTACATTTACATTCTGATGTTGATGTATATTAATTGACTTAATTGTCTGCTTTGCCTCTGAATATTTTATTCAGGCTTTGCAGCAGTATAATGGATACAGCAGTGGCCCCGTGTCAAAATGTTTCTGTGGACAGTTTGTCAGGAGCGCTGACACATAGCTGCTCTGAGAACAACCTGACATTTATCTGTAAGTTTTGGGCTGGTCCCCTGCAGACGGGAGGGGATGAAAACTGTTGCGACAATGAGAATTCTGAGTCGGTGTCAGTCATC
Source organism: Nematolebias whitei (assembly GCF_014905685.2). Classification (NCBI taxonomy): domain Eukaryota; kingdom Metazoa; phylum Chordata; class Actinopteri; order Cyprinodontiformes; family Rivulidae; genus Nematolebias; species Nematolebias whitei. The sequence continues at coordinate 44,726,784 of NC_056508.1, read as the reverse complement.
CTCCCTGCTCAGTGTAGCATCTACCAGCTGAGGCTGCGCATTTCTATGAAGGTATGTAACCCCAAACTGGAGGGTTTTATGCACCCCCAAAAAAGCTGTTTTTGCAACTAAATATGACACACCAAAAACACTCAGGGTTATTTCAAGAACATGGTTGTTTATATAAAGCTGTTGTGTCATGGACTGGATTGGTTTGACCAAATATTGGGTGAAAAGGTTTGACAGAGTGGTTGGGTCATGGAAGAGTCGTCACAGTTTCCATTTGAAGCCGGAAATTGACCAAATCAGATCTTACTGCAACGGTCCTCCGCTTTATGGATATAACATGAAATGCTAAAAAGGTAAAAACTCTTAAACGTATGTCCTGATGCATGCTCAATAATCCAGATAGAAAAATCTAGCAAAAGTTAAAGTCCTCTGGAAGAATTCTTCTTATTGAAGTGTTTCATCTTTTATCCAAAAGACTTCTTCAGTTTGAGGAGCTGCAATAAACTCAGTCTTATAAATAATACTTTCTCATAGTGAATCAACCAGTTTGATGGTGACAGCCAAAACTAGTGATTCATATGCAGGAGGACCATCAGCCTAACGACAGATCGTTAGTGCCGATAGCCGCCCAGGGCTATCAGGGCACTAACGATCCGTCGTTAGATTGATGGTTTTTATAAAGATTTATAAAGATCTTAAACATACCGTATTTTTCGGACTATAAGGCACACTTAAAATCCTTTAATTTTCTCAAAAATCGACAGTGAGTCTTAATCCAGTGCACCTTATCTATCAATTCTGGCTGTGCTTACTGACCTCGAGCCAATTTTATGTGGTACAACTGAACAACGCTGAGAGTTATTGTGAATGATTTAAATAAAGTTTGACTTATCTGACTGTTTTGTTTCACTTAATGCGCCTTATAATCCGGTGCGCCTTATAGTCCGAAAGATACGGTATGTTGAACCCGATTGGCTTTCTTAGTAACTTTGGCTTGCTCTAGGCAGCGAGTTTGGTTAAACTAACATTAGTACTAGCAAGCAGGTGCTGATAATGGTCGGTGTCATCTAGCTAACTAACCACTAACCCAAGGTGTAGTAACCAAGTAATTTTTGCTAGGGGAAAAAAAAAATGCTTTTACTCATGTTATATATTTTTAAAAGTAAGATGGTAAAGGCTGTATACTGTACACTCAAATGTTTGTTACTCTGCCTTCAGGCACAGGAAAAAGCGTGCCATCCTGACCCATTTGCAATCTTGGATTCAGAGAAGTACACCCTGCTGTATGCCAGGGGGGATGAGTGGTATGAGGCCTACGATGACTGTCAGATTATCAGGACATTAGATATCCCATGGTCACATAATGACTCTCAGTGTCTTTTGGCACAAATAGTTGTAAAACCCCTTGTTGCAGCTGATCCAGAGAAGAAGAAAAGACAAGAGCAGTGTTTAAACTACCTGATCGGACATGATCTGGAGAAAGAGGCTTCTGACCGACTTGGTGAACTCACATTCACCCGCAGGAAACTGGCATCTTCACGAAAGCACGAGCTGAAGAATCGAGACGAGATGTTGTACACCACAGAGCCCTGGATAACATGTGCGCCCATCCCAAACGAGCTTGAAGACTGGCTGAAAAGAAAGTTTTCTGTCACCGTCCACTACCTGAACAAGATCAGTTTTTGTGTGCAGGTTGATTCTAATGCAAGTCCAAATGTTCTTCTTCAAGTTTTCAGAAGCGTTGCGGCAGATAACGGAGTTGAATATGACACCTCTGATGGTCTGGTGTTGAAAGTCACGGGGAGGGAGGAGTTTTTTTCTGGTGACCATACCCTCATTGAGTTCCTCTGGGTTCGACACTGTTTGAAAACCAGTCAGGATATCCACCTCTCTGTGGTTCCTGTCTCACACCTTCCAGCCGAGACCATCACGCTTGTGGACTGGCCGCTTGTTGATAGCTTCAGCGGACAGTTCAGTTCTCACGAAGATCTGAGTCTCCAAGGCAAGGATTTGGATGACATCTTCATGATATCCTTGTGGGACTGTGAGAGAAAGCTCAGAGTCAAACTGCTTGGCTTTGATATCCCCAAACTGCCGAACAAACGGCCTCAGTCTGTTCACGTTGAAGCATCCATACTTTATGGTGGCAAGGTCCTCTCCTCCGTGTCCTCCAATCCCAAACCTTTTGCAGATGAGGTGATGTGGAACGAGTGGCTAGAGTTTGATATTCTTCTCAGGGATCTGCCACGTGGAGTCAAGCTTGGCTTTACCATTAACGCAAGTGCTACAGATATGTCTCCAACAACCAAGGACCCAAAGTCAACAGGAGTTCGAGACTCAAAGGGAACGTTGACCCTAGAATCAAAGCCACCATTGCTGTCGGCTAACAAAGCAGCGGACGCTCAGAAAGGAAAACAAAAGGTGCTCTACTTTGTCAACCTTCTTCTTATAGATCACAGGTGAGTTCATAACCATGGCTTTGTATGGATGTTTGATGTCAGTGTTAAAGACTTAACTGCGACAATTAAAAATCTGGAACTGTTTTATTGCCTGAAGTCCATCTTCGACTCAAATTAATCTTTAGTAAATCTTTAGTTTTCGTCCAATACTCTTTAAAAAGTTAGAGGTCGTTTTAAACAATTCATGTAGTCACATCCATCTCCCTTTCATTCTTTAAATCATTCAGATAGTTTAAAACATTTTCTGCTATGAGAAGCATGCGTTTGTAAAGTCTCTTCAAACTGGTTTTGATTTCATGAATAGTCATTTGATTGATTCTTATTTTATGTATTGTGATAATAGTTTAATGCTTTATTCTTCATCAACTGTATTTTGAACACCAGTAGTTTATTGTCACCAAAGGCCCATCCAGGGAGAAGCATTGCAAATTAGCATAGGCTATAAATGTTTTACTTTACTGTTAATATTTGTGGCTATACAAATAAACAATAAATGAAATGAAAGCAACAACAACAAAAAAAAAGATTTTAACAGCCTAAACTATTAACCATGGCCCTTTTTCTCTGTTTGGACTTGTGCTGTCATTTACAAACTTATGCATATTTAACTTAGGCCTACCTTTAAACTACAATGTCAAAATTGCTAAATTTACAAGCCATAACATGCATTGGTACATCTGAATGTTAAAGTTTGCTGGTGAAGATAAAATAAGATAAAACTATTGATCCTGCAGTAAGACATAAGACGTAAAGTTGAAAATTTATGTGAAAAATGAAATAATAATAATAATCTTAAAAAATGATCATGTTTCAAGAAAGACAGCTGGTGTGGCAGATACAAAACAATGTAACTAAGAGCACAAAACACAGACAAACCACAAACCAGACAGAATATGGAACCACAATGACAGACTGCAGATAAGAGAAGTTAGAGAGACTAAAAAGATAGGTGAGCTTGTGTTAAGACAGCTTAATGTGTCACAAGAACGGAATACCCAGAAGAAAGGACTGATCATGAACAACCCAGGCACAAAGAAGTCAATTCACTGCTTTTACTTACAGTGAGAAAAGAACTCTGGATTAAACTGGAACCCTGTGGAGTAAGGAGATGATTTAAATCCAGAGTCCAGCTCAGGAAGGGGTTACACAGAATGTGAGGTTTTCCCTTACTAATAGATGGTAGGTGAGCAGCTTGGTTCCAGAATCCATAACAGTCATGAGAAGGTCCAAGAAGCACTAGAGAGCATGGAGGCTGAAGATACAGGAGAGCAGCTGAAGGGGCACAGAGTTCCAGAGGTTCACATGGAAGCCGAGGCGCACAAGTGGATCACAAGCGGTTCCCTGGAAAGATCATATAAAAGGAATTAGTATTCACAAGGCACTAGTGCACATAAGAGTCTGAGAGCACGAACCATTGGCAGGGTAATGCTCCAGGGTCGAAGTAGTCAAAGCTTCTCGCCCAGGATCCTCATCAGAAATCATTGTCTGCAGCTGTGGGAGTATGGCGCCTTCTAGTGACCAAACACCGCAACTCCCATATAATGACAACAGGGAACAGGTGTAAGGGGTGATTCAAAGTGTTCATCATTGCACAAGTGTACAAACTATACGCTGGGGGAGAAGGTCAAAGACTGCTGTATATGCTACTCAGAACAGTTTTGTTGATACGCCCTGTATAACCAGCATGTGGCTGTTCTCCTGCGTGACAAAAGTCGACACACCGTCTGACGTACGGCGAGTCTCGGTGCAAACAGTAATCCCAAATGAGCGATCAGCAGCTCAGCTGCGAGCCCAAACTCACAAAGTTCTCTCTGTGAGAGAGTCCGTTCAGATGTTTGTAGTTTATCATAAATATCTGCAAGTCTGTACCTGTACGTCTTAAACCATTCGGAGACGTAAAAATATGGAACAACAACAATTTTACCTTAGTACTAGCATCCGTCACAGGTTCAACTCCCGGTACCGTCAACATCAAAATGTGGGTGGAAAAGATAAAACTCCCACACCTGCCTCCACCCTCATTTGCCCATGTTCCTAGACAGTGGACTCCATGTACTTGAAGTCCTGCACCTTTAGGACCTCTGCCCCTTTAGCCTCACTGTTCCACCTCCTCCCTCTCATTCACACACATGTACTCTGTCTTACTGCGGCTGACTTTCATTCCTCTTCTTTCAAGTACATACCTCCACCTCTCCAAGTTCTCTTCCACCTGTTCCTTGTTCTTGCCACAAATCACAATGAATCATCTGCAAACATCGTAGTCCATGGCCTGACCTGATCTGTTAGTCAGTCCATCACCAAAGCAAACAAGAAGGGGCTCAGAGCCGATCCTTGGTGCACTCCCACCTCCACCTTGAAGCTATCTGTCACTCCTACAGCACATCTCACTACTGTCCTGCTGTCCTCATACATGTCCTGTACCAGTCTAACATACTTCTCTGCAACTCCAGGTTTCCTCATGCAATACTACCTCCTCCCTCAGCACCCTGTCATAGTTTAGAGTTTCTTAGTAACAATAAGGGAGGAAAAATAGAAGAACGAAACAGCAGCATAAATATTCACACAGAGATTAAATCATTGAAAACTCACACAAGTAAATGATAAAACTTCCAGGTGACTATGATGGCACCAAACTATAAATGTGTCTACATGATGACCTTCTACAAACCTTTTCCAATGTTAACAGTTTAGCATTTTTCTTAAAAAAAATGAAATGTACTGTTCATAGTTGAATTTCTGGCACTTTTCTTAGTTTTAAATGTGTTAGGGTCAAAAGTTACTGCTGCGCCGCTGCATATTTAAATGCAATTAAAACATAAAATAAAAAGCATAAGGCAAAGCAGCTTTATTGCACAAACTTAACGTTTAGTCTTTCCTCTTTGGCTACAAAAGCTTCAGTTTTATCTTTGTTGAGCTGAGGAAAGTTCTGGCACATCTAGTGGTTCAATGCGCTCACTCAGTGCATGTACTGTAGTCCCTATACGTTGGAGTGACATAAAGCTGATGTTTATTTGAGGAAGGTTTTTACTTCCTGATTCACTGATTTTGGCTTTTGTCTCCTTCCTCATGCAAAATCATCTTCTTCTTTTTAACTTTGATGTGCACAGAATGGGACTCAACCTTGAGTCCTGATGACTCTGTGGTGTGTGTATAACGCAGTGGTGTAGTCTACATTTTTGTACTGGGTATGCTTAGAAACCGAAGTACACGGGTTAGTACAATGGAACCGTCAATTTATTTTGATTTTTAAGCACATTGAACATTTCCAAATTTCCCTGATGCTTATATTTGAATAAATGAGCAACAAACTTTGTGCAACAGTTGGCTTTGTATTAAAAACATATAGAATTTATTAAAAAGTATCAAAGCAAAACATGTTCAAGTATTAAGTAGTAATTACAGAAGTATTAATTATACAAAAACACCTTGAACCAACTCAATGTCTCTATAAAATGTTCCAAATGTGTTAAAAATGACACATGCCCAATAATATGTCATGTATCATTGGGCACTTTTAAGCGGGTATACTGAAATTCCCAAGCTTTTCTAATGGGTATACTCTGTATATCACATAGACTACACTACTGGTATAACGTATGCGACCAAAATAACATGAAATCCTAAATAACAAGCAGCCATCGTGAGACTGTTGTATCCCTGCAGGTCTGTCCTCAGCCAGGGCTCCCACACCCTGCACATGTGGTCCTACGCTGACCAGGAGGATGAGGCCATCACATACAAAGCAGACAAGTTGTCCTCTGCTACAAACCCAAACATCGCTGACTCCATGGCCATCAGCATCCTTTTAGACCGCTACAGCTTCCCTGTAGTTCTCCCGAACACCCTGAGCCACAGTGACGGTGCTAGGGATCCCACCTCTGGTCTTCCCCCAAACAAACCCATTGCCTCCTTTTCTGCATCACCCCAGACAACAGAATCTGACCCAGATTCTCTTTCTCCACAAATGAATAATCTTCAGGTCCCAAACATTGACACGAATACCATCAGACCCTCAACCCTAGTCAGTAACACCAAGAGGGCTTGCCTCAAAAGGTTTCGGAAGGAGAGCGTCCAATATGCCTCCAGCCTGCCCCACTTCTTGCGCAGCATTGATTGGATGGACCGCAGAGTGGTCGAGGACGTCCACTGGTTACTGGGAAACTGGGACCCTCGGGAACTGGACTTAACTGTGGCCTTGGAGTTGCTGAGCATAGACTTTGCAGATGAGACTGTCAGAAGACTAGCAGTGCAAAGACTGGAGACGCTGTCCAACGACGATGTGCTTAAATATCTGCTGCAGCTGGTGCAGGTATGGGTTGATGTTCAGTTGTTTCCATTCTGCCTGATAAATGGGTGTAAATGTGAACATTTTGTTTTAGAGAGAGACACCGACCAGGTCTTTCTGTCATCTTGATTACTTTTACAGACCTTGAAAGTGGAACCTTACCACGACAGTTTCCTGGCTCGATATCTGATCCAACGAGCTCTGCGGGTGAGTCCTGAAACATTTGCTTATTTGTTTAAAAATCAGCTCTTGTAATAGAAAATGACAGAGTGTAATTTAGCTTTTACATAAAGGATTTGGTTGTTAGGATGAATATATTAGTACTGAGCTTGGTGAAAATTTTAAATTATTAATAATAATTTCATACCAACACAATTAAAAAAATGTGTTGGTATGAAATTTCCTCACTTTTGTACAATTAATATTTGAACATGATAAAAAAATATATATTGTATTAAAAAAAGACTGAAAGAAAAAAGTCACATGATAATTTATTCAGAGTTACTGAAACTCACATTTAATTTCTAATTTTTTTCAACCTCCTAAAACAATTTAGGGAATAAAAAAATAAAAAAAAGAACGTCCCCCTTCCTTGACATGACGTAATGTATCTCCACAAACTATATTCCACTTTTTTATTTTTGTTTTTTCATACTACAATCTATTTTATTTCCATTATAAAATAAACATTTTAACCATTAACATAAAGTAATCGTTTAAAACAATTTCTAAAGTTTAATTCCACACCTACATTGTTACTTATTTATTTAATTGTGGGTTTTAGATGTATGGTGGTTGTACATGTCTGTGTATGTTTGTTTATTTTTATTTGTTTGTTTAAATATTTTACAGCACAACGTTTGACATATGGATATAACCAAATAACTGAACATTTACAATTTAGAAATTTCTATTTCCCTTTTATAAATTTGATCAGAAATAATCTGATATTACACTTTTGTATGAGTGTTTTAATTAAGGACTACATTTCCTTTGCACGGTCAAATAATTTTTATTTTTTTTAATGTCTAGCCCTAACATAAAAAAATAAAATAAAACAATAACGCTCTTCCTGTGGGCTGCAGTCACGTCTGTGCTCGTCATGTAAACTCTGTTCTGTTGCAGAGTAAGAGAATCGGCCACTTCTTCTTCTGGTACGTCCGCAGCGAGGTGGCAGGGTGTCCATACTTCTGCCAGCGCATGGCTGTGATTTTGGAGGCCTACCTGCTGGGGTGTGGTCAGGCCATGATTGACAGCTTCACCCAGCAGGTGCAGGCTGTGGAGGCCCTGGAGAAGGTGGCTCTAAACATCAAGAAACTCTACCCCGACAAAACTGATCTCCCTTCTACAGGTGAGAAGAACTCCTCAAGGACAGAAAAATAGTACTCCACTTTTCAGCACAGTGAGAAAAAAAAATAACTAACACTTGAAATGCTTTGACATGTTTAATGTTAGAAATTCTTAATGTTTTTCTTGGAATCTTTTAAAGCAAAATTCTAGACATCCTTTTCAAAAGTAATCTTCAGTTTTGATGGAACATCGTGAACTGTCTCAAATAACAACTCGAAAGCTCTGATTGTCCTGTCCACGCAACAAAATAACACAAATATCTAGATGCTGAAAAGCGTTTTTAAAAATTTAGCTGTGAAAATTTTAAATGAAGGCTTTGACCAAATACCATAAGGAATTCAATTCAGTTCAGTTTATTTCTGTAGAAGTCGTCTCAGGGCACTGAACAGAAACATTCACATACATTATACAAGCCAGTTCGTAAAAGTTCTGTATCTAAAGAAGCAGCAGGTTGTGTTGAATCTTCACTTCGTCGCAGTCTCCCATCCTGAGCGAGCACAAAGGAGACAGTGGAAAGAAAAAACTACATTTTAACAGGAAGAATCCTCCAGCAGAACCAGGCTCAGGACGAGTGGCCCTCTGCTTCGACCGGCTGGGTTTGAGACAGTATGCAACCTACCACTGTTTTTATTTTTATCTGATAGAAGCAATTGAAGCAACTAAAAAGTGGTCAAAAGATAAACTTAGAGGACTAGCAGAAGTTTAGCAAAAGTAAGAGCTCTGTCTGTTTGGGGCTTCAGCGCCCTGCGGGATCCCTGATATTTGTCTATCATGATCTCTCCAGTTCTATTCGCCAAACCCACAATGCTAAAATGTCAACAAATAAAATAAAAAAAACAGTTTTCCACTTTAATGCAGTTACAAGATGAAAAAGTGATACATTGTTACAAACGTGTGAGTGTTGTTCATGTTTTTCCCTTAGATGACTTTTGTTGTGAATTGGCACTTTATCAATAGACAGACTTTAACTGAAACGCATTGTACGTCAATAAATTGATTTTTACACTTTTTCTTCTTTAAAACAAAATATAAAATGGTGCCAGAGAACTTTCTTGATTCAGAAAATGTATAATTTCAACTCACTTGTCCAACAAGGCATCTTATCAACTCTCTTCTGTTGCTTTGGTCTATCAGTTTATTACAGGCAGATAAATGGTTCTTTTGATACATTCATTTTAATTTTTGTGTGAGTTTTACATTCAAAGAGGATCTGGTTAGACCAGCTTATTTAACTGGATCTGGCAAACAATCAGCTTAATATGTCTTAAATGTTAACATGTATAATTCACATCACATTCATGCTAAAGAGGTGCATCTTAATGAGTCGACACATTGCTTTTTTAAATCAAGATCTTTTTATTCTTTTACACAAACACAGCAAAGAGCAGAATCCCCTCCCGTCCCTCTCCACCTGCACTGAACCAGCCACACACACAAACGTCCCCACACAGGCATTGACATGTTCCCAACACATGACACAAAAGGCTGCCAGGTGTCCCAGAATCCCCCCACAGAACCCCCCCACCCCAGGGTATATTCAATACGTATCTTTTAAAAGTGCCCTTAATTATTCTGTTTGTTTTTGTTAGTTTTGCACATACATACATAGTAAATTAAATGAAACAAAGTAACAAGAAGAGTCAGCAGAAAGTCTTCCTTCTGCAAAATGTCTTTATATTTTTAAACCCATGCACACATTCTGTTGAAAGTTTCCAGAAAGTGTCTGCGTACAAGCAACATCAACTGATGGACAAAATACAGTCATTTGTTTTATCTTTGTAAATGTTTCTATTCATAAAAGTAATCAGTCTGTAACAGTAGAGAAAATCCCATTCTTCTTTAATTTGCTTAAAACAAATTCTGAGAACGTAATGGTGCTTCACAGCTGCTCCCAAGATCAAATAGTTTCTTTAAAACTCAGAACAAGTGCTTCCCAGCCATTTGTTTTTCATGGTCGAAAGAACGAGTTGCTTATATGTCATTTATTATAATTATTTGAATAAATGTGCCTCGATTGTTCTTGTTTTAGCTCCCCTCAAGCTACAGGAGCTTTTACGAACAAGCAGTCTGCCAGACGAGTTCCTGCTGCCCTTTGACCCCCGCATCAAAGTCGGAAGAATCCTGGTGGGTCAATAGTTTCTTTATGTTTTCAAAGAAGTGTATTGGAGTTTCATCATGATGTACATATTGTGTAACAATTAAATATATATTTATTTATTCATTTATTCATTCATTTAAATATATATGTTAAATATATGTATGCATGTACAGTATTGTTGCTTTTTTACACAACATTAAAATGTTGAAGGCATTTTATTATTCTTAATACTGAGGTTTTGTCCAACACCTTTGATCTTTTGTGGCATTATGATCTGCTCCTCTGGACGGATTCCCCTTCTGTATATATCTTATATTTTTTATATTTCATAGTCCAGCTTGATCCTTTTTTTTGTTTCATTTATAGTCTGTAATGTTTAACCTGGGAGCGTTTAAACAGAAACTGATTTGAGGTCTTAAATTCGCTCTTGTCTTGCTGTTGCTCTTAACTTGAACCCCGGATTAAAGTCATTCACACCATACATCTTTTGAAATCTTCTAATCCAGCTGGACAAATGTAAGGTGATGGCCTCCAAAAAGAAGCCTCTGTGGCTGGAATTTTCCCCCATGCCGTCGCCCACCTCCACCACACCAGTGGGAATAATCTTTAAAGAGGGTGACGACCTCAGACAGGACATGCTAATCATTCAGGTCACAGAGATTATTTTGGTCTTCAATCATTTTAACAACTCACATGAACTTATAAAAAGTAAAGCCTAAGGTTGTATGCATCTCTCTTTAGACTTTGATGGTGATGGACTCGATCTGGCAGGAGAAATCTCTGGACCTCAATCTTATTCCATACGGTTGCATCGCCACAGGGCAGAACATAGGTACCAACATGGTCCTAATTCTTACCGAAAATGAAATAATACTACTAATTATGTGTTGAAGAAAGTTGTTTGGTAGCAAAACATAAAACAGACTGTTACTTACCTGGATCTGTATACCTGATATTTACTGGGTTGGTCCTGGTACATAAAGGACAGGGTACTATAAGGGTACTTAACTGTTATCTACCCAGAACTTTGTAAAGGGCATGTATTGGGTAAGTACCCTCTATGTAACAGAGAAGCACCTGTTAAGTACTTGGTACATTTCAGGTAAGTACTCGTTACCAGATATGCACCAAGCAAGTACCAGGCATGTACCAGGCACTTACTGTGTACGTAAGTACTGCTGGGTACATCCTTGTTCATGTGCCCGGTAGTACCTAGGTAAATACTAGGTATATACCAGAGAAGTACCTATTAAGTATTCAGTATGTGCCAAGTATATATTCAGTACTCACCATGCATGAACCAGGAATGTACCAATTGTGCACATGACAAATTTGAACCACTTTGGCTATGGCTGCCTCAGAGGAGTTGATGGGGGAGATGGCGAGCCCTAGAAACCATCTTATCCCCAGCAAACTGTTTTTTTCCACTATGGCAGTGTGGTGCTTGTGGGACTCCAGTTTGTTTGTGGCTCCTCGGACTGATGAAGTCCTTTGGATGAAGGACAAACATCTCAGCAAAAAAAAAAACTGTCCAAATGACTTGACTGAGCATAGTTGAATTGTGTACATGGTATGTACTCAGTACATACCAAGTAAGTATGTGCTGCCTTGTGCTTACTTGGTACATACCTAAATAAGTACACGGTACATACAGAGGACACCCACCACCACCCTGACAAATAAGAGCTATATGCTGAAGATAAACTGACTTTTGTGTTCATTGTTTTAGATCCAGAAATTTGTGTTTTAAACTGTTTAATTTGTTCTGATGTTGGTACTAAAACAAGTAAATTATTTTTTGATGTTAAGAACAGCTTAAAAACTGAAACCAGAGAGCAAGCATCCTGATGCATGCTCAATAATCCAGGTAGAAAAATCCAGCAAGGTTAATTGAGGTCATCTGTTGAAAAGATAGATACTGTGTCTACTTGAGTGGACTTGCAGAGAGCAAGTACACAACGAGCTATCAAAGTAAGACTATTTTTTAAATCTATAAAAGCATCACCAGTGGTGTGTTTTCAAAGGTTTTATGAACCACTTAAAGAAAAAGTTCAACTGAGTTTTGATGCATTTCTTTCCAAAGGCATGATTGAAATAGTGAGAAATGCAGCGACCATTGCTGCGGTGCAACGAACCCACGGAGGAACCACAGGAGCCTTCAGAAATGATGCTCTGTTCGAGTGGCTCAAATCCAAGGGTCCTCTTCAGGAAATAGTGAGTAAAAAAGGCACACAAGCATACTTTGAATAAGATTTATAGATTTTATTTCCATATTTTCCAGTCTGTTGAGTGCACCTGAATATAAGCTGTGCCCTCTAAAATGAAAAATGAATTTTTTGTACATCCATAAGCCGCACTTGTGAATAGGCCGCAGGTGTCTACATGAGATATTTACACAGAAATATTTTGTAAAACTTTGAATTAAATACGTACTGATAAAATACACAAATACGTACAGTCAATGGTTTTTTTTTTCTGAACAGTGCCTGTAACACAGCTGGTTAAAAATATACAGTAGCCTACCAGGAAGTCACTGATCGCTACCTTCGCCGCTAGTCCTCCAAGCCTCCCATGGAGCTCAGAGTGCCACATTAACGCACGATTCACACTTATTTCGAGTGGCTGCAAATACTTTGTTGTGCCTCCAGGGAAGGGGGGACTTAATTTCAACGGGGAGGAGAGGAGAGAACGGAGTGGACGAAGGAGTGGATCAATGAAACCAAACTTCATTGATCCACTGTGACCTGTTCGGTAGGGGTTGAACAACTACATAATTTTTAAACTCGACATTAACATAATGAAACTCGAGTAGAACTCAAGTAGTTGATGACGTCATAGAATCTAAAAATGCAAAAATAAACAAATAAATAAAACCGCAAAAAAAGGCATTTGTTATTTACAAAAAAACAGACCAACAAAACATTGGGAGTGTGTGTTCTGCTCCAACCATTTATCATACTGCAAATAAGTCACAGGAAAACCAAAACTATTAGTTATTATTATTAAGCTGCAAAAGTGAAAGAAACATGCGGCACGTCAAAAACTAAACTTAAAAACAGTGGGGTGGACGATCACCTCGCACCACCGCCCGCAGTGGTGCACGTTAGGTTTAGTTTTAGAGATTAATATGTTTATAGGTTTTTTTTTTATAGGTTTAGAGTTAATATTTTTTGCTTTTTGTTTGTGAAACAAGGTCAGAGGAAGCTGGTTCTGGTTCGGTCATTGGACCCGGTGTTGCACCATATTCTGTGACCTGCAACAGTGTATGCAGTGGTCACAGAATATGGTGTAACACCGGTTTGCAAGGAGCTCCAAACAGTCAGGAAGTTGATTCATTTTCTGTTTCCTTACGGTAGTTGAACCGGAAGATTCACCTTTAGTGAAATATTCCAGACTATTGATGCATTTCTACCTGTTTGCCAAGACTGGGCCTGCTCCGCTCCATCCATCTGCTTGGAGGAATCCATTTTGTAGCCCGCGCTGGTGCAGATCACGTGACACGTGACGCAATGACGTAACGGCGACCACGAATACTCGATGTGAAATGTAAAAACTTGAGAGATGTCCTAGGAATTGATGTGTCGATTACTTGAGTAGTCTGTTGAAGCCCTACTGTTCGGTAATTTCATTGATCATTTTTTTAACCTTTACTTATAAATGTAGTCTCATTGAGTCATGAGGACACATCCCCCAAGAGAGGCGTGCATTGAGCAGCTATGTGAGCACCCGGGTGTGACGGGGCCAAATGTTTTGGCAGCATGAAGCTTGTTAGCCGGTCCAAAAAAAAATCTATAAATTAGCCACAGCATTGTTTAAGCTGCAGGGTTCAAAGCGTGTGAAAAAAGTAGCTGCTTATAGTCTGGAAATTACGGTAAATAGGAAATTGAGTGCAGGAGAAATATTACTAATTTTGTTTACTAAAAACAACATAATAACTGTTTGCAGCTGCTCCTGGGCCAGAAGAAGTGTTAGATATGTTTGTATTTTCTCTAAATGTTCCCAAAATGAACTGTTTTGAAGTTGGAGTCACACCTGTTTGTCTGTTAGCAAAATTTCTCACAAACCACTGGGCGATTTCAGTGAAACTGATCAAGTCATCATTGCATCTAAACATACAGCTGACTGACTTTTAGAGTCAATCCAACTCAAGTTGATTACTGCTAATTATTGACCTTAGACTACACAGAAATGGCTTTACCTCTGTAGATTATTATTATTTACCAGTAACTGATTATTTTTACCTTAAATATCTGAGTACCTGTTATTATGCAGCACTACAACACTACGGAGAAGTTTGTGAAGTCCTGTGCAGGTTACTGCGTGGCCACTTACGTACTGGGCATAGGAGACCGACACAACGACAACATCATGATCACAGACCAAGGTACGCAGCACAGATCCTTGCTCACAGTTAATAGATGTTCATACAATTATTACTTATTTATAATATTTTGACAAAAGGGCCAGAGTGTTAAAAGACGCACTGAACATATTTCACTGCTCTAATTGTGTATTTTGTTCCTCTCAGGAAACCTGTTCCACATCGACTTCGGTCACATCCTGGGGAACAGAAAGCACTTTCTTGGTGTGAACAGAGAGCGCGCACCGTTCGTGCTCACACCTGATTTCCTGTATGTGATGGGAAGGGTCAAAGGTCGAAACAGCCTCTATTTTCAGCGCTTCAGCGTAAGAGTTGTTTGTTGGTGTGATTGTGTTTCATGATGTGTGACTAATATCCACAAGCTTTAACTTGAAGTGAAGTCCTAAACCATGTTCTTTATTGGTGAATTTTCATTCAACCTTTATTTATACAGGTTAATCTCATTGAGCCTCGAGGACTCATTTACAAGAGGGGCCTGTTTAATATAATCTATAGGCCTATTGTTGTAAATAAAAACAGAATGCATGTGCATTTAAATCAACCTGGTGTTTTTTCAGTCAGATGTTTTAGTAAAAATCTTAATAGGATGCTGACTTGCAGCATGCAGTCGGTAAATTTTGATTTGCATTAGCTGTTCAGAATTAAACAAATTTATTAAATAAAGAAAAGCATAACTTATTTAACAT
This sequence comes from Nematolebias whitei, assembly GCF_014905685.2. NCBI lineage: Eukaryota > Metazoa > Chordata > Actinopteri > Cyprinodontiformes > Rivulidae > Nematolebias > Nematolebias whitei. The sequence goes on along the minus strand of NC_056508.1, from coordinate 44,711,537 downwards.
TGTTTGTTCTGCAGCTGAAGTGTCTATGATTATTTATTAATATTTTTAAGCTTTTCGAAGCCATTTGCAATTTAATTAACACAAAACAGAAAACTGGAGTGCCTGTTAGCTTCTTTGACTTTATGGTAAAACAGCAAAGTATCAACTAAAGGGGTTCTGCTCCAGGTCCAATTCTGTTCTTATGTTTTCATTGCCTATAGTATCAGGAACTACAACAAGAGTTATTACTGCAATGCTGATGAAACACAGCTTTATAAATTAGACCATAAATCAGTCATTTTTTGAAATTACTGACTTAGCATGACAAAACATAGGAAATCACAAGAAGCTGTTACCATTAATGAGTGAACTTCTTTAGCAATAAAAAAGGTAACTCTGTGGAAACCTTAATGTAAATTTGGACTGAACAACCTAATCTTAAAGTCTTTGTAAAATTGATCAAATTAAAAACATTTGAAGCAATTCATAATAAATAACATAATATCAAACATATAAATTTTCTCGAGGAGACAAGACGAAGGAGAGCCCTCATGCCCTGAAGGGACACATGCAGCTGGATACACTATGGATTCTTGGGGGCAGTGGAAGATGGTGTGTCTGTCTGTATTGTCCATTGAGGACGTAGAAGACATGTACATAATTGGATTTATGATAACAGGTTTTCTGCTTTTTGGAGTTTGTGAGTATCTGGCATATCGACAAATTCAGAAGACGTCGGCAGCGGTTCTGGCACATTGTGAGGCTGCCTGCCTTGTGTGAAGGAATGTGCCGTGCTTCAAGCACTCGGACTCAGATGCTTTGTGAGCTAAGCCGTAAACTGGCCGTGATTTTTTGAGAATCACTTGCAGCTCCAGGAACTCGCTGGCATGAAGGAATCGACCTTGGAGAAGGCTACAAGCACGGCCCGGTGGAGTGACCACAAAATGTGGCTGTGTGGAGTCGCCGTTGAGACGTACCAGCAGAACTATGAAGGCAGAGAAAAAAAAATCAAGCAGAGTCGAGCTGTCCCAAAACAAATATCTGAATCTGGCTTCCCTGCTTGGTCTTGAATAGGCCAACTATCTCACATTGGAGGTTATGTGAACAAGAAGCTCTGCTCTGCTCTTCCCGAGGACATCTATGGACCTTTATCAGATCTGAGCCGGCTGATAGACACTGTGCCATCTCTTATCAGGACTATGGAACTCTGGCAGTGCCCATGAACAACTCACCTCCTTTGTCAGCCTTCTTATGCGTAAATGTATTATGATGTCATCAGTATGTTGCTGTTTATGTGCGAGGTCTTTTTTTTGTGGCAACTTTCACACTGTGCCCCGTCCAGGACATAGTGCGAGATATATATATATATATATATATATATATATATATATATATATATATA
>NC_056508.1:44707142-44710146 GCF_014905685.2 Nematolebias whitei | reverse complement strand
TATATATATATATATATATATATATATATATATATATATATATATATTACCTCCCCTCCCCATCATGTTGCTCTTTTCCTTATTTACTTTCGTCTGTCTGAAACAGGTCACTCTTGTAAATGAGTCCTTGAGGCTCAATGGGAACTAACCTGTATAAATAAAGGTTGACTGAATGAATAATACAACCTGATACAGATCAGGTTTGTATTGAGTACATAATACAGCTTAAAACACACCTGGTACCTACCAGGTAAATAGTGCAGCTCCGGTATGTACCTGGTACTTATTGGGCACATTTATGGTCCATTGAGTACAGGTATGTAACAAGTATTTATGGGGTCCAGGCGGTATTATGACATAACTTGTCACCTTGCACTTTTAAAAATGTACCAGGTACGTAACTGTTACCAAGTACCAGGTTCTTATACATTGCTACCAAACATTGTTTGTCAAGGCTGAAAAACTGGCCTATGCCTTTCTTTCCGCTACGCTGCGATGCATTTTAGTTGAGCGTCAAAAACCTTGAAAGTCTTTCAGGTAATTGACAATAAAGCAGCTTGAGTGCTGACGCTACTGCATCACTTCAGTCTCACTGACCTGGCAACTGAAGCACTCTCCTTTCACGTACAAAGCCCTGAATGTCACAGCTCCATGTTATTCATTGTCCCCTAAAACCCAAGAAGAACACTTCACCCTGAGCATGCACGGATTTTTGTGAAAAGAAAGAAAGTGCCGTCTGAAAATAGCAGAGGAATCTTTGAAATAAGCAACATTTCCTTGAGTCTTTTAGTTTCTTGTTTTGATGATAATTGTTAAAGTTGTACAATAAACCCCTTGGAGTACTTGTTAAATATAATTAGTTTGTGCCAATCGTTAAACCATAGTTATTTAGCATTTTGTTCCATTTGTTTCCACGACATAAACAAACCGTTGATGCGTACATGCATTTAATTTGTTTCAGTAAATCTTTGTTCTGTCTTTTCTTGTTCGTCTTCATCAGGACACTTGCAACCAAGCGTACCTCCTGCTGCGCTCCCACTCTCGCCTGCTGGTCACCCTTTTCTCCCTCATGCAGCTGACGGGCATCCCGGAGCTGAGTGATTCCGAAGACATGCGATACCTGCGGGAGGCGCTCCAGGAAGAGCAAAACGAGGCTGAGGCCAAGGAGCACTTCCTTCAACAGATCTCCGAGTGCGAGCAGCTCGGCTGGACCGTCCAGGCCAACTGGTGGATCCACATGCTGGCGGGCATCAAGTAGACCGCTGCTTCTGCTGGAATGCACTGTAAAGTCTTCGTGCAGCACCGAATCAGTCTGTCTGTGTTCAGAGGGGTATCGCATGCAACTGTTTCATGTTTCAAAAAAATCTCAGGTTTACTCTAAATTTTAAATGTAAATGCTATTCTGTTGCACATGCTGTACTATCAAATAATAAATATTTCTCTCAAATTATCCAAATTATTCACACAACCTTGTTTCAAAAATGGAAACACATCCAGTTTGATGCACAGTTATCAGAGTCTGTCAAAGCTGTCGATCCAAACCATGTTTCAGTTCAAGCACAATGATTAAAAACTGCAGTTTCAGAGATTTTATTACAAACACGCTTTATGTTGGGGTCAGTCACGTCTCCATCTCGTCCAAAACGCTGCAGCTCGGCTCTTAACAGGAACTCGTAGGTTTGATCATATTACACCAGTTTTGTCCTCCCTTCACTGGCTCCCTGTACGTATCAGAATAGATTTTAAAATCATCCTGTTGACCTTTAAGTGCATGAATGGCCTTGCACCCTCATATCTCTCTGAGATCATCTGATCAGCTGCTTTTGGTTGAAGCTCAGAGGAGATCGGACTTTTTCAGTCATGGGTCCTAAACTCTGGAACAATCTGCCCCCAACATTAGACCGGACACTTCACTTCCTGTTTTTAAATCTTTTCTAAAAACACACCTGTATTCTCTGACTTTTAACACAGTGTGATTTGATTTAGTATTTTTTTGTTTCATGTTTTTCTTTTGATGCTTTTAATTACATTTTTTTCTTTTAATTACTGCCATTGATATATATATATATATATATATATATATATATATATATATATATATATATAAGATTTCCTGTTGTGTTAAAATGCAAATAAATAAATAAAAGAAAATTTGTGACTTTGACAATGTTTTTGTTTGAAAATAAAAATGTGAAGAAAAAAAAAAAACAACTGTCAGCCCTGGATCAGTTTTTTAATTTTGTCCTTTTAAGTTACAAACCAGTTGAAATCACCATCTCCTTCCTGGCCAAGGGGTCATCAGCACACGTCGTAGAGATAAATTAATTTAATCCTAATTTGAAGGCCTGAAAAGACTCATGAGACCAGTCAGTTCAGTTTTTGTCAAAACCTGTTTCTTAAAGATATTGTTCAAATATCATCTGTATGTTGACTGGTTGTTTTTTAACCAAGCAAGGAGAACGTAGTTAATAGCAAATCATGGCTGGATTGGCACAACTTCAAGGGTTCTAACTTCTCAACCCGTCCACATCTGGATTTTTCTCTTGCGAGCACACCTGCGGTGTTCGCTCTGAATGTGTGTGTGAGCTGCTGTTCATGTGAGTTAGCATGGTTCAATTAGTGCTCCGCTGCACCTCAGACACCACACACTGAACAGAGCTGCTTTTTTTTACTGCTATGTGTGACAAGTTGGTCAACATCACCATGACGACCTTCCTGATAATATCTGAGGATTACTGGTCTGCTGTGGAGAAGCCTGACGACAGGTGGGCTTGACATTAAGAACTAAAGCAACAATCTGTCATGAGATCAGAGAAGCAATTAGTCGGGTGATTTGATTGGCTGGTGCCTGCACAGTGTCTGAATCTTGACGTTATCAAGCTAAAATCTGATGATGCTACCATTTTATCATAGTTTGCACCTCAAAACAAAACAATTAACCATATAGTCGTTTGTTAATGAGCCAAGAAAACTGACTTGGTCTGAGTAAACCCCCGCACAACAC
>NC_056508.1:44681182-44707042 GCF_014905685.2 Nematolebias whitei | reverse complement strand
GTCAAAATAGAACCACGTCCCCAGTTCGCGGTTGTCAAGGCGCCCGAAAAACCAGTGTTCTGTTCCCTACACGCCGCTCTTCCCACCCCCCCCCCCCCCCCCCCCCGGTGTCCCTCAGCAAGACATATCTGGTAGAGAGGACGAATGCAGAGCTGTTCAGTTTTACTAGGAAACAAGTGGCAGGTGATATGCATTCCTTAAATGAATGCATATCACCTGCCACTTTTCATGCCTGAGTTTTAGACTAAGATTATCTTATGTTGAAAAGTAACGGAGTCTTTTAGGTCAAACCGTGAAAATAACTGTGCACACGCTGGTGCAGTGTATCAATTCCTTGCATGGTTGTGCATGATCTGTTAGCAAAGTCTTTGATTGTCAACTATCATACTACTTCAGGAGTTAATTAGTTGAAGATGTTCATCCATTATTTACTTTCTGCGAGTTTCATTAAAGTCTGTTTCTTTGGTTGATGAGATATTTTACTAACAGCACAAACACAGCGCTAACAAGCGACAACATTATTGCACCTCTGATAGCAGGTGATAAATATCTGGTGTGCAGACTTGCATATAAATGGGTCTGTGGATCCAGCGACTAAAATTGTTATATCAATAAACCAAAGTTTAAAATGATCTGTTGCCTTTTAAATTTGTTTATTTTATTGCATTGAATCATAAATGCAATAACCAGAACCCAAAACCCAGAACCAAAAAATAAGTAGATAAAAAAAAACAAATAAATAAATAATGAAGTGGATCAGATTAAAATCACCTGTGGGCCGGGCCTGCGGGCTGCTAGTCGAACAGCCCTGATCTACGTGTTTGCAAAAAAATTAATAAAATAATAAATAAATAAATATCTGGGCAGCACGGTGGCGCAACTGGTAGAGCTGCTGCCTCTCAGCGAGCAGGTCCTTGGTTCAAACCCCGGTCCAGGTGCCTTTCTGGGTGGAGTTTGCATGTTCTCTCCGTGCATGTGTGGGTTTCCTCCCACAGACCAAAAACATGCATGTTAGGCTGATTGGTGACTCTAAATTGTCCCTAGGTGTGAGTGAGAGAGTGAATGGTTGTTTTTCTTGTTTGTCTCTATGTGTCCCTGTGATGGACTGGAGACCTGTCCAGGGTGTACCCCGCCCCTCGCACAGTGATTGCTGGACATGGGCACCGGCGACCCCCGTGACCCAAAATGGAAGAAGCGAGTAAAGATAATGGATGGATGGATGGATTTTATTTTTTTTTTAATTTGTGAACCCCCAAGCACTGGATCGTGGATCCCCGGGGGGTCCGGGGACCCCAGTTTGATAACCACTGCTCTAGATAATATTAACCCAAAAGTAAACTTTTTTTTTTTTTTTACTTTCATTGATCACAATTCCTTATTATTAACAAGTATCATTTTTTGTAGGAACTCTAGGAATGCACTTGAATTACGAGAGAAAGAAGGGAATATGGCCACAATGTGCAAATGGACAAATAAATCGCACAGATCCGACAGATGGCTTCAAAACTGCCAAAGCTTCTTGTTCATCCATAATGTACCGGTAACCTGCAGTCCACAACCAACCACTTCAGAGATGACTCTCACACGATGACTCATATTTCTCCAAGCTTGACTTCTTCCAGTTAGTCAAACACTATTTTTTTTTTAACCAGGGATTTGAAGTGGACAAAAAGGAACAAAAAAATAAAATAAACTAAGACGAGTGCACTGAGTGGCACTATAACAAACTCCACAAATGCACATTAAAGCTTGAGGCACAAGTATTTCCCCGTAAAGTTACTGCAGAGTGCACAAAGTTCACAGAGAACTTACAGCTTCTGATCAGCTTCTTTATCTTCGCCTGATGCTGAAGACAGGGGGGATGATGTTTGTGCTCGTGTCTGTGTTTGTCTGCTCTTTTACCATCCAAGATGGCTGCCGTATCTAATCAACCACAGCACATAGAATTCAGTTTTTTAAGGTTCTCTCACGAGGACTGTGTTAGCAAAAATACACATACATGATCAGTCCAGAGAGGAGTCAGTGTAACCAGACCCACCACTAGAGGGGACTGTCCCATTAAGGTTTGGTCAACTTCAAGGGGTGGGGGGTGGACCTTACCAAATAAGAATAAATTGCTTAAGGTTATGTTTATTTAGCAAAGGAATAAAATGTCATAATTGGTAAAATGTTTTTCTTGTTCTCTTCTTTGCTTCCAGACTAAAAAAAAAAAAAAAACGTCATCAAAGATTTCAGCCAAAAAAATGCTGTTCAAAAATATATCACTTAAAAAAATAAAATTTACAAAACAGCGGATACGTTTTTTTTAGGTCTTCCAAATAAAGTTGAACTTTGGTGGCGTTAAAGTTACTTCAGAGCTGCTCTCTGCTATAATTTGAGCAGGTTACTGGTAATAAACAAAATGACGGGGGAGTACACCAAAACAGATGTGCAATGAGAAAATTATGATAAAAATCATGTTTTTATCATAATTTTAACTTTCTGGGTGTGGAACCATCAGGTGAAGTATACTGCCATGTTTCCTATTAAAACTAAACAGCTCTGCATTCGTCCTGCCAGTTATGTCTTGTTGAGAGTCACAGGCGTGTGTTGTTCTGGGATTAACTCGGACCTTAGTCCATCTGTCAAGCAGCGTGGTGCACCCTGAGCAGGTCGCTGCACCACCGCGGGCTCAACACAAAATCACAGGAAGTGAACAACCAAGCAGGGGCAAGGCATCTTTTTGGACCAGATGACAATCATACTTAGAGAAAGATGTCTAAGCTCGTCAAAGCAAGGCCTGGATTTAAACCAGGAACCTTCCAGCTGTCAGACAACATACAGAGAATGTTCAGCTTTTAGATTTTGTGTTTTTTTTTTTTTTTAGAAATTATATTTGGAATTCTGTACTGATCTCAGCTCTTTGGTATGCAGGACTTCTCAGTCACCTGTGCACTTCTGCACATTTGTTTTCCATGTTTTGCTTTTAGGTTCATGGGAGAATGCACGTAGCTGTTGAGGATGATGGTTATCATCCATCTCCAGGCCCCTCGTTGCACAACGTGTTCTCTGTACAGCACTTTACTGCCCCGCTGTCCCGTTATTTTGTCCCGGTTTAATTTGGTCCAACCCAGGATCAGTGCTTTTCTAAATTATACGTTTTATAATAAAGCCTATAATAAGTTTTAATACTTTAATTATGTCAATCCTGATTCAGTTTTCACACTATTTTTTCTGCACGTTTTTTTTTTGCCGTCACATTTTGGATATTTTTTTTTTTAAACTTTCAACTCATTTAGTGGATGGGTATTTAACTTTATCTGCAAATGTTTCCACCATAGAAACACACTGAGATCTCATAATTTCCTACAGAAACATTGATCTCTTTGAAATGTGCTTCAGCACATTGGCTCTATTTTTGTTTTCATAAGCTGCATTTAGCTTTTAGCTACCATTTTGCTACTTTTAACGTCTATCTAACTTGTTGATACTTCAAGCCAACCTCTTAATGGTTTCAATTCATTTTGTTTCTTTTGCCTAACGACTCTTTAGACAAGATAACTTCTTGTTAATTTTGTTTTAGCTAGCATTTTGCTCCTTTTAGCTAATTGATTACTTCTAAACCAGTGCTGTGCTTATTTTAGCTACTGTTTTGCTTTTTTTTTGTTTTAACATTTAGTTCCAGCTGTTCAGTGAAGCCATTCACACTGTATTTTTGCAGAAAAGGTAATTTCTCCGTTTATATTTTTAAAAACCTTCTTTTCTTCAAAACAGAAAGTTCACCTGCAGATCGAGGACAAAACCTTGCAGACATCTGACACAAATAAACCTTTTGTGCAGGAGGCTGCCGCACAGCTGGGTGGGGCCGCTGGGTATCAGTTGACTTGGCTGGCACCACATAATGAGCTCGCTGATGGAGGCCGTCATCGTCTCTTGATCATTTCTGCCGTACAAATCGTCTCTTCCGTCCAACATAAAGAAAGCCACGGTTTAAATGGTGTGTCATCAACTTTACGTTCACCTTTACCATACTGTACTGTCAGGTTCAGGCAGTCATCGCAGCATGTGCACTTTCACATAAGTAATCAAGTTTAAAACTTCCAAAAAATTAAAAGTTTTTCAAGGACGCTATAATTAACACGTCTTTATGAAGGCCTCCTAATAACATTTTAACGTCTGCATGGCAGAAATCATCAGAACCACAAACAATTTCACAATAAAATCTATTTAATTAACATCAGATTATTTAATATTAAAAAAATCTAATTAAATCTTTACATAAAAAATTAATACGACAGGAGAAAATGTTGTAATGAAGGATTTTTTAGCTGCCTCCTCGGTGTCTTTTATGGAGGATTTAAAACTATATTCACAGAGTTTAAGAGCGGTATGTGCATCAGTTGCTATGACTGCATAATTTCAAAAAGAAGCCATGCTTTTTGAGTTTGTAGACCTGGGTAAATATTAGAAAAAATGAAGAACAACATAATTAACCTCTTCTCATGGCAAAACGCAGAATGACATGGTCTATTATGGGACAAAGAAACACTCAAAGATTGTGGAACATCTCAGATAAAAGGTTGTTTTCCCCCAAAAAAACATTTTTCATCTTAACAGAAGCACGACGGATAGAAAAGATGAAATATAATGCTTTAACGATGCAGATTTTAAAATACAGGCTCACTGCTTTGGTCTAAGAGTTTTTAATGTTAGAGGATATCTGCTGTGAGATTTCAGGTCACAAAGCCTGAAGGAAAACAATCAAATTAAGAAACAAAATCCACAAAGTATTGTTTTCATATCAATGTGTCCTTAAATAAAAAAAAATGTAAGAAAAATTTCTGACCGGACCAACTACCACATACCGTATTTTCCGCCGTACAAGTTGCAACCGCCCTATACGTCGCATCAGTCCAAAAATGTCTAAAAAAGTGGAAAAATCCATAAGTATGTCACTTCGCCGTAAACGTCGCATCTATTATGCGTCACCGCTGACAACCCGGAAATGTGGGTCGATGTGACAAAAAGCGATGGGCTGCAAAATGGCGGGAGGACTTTAACAAGAATTTAACAAGATTAACACTTAAAAACAATTGTTTGTTTGCTTGAAATTATAAAATGTGTGTCTCAGTCTAGCGTTTGTTTAATAAATGCACTTTGACGGTCAAATCAGCTGCATTTCAAAAGCCGATACGCGAATGTAAATGCGTGCATGCAATGAGTCGCCGTGCAAATTTAACAAGATAAACACCTAAAAACAATTATTTGTTTGCTCAAAATTATAGCAAAGGTGCACCAGTTTAACTTTTTCGTAATAAATACACTTTAATGGTCAAATCAGCTGAATTTCAAAAATAGTTACGCTGCCTCGGTGCTCCGGGAGCGTGCAGAGGGAGGAAATCAGGAAGGAGAAACACTGCTCGTTTCTTTGAATTTTAACAAGAAAAGCACCTAAACAAATATTTGTTTGCTCAAAATTATAGTAAAGGTGTGTCTCAGTTGAACTTTTACTTAATAGATGCACTTAATGGTCAAATTAGCTGCATTTCACCGGGGCGGTGCAGTTGGTTTAACATGCTCCAAGCAGTGAGTGGAACAAAGGTTGGGATTTATGGCAGACCAATTGAGTCATTAATAGCTGCTCCAGATTTTCAGTCATCCAGGACATGGCAAAATCAAAAAAGTTCAAGGAAAAAAAACAAACAATAAAGTATAATAAATAAAATCCAGTTGTTTTTGTCTTGAACTTTTTTGAATTTGTCATTATAGCCAATTTTACCTATTGCATGATACAACGGCATGCCATACTCTACATCTACTCTGCTGCCATCTAGTGGCTGAAAATGGTACTGTTTTTTTTCTTCCCCCAGACAGAATGAATGAAAACGGTCACATCTCAGCCAGAAATTGGTTTATAAATATGGGGAAAAATCCATAAATCTGTTGCTTCGGCCTATAAGTCGCAGGGCATGTAAATTATGGAAAAAACTGCGACTTGTAGGCCGAAAAATATGGTACGCTTGTTTACATACGAAAAGAGCAGAAGTGACTGAAAACCAGTAAACATTAATTTTCCAGACATTACTTCTTTACCTACACTCATTTTCTGCAATTTTTACAATCTAAAGAGCAAGTTGTCTCATTTTATATAAGAAAATGTGTCCAGAGCCACAAAACCAACTTACGAATTAAAATACACTCAGTTTGTTGTTTTATAAATGCAAGAAAACACTTTAAAAAAAAAATAGTTAGTAACATTTTGACAACATAAATAAATAAGTAAATAAATAAAGTCAACTGATGACATTTATTAGTATTTTCCATGTTATCACAAAGTAGGGACCATCTTTGTACCCACTTAGAATTTAAAATTTAAATGAGTCAGGCCTTCATAAGTGATTTTTCAATCTGCTCCCACGTTGACTGAACATAAAACTTATTTCAGTAAATCACAAACATTTATTCATATCTTAATTATTTTGGTTAATGAAGGCAAGGACCGTCATTTCCTTTAACTTTTAAGTTTTAATCAAAAACACCCAGTGTCAGCGGTGCTACTTGATGTTTTTCTCCTCAGCATCTTATTTCTGAGTCTGTGTGCAGAGCTGCACTTTGTTTCTTCCCCTCAACAACCTGATTCAAACATTAAAAAAAAAAAAAGGTTCATTTTTGAATATTCATATAAAAAAGTTGGATTGTTGAAGCAGCTGACACGCTAAGCAACTTTTGGTTGATCTGTACGTTTTGCTCCTTTAACATTATTCTGTCACGGACGTTTTAGTCACATATTGCAACAAAAATTGGACAGGACATCTCATAAAATGAGATTTTAGTATTCTAGATTGACTTATTGATACCTTTATTTTAGGACAAAGCTCTCTAGAGCCACTGGAGGAGAACAGAGCCATGTGTGGCCCCCGGGGCTGCAGGTCACAGCCCCCGTCAGTCACGTGTCTCAAGCCAAATGATTTACCTGCATTTACTTTATCAGGTCGTCTCATGGAGTCACAAGGACTCACTTTCAGGAGGGGCCTGTTTGGTGGTGGATGGTGGGGGTTGGAGGCCTTGCTCGGGGGTCATGGGGCAGGTGTGGGTGTTTCACCTTTTTCACCCACATTTCGATGTTGTCGGTTCGGGGAGTCGATCCAGCGACCTTCTGATCACAGGCCCACCTCCTCTAGCCTCTGCACCACCACTCCCTATAATATGTTGCAATATATCAATACAATATATCAACATGTCAGTAAATCTGGAAAGCTACTCATAACTGCACCATATAATCCAGGAAAACCTTTTCATGTAAGAGTCCATCCTTTGCAGAAGAGTGATTTTAATCTTTGGAGAAATAAAACAATCGTCTTTGTTACGGGACTCTTTATTTTATGTGGAAAATCCATGAAAAATAATCAAAATGATCTGTTTGTGTTTGCGACTTTGAAAACAAGTTCAAGTCCAGCATGACTAAGACCCCCCCCCCCCCCCCCCCCCCCGTGTTGTGGGAGGAAAAGGGGCGGGGTTAAACTCGACACCTGTGGTATTTCTGCAGGTAACCTTCGGGGTGGGGTTGAAACCTGCTCCTGGTTTCCGGGTCAGGAAGTCCTCCTCCAGGCGGGGCCGAGCGCGCTCCTTGCGCTCTTGAAGCGCGGAGCTCACACGGGCGTGCGGCCGCGGCGGGACGGGCGGTGCAGCTGTGTGCGTGCGTGAAGAAAAACCAAAGGCAGAAAGTTTGACTGTGCGTGTGCATGTCTCACGTGTGAGAGAGGAGTCTCACAAGCCAGCCGAGCAGGTGAGCTGATCATGATTTCTTTCTGTTTTGGAGACATTTGCACTAATCAGCTGAATAAACGTGCACGAGCCATTAAACAATGCGCTCATAACTCCAAAGGCTCAAAACCCTGTAGCTGTTTTCAGCTTTCTCTTGTTGCGATGTTTTAATTCAAAGGTCCGGCACAAATTCTGGGGATGAGCATGAAATAAAAATATAATTTGACAGTTGTGGTCCCGCCCTGACGCACGGAGGTTCAAAGTCATGAAGGTTGAACTTTTTTTGAACCAGGATGAACTTTTCAAGGTTAAGTTATAATTTTTATAAGGTAACTCATTTATAAGGATTCAATGGGGAAAATAAAAACTGTCTAGATTTTAATGTGTTTGAGTTTATTCCGTTTACTCAGGATATAATTAGAAACAGTTAATATGACTGGGTTTATACATGATACAGTTATTAGTTGTACTTTATTTATACAGGTTAATCCCATCCCATCAAAAACCAGAAAAAAAAAAATATAAGCACTTTGTAAATTGTGACTTGGCTCAGTGGATGGAAGGCTGTTTGTCAAATGGAGGGTCGGTGGTTCAATCCCCAGCTCCTGCTGTGTGCAGTGTTTGACTGAGAATATAAAAGTGCTGCATATGGAGCGTAACATGTATAACAGAAAACACTGGAAGTGTGTGAGTGAAAGGGTTAATGAGTAAAGTGTTTTTCAGAACCTGAGCTAAAACGTTGGTTTTCTATAAGTGTGGGCGGGTTGCCATTTATTAAAACAAGAAAAAATGCATCGTTGTTCTGGTGGGAGTTTATTTATTTATTTAATCTGGTGCACACAAATTAAGTATTTACAATTTTATAAAGTACTGATGATAAAACTCCACAGACTACTGAATTGTAAGTCAGGTCATCTGTACGGTTTCTTGTGTTTGTTGAGATGTTTCATCCTAAGGACTTCATCAGTCCGAGGAGCCACATCAAACTTAGGTCCCACAAGCAGCACCCTCCTATAGTGGACCAACCAGTTTGCTGGTGGTGAGATGGTTTCTGGGACTGAACTGTGATGAATTTTTTTAATAACCTGGATTATTGAGCATGAACTTTGATGTTTGAACCACTTTGGCTATGGCTGCCTCAGAGGAGTAGACGGGGGAGAGGGCGGACTCCAGAAACCATCGTATCACCAGCAAACTGGGTCCACTATGGGGGTGTGATGCTTGTTGTGGCTCCTTGGACTGATGAAGTCCTTTTGGATGAAGGAAGAAATGTCTCAACAAAAATAGGAACCATCCAGTTGACCTGACTGAACCTTGCTGGATTTTTTTTTTTAACCTGGATTATTGAGCATGAACTTTGATGCACTGAATTGTGAGTTTCAGTCAAGGTGCTTCTGCCTGTTTTAGCAAAATATCTCATGAATCACAGAATGGGCTTTAATTAAACATAGGTTAACAACTACAACCAAATAACATTTGACTCAAGATGGCCGCCGCAGCTAATGAACCTTAGGAAACACAAAAATGGTGATGATTTAGTTAATTTAGTGAATGCTGTGTTAAAATTTGAAGCTTGTCAGTTAGCAAAATATCTCATGAACCACTAGACAGGCTTTGTTGAAAATTTCTAAAAGGAATCATCCCTTACGTATCTACAACTGATTTATTTGGAGTCATTTTAAATGAAGATGGACATTACAGCTAATCAACATTACCCAACACAAAAATGAATATACTTTGTAAATTTAACAGATATTAAACTAAGATTTTGATGCAATATTAAATGAGAATCTTGCGCAACGTATACTCTGAGCATGACGTCTTGCATTATTGCAAGATGTTACAATATCCAACGTATATCCAGATGCACGGCAGTCTCAGAGCTGAACATCTGTTTTCATCTGCGTGTAGATGAAGCAGCAGCAATCATCAGCTGCTACTGTAGCGCAGACTGCGTCTCTTTTCACCTTGTCACCTGCTTCTTGAGAAAAGATCTGAATCCATGGCCAAGATGTCAGTCAGAGCAAGCAGTGACAGGCTTCCCTGTCTCTCTGAGCGCCACGCTCATGCACAAACAGATGTGTGCACCAGGCAGATGTGGAGCTCAGACGTCACACAGAAAAAAACAAAGCGTCGTCTTTCGTTTTGCTGGACTTTCTTTTTTTACTGAGGATTTCAGAGGCAGAGCTGACACTCCAGCACATTTCTAAGAGATTAATTATATTCAGATTAGCAGCAACGTGGCCTTGTGTCCCAAAATGGAGGAAGAGGATTAAGGAAGATCAGCAGAAACAGCAGTAAAATTTACAGCCTACCATTTGTAGTGTTTATATTTTTATGTTGACTGTTCCTGTTAAGCGGCACGAGGGTGCAGTTGGTAGAGCTGCCGCATCTCGGCAAGAAGATCACCGGATCGAATCCTGGCCCTCTCTGTGTGGAGTTCTCTCCGTGCATGTGTGTGTTCTTCAGTTTCCTCCCACACCAAAAACATGCACGTTAGTCTGATTCGTAACTCTACATTGTCCCTAGGTGAAAGCGAGAGAGCGAATGGTTGTCTTGTTTGTCTCTATGTGTCCCTGTGATGGACTGGAGACCTGTCCAGGGTGTCCCCACCTCTCGTACAGTGCTGGTTATGAGCACCAGTGACCCCTGTGACCTGAAAAGGAAGACGTGGGTAAAGATAATGGATGGATGCTCCTTTTAAGTACAAACTATTTTAACATGTGGCACAGATTCCAATAGAGATGGTCGCTGCAGCTTTAATAAGCTCAAGGATTTAGTTTATGATCCGACTGCTCAAATCAACTCTAACCTGGGTGGATTAGAGGTTAACTAGTTGTAGAACTTATTTTAAACTTGAGTCACTTTGCTCATAAATCTGTGACGTCCTCAACAATAAGAGCACTCTGCTCTACCAACCAGTTTTTTCCATCCATCCATTTTCTTTTTACCAGATGTTCTGTGCAGCGGGGGGAGCTGGCTCTCATCTCCAACAGTCATTGTGTGGAGGGCGGTGCTAACCTTGGACGGGTCACAGATCCATCATAGAGCCACATAGAGACAAACAATACAGACAACCATTCATGCTCTGACTCACCTATCGTGATAATTTCGAGTTATAATTTAACACGCATGCTTTTGAGGTGGCAGCTCTAATCACTGTGCCACCATGCCGCCCATGTTTTAAACTAAAGTTGTGTCATTATCAGTCTTTTTGATGATAAATCCTTCTTTTTTTTAAATTCTGCAGCTTGTGTTCACTCAGACTGTACGCCATCAATACATCACTTTATTTACAGTAGCTACAAATGAGGCTAACCTTTTCACATGTTCTTTATTCTGGCTCTGGAACTACCTTGCTTGGTGGCACTTGGGTGCATCGGGATGGGTTAGCTTCAACCATAACACCTTGGCCTGTTCACAAATTACACAGAGGTTGAGTGTTTTGTGAAAGAGCTTATTGTTTGCAATGGTAGTGGACAGGTTGACAGTTTGCAGATGATGTGATCTGTAGTGAGAGTAGGGAGCAGGTGGAAAGGATTGTGGCGCAGTGGTGCTCTGGAGATAAGAGAAGCAGTTGGAGAGCCAAGTCTGAGATGATTTGGACATGTGCAGAGGAGGGACGGTGGATATATTGGGCAAATGATGTTGAATGTGGAGCTACCAGGAAGGAGGTTCATGGATGTAGTGAAGGAGGCTTGGTGTGACAGAGGAGGATGCTGGAATACGATGAGATTCAAAAAAATACTTTATTAATCCCAAAGGGAAATTATTTCTTGCTGTAACTCGTTATTCTTCATTAAGAGATGTTATAGACACTGATGGCTGTAAACAAGATGGATCTCTTGTAAAGGTCCATCCCACATTGGATCCTAAGAAACTGGCCGCAGATGCGTCCGATCCGTCCACCCAGACTCGACTGGCCTCTCGGTTCCCCCGGGCTGTTGGACCGCCCGAATGCCGGGCAGAACTCCTCCCAGAGCGATGGCCACTCCTCCCAGCAGTCTGCCGAGCTCCTCGTCGCTGCGGACAGTCAAATGTAGGTGCCGAGGGACGATCCCGTCCTTCCACTGTCACGAGCCGTGTTTCTTGCCAGTTCCAGGATCTCAGTGGTCAGGCACTCGAGCACAGCCGGCAGGTAGATGAGAATGCATCCACAGAACATCCTTTTCAACTCATTTGAGATTTTGGGCTGTAGTTGAGATATTAGTTGAGCTTTGAGATGTTAATCAGCTGCTGTTGGTTGCAGAAAACAGCCTTGTTGCCATGGTTACGCATCATAACAAATGTCCAAATCTAAAAAAGTTTCAGTAAAATTCTTCCGGCTGCACAGCATCTGATACCAGAGGAAACAATCATCCAAAAAATGTGATTCACATCCAGCAAAAGAGGAATTAAAGTTTTCAAAAGCAAAATCTCAGAATGAAAGTAACAGAGCTGCTCCAACATGCAGCCACCTTGAGCGGCACAATTCTAGAACAATGAAAGTAGATTATCTGTTGAGGTTAACCCTAAATGAACTAGTGAAAAGTAGAATAAATTTAAAGCAAATAAAGGAAGGTTCAGTGCTTGGATGATCAAGATATTTTTAAAGCATGTTCCTGTGTTATCCCTGCAGGGTAGTCAGGCATCACAGTGCTGCCTGCAGAGCAATTAGTGACAATGTCATAAAATCTACGATTTATTACAGGATTAGTCGGTGCAAAAGATATAAAGACTGCTTGGGTTGGCATTTACAAGAAGCTTAATTCCTCTTTATTGTCACATTGACAGGTTTAGCCAAGTAAAACATATGTGAAATGAAAACGGTATATCTGGTGGAACGGTAGTTTTAGAATGTGCCAAAGGCCAATAATATTGGACTTGTTCAAACATAGTCAAAACCTAAACCTGGACTAATCATATTTTCTTACTTGTTTGATGAGTTCATGTCTTTGAGGAAAATTTAAAAAACTTCTGCATCACACGTTCACCTCCACCTATTTTTTTCTTTCTAGTCCAAACATGAATGAGGTGAAAGTGATTGTTGGCGAGCGTCTGCTTGGAACTTAATCACCTTAAAATCTTGGAAGCCTTTCTGTCAGCTAAGAAGGTGTGCCTGCATGAGTTCATGTTAATTTTTAAGATATTCAAACTGTAAACAGCCTGGCTGTGTCTCTGGTAGATCTGATGCACAGTGTTGTCACTTTGTTGTACTTGTTTAAACCCTCCCTGTGTGCAAAGGAGGATGCACAATGTATACTCCAGTGTGTTTCCTTACGTCTCACACACATCCTTTAATCTCATTGTGCATTTCTGTAACATATCTGATTTATAAACACATTTCAGCTTTAATGTGGCTTGAGTGTGAACTTTTCCAGTCTGGACATGTACAAGGAGAACTAATCATATAGAGGAATTTGGCAGATTATCTTACCAAATAAATAAATAACAGTTTTATTCAAGCATTCTTTCTTAGCAGTTTGATATAAGGTCATTAAGGATTGAAAACCTCTCTCTGCACCTTCTCTAAATAAAAGCAAAACCTTCAACACTTTCGCCGAACTAAAATAAATGTGTGAAAGCTGAAACATATGTTGATTAAAGCCAATGTGTTTACCTTCATTTCACTACTATTTGGTATTACAGTAGTCCCTCGCTACTTCACGGTTCGCATATCTCGGACTCGCTCTATCGTGTTTTTTCAACATACAATTGGACATGACACACAATTGGTTGGTTGATGTATGAGCTGCACGATCGGCATGGATTTTTATTTTAAATGAATTATTTTAAATTATTTAGCACGTGCTGCATCTATGTGCAGCCCATACTGCAGGATAAGCTTCCTGCTGCAGCTGAACAGCCGTTCTTGTGCAGAGCGGAGAAGTGGGCGTGGCCAAGAGCGCTTGCATGTGGCTGAGAGCAGCGGAGGCAGGGAGCTGAAATCATGACACGCTGTGCTCTTTTAGAGAATTTAGAGTTTAGAAACATTGTTTAGAATATTGCAAGAGTGTGGGAAGGGATTAAATAGGTGTTTTAAACCCTTCCCACACTCTTGCAATATACTAAACAATGCATTAAAATAAACTACTACTTACTACTTGTTCTACTATTTCTACTTTGTGGTTTTTCACTTATTGCGGGGCTTCAGGGTACGGATCCCCCGTGATAAATGAGGGACTACTGTACACAGTATTGCATGGTTGCTTCCCTTTTATGGACTTGTGTCCTGTCCAGGGTGTCCCCTGCCTCTCGCACAGTGACTGCTGGATATGGGCACCATTGACCCCCACGACCCGGAAAGAAAGAAGCGAGTAGAGATAATGGATGGATGGTTGCTATGCTAACTTAATATATATATTTTTGGGGGAAATGAAACAAGAAAACTGTCAGTGCAGATGTAGTTAATCAGCATTTATGACCGTCACAATAATACTGAATCCGTTGAATTTTTTTCACCACTTGCTCTTGCCGAGGTCGAACGCTTTTCTCCTCCTCTTCCTCTCCACTTTGCTGCTCTGTCTTGTCTGTGAAACTGCTTCTGAGCCTCTCTTGCATACCTTCCGAACCATAATTATGGACTTGATTTGATCAGTTGGTCCCTCAACACAATTGATAACATTTATTCGAAGAGAAGACAGGCTTTAGGCGAGCCAATTTTCCCTGTTAACATGCATGTAGCTGGATATCTCACCGACTTGGAAGACTTGATGATGTGTCTTTCTCTGCTGCCATTTGTGGATTTTAAGGACGCATATTTAATTGGATTTATGATAAGTGGTTCCTGCTTTTTAGATTCGGCTGGTTGCTGGTTTTATCAACAATCAAGGAAGTCCTCAGCAGCAAATTTGGACTCGATCACTCCGCTTGCCTTTATGATGGCTTGGTTCGTGCCTCGAGTACCCAGACTCAAATGCTTTGGGCAGAATGGATCAGATCTCAGGGATTTTACTCAGGCACGTTCCATCGGTGTGGCTGTGTAATTTGGACATTTCAGAACCGAGTGGACCAACACAGACTCATGATAGATGTCATTAAGTTCTGCCTGTCCCCAAAACAACTGTGTGTTTATCTGAATTTGGCTCCCCTGGCTGGCCTTGAAGGCCACCTTATCCGAATTCACCTGGAGAACATGTAATCTGATGCTCCCCCCCTTCCCCCCAGGAATTTCCAACTGATAACTAAAGGAAACCAGCTGAATAAACATCGTGTCATCATTTCAAGATTCTTGGATTTCCATAGGCGTTGTCCTTGGCCATTCCCCGACATCCCTTGAGAATGTTTACGGATCTCACTGGAGGATACTGGCTGATTATTACATCTTTTTCAGAACTCTTACAGTGTCCTTGAGAGCGTCCATGGACATTGCTCACCGCTCTCGTCGTTACCCCCCTCTGCAGAATGTCTACATCACTATGTGCTTGTTTGTGCGAGGTGTTTTTTAATATTATAGTTTTTCTTCTCAGCCAAGAAGAAAGAGTCTGATAGGAATTTTTTCACCTCCAATCCCTACATGTGTCCAGTTTCACTACTTTTTGTCTGTCTGAACAGATCTCACTTATAAATGAGTCTTCTAGGCTCAATGTGACTTATCTGTCTAAATAAAGGTTGAATGAATATATGGTGACACAGTAGTACAGCTGGGGCCAGCTGGAGACTATTCTGGGTGGAGTTTGCATGTTCTCTCTGTGCATGTGTGGGTTTTCTCCAGGTACTCCAGTTTCCTCCCACAGACCAAAAACATGCATGTTAGACTGATTGGTAACTCTAAATTGGCCCTATGAGTGTAAATGTTGTCTCTGTGTGTCCATGATGGACTGGAGACCTGTCCAGGATGTCCCCTGCCTCTCGCACAGTGATGGCTGGACATGGGCACCAGTGACCCCCACGACCTTGAAAGGATGAAGCAGGTAAATAAAATGTATGGATGATACCAGTCATGCTTTTGACAGGTGCAGTCTGAATATAACGAACAAAAACAATATTTTTTTCTACAGTTTAACCACCTCTGTCATTCTATCATTTATCACTGGTATATTTTACACAACCAAAATACACTTTATGGTTTTATTTTACAAGCATCACTAAAATGGCAACTATTGTGTGCAGTCTGTGACAGTTAAACAGACCTCTTTGGCTGAAAACAAAATAAATATATAAAAAGCTTATGCTTGATTTTCACTATGTTACAAGTATCTGTGCATGCAAAAATACTAGTGTCCCAGTACCTGTTGTTCGGGTCTCTTGTGTTGTTTTGTCTGGTTGGTATCACGTCCAGATTTGTACAACATGATGCGTTGTGCATATGGAGTCAACTCTGTCTCTTTAACCTTGAATTTCTTTAGCAGTAATCTTCTTTTCTGACTGTGAGATAGCAGCAGAATTAAGTACCCATTCAAACAGCATTATGAGATTTCCTCTGGCTCAGAGGAAAATGATCAGGTGATGTGTGTAGAGGATTAGAAAAATGTTTTGAAGGAAAGTGTTTTACTTGTTGGCACTATGGATCAACTGATTTTCTCGTCTGGAGATGCTGTGTTTGGGTGGTCGGCTCCATTTTTTTGTTATGTAAACTAAAGAGGAGATGTAGAAGGGCTTTACAAAGACGAGACAACATCAAAGGTGCAGTTACAATACAGTGTATTGTAATTTTGTGTTGGATCAGTAAATATATTAATTCTGAACTTTAAGTAGTGTTTAACAATTTAGCACAAAAAGTTTAACGTTTTACTTAAAGTTTTACTACTAAGTACAACTTGGATACCTAATGCTTAAAAAGACTAAATCATTTATTTAAAACCTATTTTATAATAAATAAACTGGCAGGTAATGAATGGCAAAAACCCAAATTCCAGACACTCTTAATGATGAAGAGTCCTCAAAAGCCTCCACCAAACAAACTATTGGATGGTTTCTTTTGGTACCGTATGGTGATTTGTTCTAACAGATTTATTAACGGTACTTTGTCACTTAATTTGATCAAATTGGTTTCACACATTTTTGGACAGTGTTGTGTCATTCTGGTCCCCCAATGTTGTTTCATCTTTTTTTTATACCTAATAAATCTTTAGCTGTATATTAGACCAGGGCTATTCAACTGGTGGCCCGGGGGCCAAATGAGGCCCACAGGTGAACTCAGTTGTGTATGGGGTGCTGTTTGTAAAGTTACACAGTCAAAAATAAACAACAATATTTTGGTTTATTTAGCCTTTCATAAGAAAAAATATTATTATTATTTACAAAGTCAGATTTTCACCATGTTATTCATACATTTATAAATGTCATAATTCCAAACAAAATATTTAATTTATAAACTAAATATTTAGTTTACAAATTAAATACTTAACTTGCAATTTATTATTTAGCTCCATGCTAAATATTTAGTTTACAAACTGAATGTTTATGTCCAAGCTAAATGTGTAATTTACAAAAAATATTTAACTTTCATTCATTCAACCTTTATTTAAACAGGTTAGTCCCACTGAGCCACGGGGACTCATTTACAAGAGAGACCTGTAAGCAGAAAGTTCAATATTTGCATATTTAAATATGCTAAATATTAAATGGTTAAATATTTGCACTTGCAAGTTAAATATTTAGTTAGGGAACTAAATATTTAGGTGTAAATTAAATATTTAATTTCCAAATTAAATACTTAATTTTCAAGCTAAATATTTATTTTCAAAACTAAACATTTAATGTCTAAGCTAAACTGTTAATTTCTAAACTAAATATTTAATTTTCTAACTAAATATTTAGCTCAGAGCTAAATATTTAACTTGCTATAAATATTTAACTCGCAACTTAAATATTTCGGTCCAAGCTAAATATTTAGTTATCAAATTAAATATTTATTTTGGAAATTAAATGTTTAACTTGGAAAATAAATATTTCGGTTGGAGCCAAATATTTAGTTAGCAAATTAAATATTCAGTTCTTATGTGCGGGTGAGATTACTTGACATGTCACCAGTGACACCCCATGAACTGGAAAGGAAGAAAAAGTTCAAGATAACAAGATGATGGATGGATACATGGAAACTCTGACTCATTTATTTTCCTTGACTATGTAGATTTTGGGTGTTGACATGTGCATAAATCATACATCCCTTTTAAAGAATCCACCACTTGGATTTCTTGGATTTTAATTCATTAGAGTTTGATTAAATCCCGAATGCCGTTTCTTCTCTGCATTTATTGGCAACAACCTGGTTTAACTTGATTATTACCAGAAGCTTTCCCTGAACAGAATTTGTGGCGCTGATCTTTTCATACCTGGCAGTGTGCGTCTGATTCTGAACCATGAAACAATATCTGTTAAATACATAAAGACGTATTTCAGTATAACAATCAGCACAATGAAATACTTGGGTTCTGTCTTTACTTTGCTTGAGTTCATAAATCACAGCCGCTGAGTTCGATGTTAGAAGTAGAGGTGGTGTTGATGACTCACCTGTATACAGAGGACAAACTTCCACTATGATCTCATCTGGGAGATCTGATCCAGTACTTTGCCCTGACTTGTTTTACATTACCGTAACAGTTTCTCAAACTGCAGCGTACTTGAATATATTCAGCAGCTAAATCTCAAGACCTTCAATTTATGTGTACACAAACTCAAAGAGGCTCCCAGAGCCAGGCCGGCCATGTTGTGGCATTCAGAGACATGGTACCTTTGGCTTGTTTGGGTTAGCGTCTTGAGATTACGTTGTTTTGTCTGACTGCTCTGCAGATGCTGGAGTTAAGGTGGTGGCACTGAACTTTCAACAGATTTTTCAAGGATTTCTTTATCTCATTGAGGTGAACGGGTGCATGCACTGTGGTGTTTGTTCGCTCGTGATCTCAGACTGAAATGTGGTGCCTCTCTAACTATCAACGCAACTCATATTTTCCATTTTAACATCTACTTATAATTAAATAGGACTTTAACAGGGGCTACATGGTGACACGGTTGGTTGGTGCTATTGCCTTGTAGCAAGGTGATCACAGGTTCAATTCTCAGGAAGTTTTCTTCCCTGCCATCAGACCTCTGTAAAAAGTCGAGATTTTTTAGCATTTTTTTTCAGTTACATCAGTTTTTACAAGCTAGACTTTTCAAATCTATTACAAGCTCAAAACAAAAATACTTCATACACTTTCAAATATTCAGAAACTTTGCTCAGTCACAGTTTACTTTATGCTTTGAGAAAGTTGCACACTTGACTGTTGAAAAATTCCATATATTTTTATGCATCAATTTTTATTAGTTGTGCATTTTAACATATTAATGCATAAATCTTTTATCTTGTCACAGCAGTTTACTTTTATAAGATGCCAAAATTTGGTGACAGACAAAAGCTGAATGTTGTTTTTTTTTTCCTTCTTTAAGAATATATTAAAAACTGGAAAAACCTTTACAGGGAACAGCAATGGAAATGATGAGTGCTAACAGACTTTGTTGAAATTTTCTGCAAAAGCTGAAACTGAGTTATTAATGCTAAATGAAGCAAAGTTTCATGATTCATTCAATGAGCCAGGGAGGGAGCTGGAACCCTGAAGAGCAAGGAGATGGTTAGTGTTTTGTTGGCAGGGGTGATAATGTTGTTGCTGCTCTTTCTTATGGTAGAGGTAGAAGTCAGTAGTGGGGAGAGCTGACCCAAGTGGTTCCAGGCAAAGAAGGTGTACGTCTGAACAATGACAGGAGACGGGCAAGTGGTAGGAAGGCGTGGCAGCTAAGGAGGCACAGAAGAGCTTTAGGTGCACAGAGGAGAATCCAGGGACAGGAGGACATCGGGGATTATTTACAGGAAGCACAGAGAAAAGACAAAGTCATTAATATTAGGTTTAACTTGCAAGTAAAAGGCTAGAACAGAACTACCATGGGCAGGTAATGCTCCAGCACTGACTGGATGTCCTCTGCAGCCTTTTATGTTCCTCTTGCTCATCAAGCCAATGATCCTCAGGTGCTGTTGATTGGGGAGATGCCAGATCAAAACTCCCACAAGTGTGCAAGCAAAAATAAAAAATATATACATTTTTTCTTTTATACGTTTGAACGTTTGCTGCATTCGAATCTTTCACTAAAAATGGATGATGCATCTAAACACATGGCTTCAAAAGCAAAACATAAAAAAGGCATTAAATTGCTTAACTTTGCAACAACAATACAGTATTCTGTATCCTCGTTTATCGCGGGGATCTGTACCCTGAAGCCCTGCGATAAGTGAAAAACCGTGAAGTAGGAATAGTAGTACAAATAGTAAGTAGTAGACCCTTTCCACATGCTTGCAATATTCTAAACAATGTTTCTAAACTCTAAATGCTCTAAAAGAGCACAGCGTGTCATGATCTGTGTTCTCTGCCTCCAGCTGCACTCTCGGCCACGCCCACTTTTCCGCTGCAGAGCAGAGATATATGACATGCTGCAGGAGGAAGCTTCTCCTGCAAGCTGAGGGCTGCACACTGGTGCAGAAGGTGCTAAATAATTTAAAATTTACTTTTAATAAAAATTCCATGCCGTTCGTGTGGCTCATCCATCAATCAGCCAATTGTGTGCCATTTCCAGTCTTATTTTGAAAAACCGCGATATAGAGAGTACCGCGAAGTAGTGAGGGATTACTGTACACTTTTTTTTGTTCCAGGTACAAAATTTTAGTTTTGAAAACAGTTCTTGTGTTCAATAATAAGAAGGAAGGAGGAAAACTGAATTAGCACAAAGATAAAACAACAGATTTGTCTGTCCATGAGAGGTGTTGAATTTACTCAATCTTTAATTGTTTGAAACATTTTTATTTTTTTTGACTGATTCATTGTTTCTCCATACGGTGTTCAAACTTTATAACTTAAGATGAGTTTTCAAATTCAAGCTGTCACATTTGCATTTGTAATAAGTTTGCTGGATAATTAAATGATGACACGTTCCATACAGAGGATTATCCATAAAATATATTTTCACCCGCCTCCTCTCTGTATTTTCCCTCTTACTGTTTTAAAATATTCCTCTTCTCATCTCTGCTCTCCTCCTTGTTCCTCCTTTAACTTTCCCTCTCTTTCTCGTCCTCCTCTGCCTCTCTCTCTCTCCCTCGGCGTCCAGAAGAAAAGGGAGGTGCATTCCAAAAGCCTGGAGACCGTTCCCCTCTTTCAGGCGCTGGCCCACTGTGCGACATGGCAATTAGAATAAGAATAGCTGCCCATTCACCCCAGTGACCCAGTGACGAGTCGGAGGGAGCGAGGGAGGGCGATGCAGAGGGAGGAGAGGAACCCTGGGGGTCCCGTATAAAACTCTGCGCTCCCATTGGCCCATGCTGTTCCCTCTGTTTTTACATTGCTGCCATCACTTACGCTCTCAAGTTTGTTTTACGCATTCTGGCGCACAAACTCACCGCTAATGCTCATGTGCATGCACGCGTAAATGCGGGTCCTGAGCTTGCACACGGGCACTGGTGCACAAGAGGCTGCACACCGGCAGGAGAAAGTGGCCGAGTGAGCATTTGTGGCCACGCAGGGCCGAGGGAGGGGACCCGGGGCTGTGTGAGTACAAACCTTCAACATTATTCCTGTTTCTGCATCAGCTCAACCTTCTGTTGTTCCTTTTCATCCCGCTCTGTTGTAGACTCTAGATTACAACGTGACCTTGCGCTGTTACCACCCATGTAGGTCACTTGTAGCTAAACTGTAAACTCTTCTAACTATGTAGCAGTTAAAATTTAACAGGGATTTATTTTTTTGCCTTCAGTTCTTCAGCAGCTGGTTTGTGACATAAAATTATAAAAGTAATGAATTGGATTTCATCTTCTGGTCACAACAGAGTTATTGTAAGTTTCTGAAGGAATGTGAGTATATTAATGCTCTGATGAGTCTTCTCAGTGGCAAGCAGGTTTCCTGATTCTTTTCAGGTCCTTCTGCTCTCACAACTTACAGATTGATGAATGAGGGGCCCTCTGCAAACGAGTGATCGTGGTCAATAATGAGTGGCCTCGCTTGTCTGTCTTTAAGCTAAAGTAGGGCAGTCACGGTTATGAAATGCTTGCTTGCTTGTTGTTTTTTCAATTTTAATGTAATTATAAATTAAAGGCATGTCCATCCTAGAAGGAGTTCATATCAGCAGCTGCCTTTCATGTCAGTGTTTTAGATTAAGAGTTGGATTAATATCATCTTATGCTGAGAAAGGAGTTAGCATTTTGGGTAAACTTTTAAAATAACTTTCATATCTTTGGGTTGTGATTAGCTCTCGGCTTCTACTCCGCCAAACGTGAGCGCAGTATCTGCTAAATGGACTAACTTTAAAGCATCGTTTTGTTTTCTGGGGTCATTTTGTTGTGACAATCAACGTAACTGAAACTGAATCAGTTGTATACGATTCATTCAAAGACTCATCGAGGGAATAGAGTTTCATTAAAACTCGTCAAGCAAGCGGTTCACGGGATTCATTCAACCTTTATTTATACAGGTTGATCCCATTGAGTCTCGGGGACTTGTTTACGAGAGACAGAAACATTTTTAACTTTTTTTTATTTTTTAAGCTAAAACGCAGGGTGTGATGGTGTCAGTTTGCAAATGTTTGTGTACATGTTTCTGTCAGTTTTAAGATGCAATAACACAAATATAATTTCTTAGTCTTTATTATTTATTTATGCTCTGCAGCCAGAGAGACGTCCTGGTGTCCAAACGTCCAGCTGTCCTGATGTCCACCATGACGCTGCACCTGAGCCTCCTCCTGCTGGGTGAGTTGAGCTCATTGAGTCTATTTTTATGTTTTTAAAGAAGAACCAGTGACTGGACAGAGATGTGATTGTGATGACGTATTATCTAATTAAAAGATGAATTATAAATGCCCTGTTTAACAATCTACCAGCTCTGAAGCTGCATGAAATCCACCCATTCAAGTTGTCCGTGAACATGCAAGAACAGGCAATTTTTTACATTTGTTTTACTGTTAAATTTTTATTTTACTGCTAAATTTTTGTTTTACTGTTAAATTTTTACTGAACTTTTTACACTAACATCAGGTGCTTTGTTTAGCAAAGAACAAATGAGATGTGGTTCGTTTTATTTCTCTAAGATTCATGCTCCGAGTTCATTACTTCAGTTATAACTCAACAGATTTAAGAAAAATATCCCCTTCTGGCAGGTAATGTGAACATTTAACAGCAAGATCATGATTAGCGAGACTACATAGTAAATTGATTTTTTTATTTCTACATTCCCCCCGTTTCTCATTAACAAATTTAATTCTGTTATAAACACAAGATGATGTAATAATGCCTGGAGGGATTTTCTGTCCACTTCTAATCAGAAATTACGTTTTCCAGATTCCCACGAAAGCGCGGCAACACATTTTATGCCTGCGGTTTTGTTTCGACTGCTGCTCCTTTTGTTTCAGCTTTCTAAGAGCAGTACGCCTCCGCTCAACTCATGATTTTAAGCATCCCGTGGTCAATGAAGCTTAGGTCGATCGGGCCAACTTGTAGGATTTAGAAACTCCCAGAATTTGGAGTATTTGTGGAATGTGAAGTAAAGGATGGAGCAATGGAAGGGAAAGTGGATCAGGTCCATTCAGGGTTAATGAGTAAGTGTGACCAACGTGTGATGGTATAAAACAGGCCACACACATGCAAATTGTTGCTATTTGTTAGTTTATGTCTTGGTTTAGGATTAGTGGTGGTATCTAAGTTAAAGGGAATATTCTTGTTGCTGTATTTTTACCCATGTGTATAAAAAAGTTGACTGATTCGATGCGTCATCCTTACCTTTTCTGAGACAACTGCTCACGTGTGTCTGGGCTCGTTCCGCTCATCATTAAGGAAACGGAGTATAATTACGTGTTCACAGAAACCGTGAACTGTAATATAACGAGGTTGAGCTTTAAGCTTTCAGTACACATCAGTGATTGGATGAAGTGATAAATGAAAAATAAACTAACCAGGATTTCCAAAAGACACTTTATTCAGCCGTGAGTTGAACGTAAATATAATTGATTTCAAATAAATTTTCCACTTGGAGCATAAAATCCGATCTGGACAAACCGAATGTTTCAAACGTTCAGTCACAACGGAAGCTTACAAACAAGTGAGCAGTTTAAAACGGGCGTGAAATGAGCAGCAAAGTCCAGTGAATTCTGCAGAATGGTTGTGTTATGATTCCTGCATGGCAGATTATTGTCTGCTGCCATGAAAGTCCTGTGTGTTTTTGGACTGTGGGAGGAAACCCACGCAAACACGAGGAGAACATGCAAAGTCCACACAGAAAGACCCCAGATCCAGACCGAGGATTGAACCCAGGACCTTCTTGACCTTCCACTGAGCCGTCATGCTGCCTCAAAACACGTCTGTTGTCACGTGTACTCTGTGCACATCTGAGGGCTTGAAGGTGTAACGGCATCGTTGCTGTCCAGCCCTCGGACACCTGGAATTCTTTGCTCTAATAAATAACATTTTCCTCTTTGCCTGCATTCCTGCTGTACGCCTTAGGGTGCGTTTATGTGACTTTTTCGTGTTTGTTTCGCTGCCACATGCTAGGCTGTAATCACACTCGGGCCAACTGCTTTATGCTGTGAAAACAGACTTTTTAACTTTAATGGATAGTCTGGTCATCTTTGAACTAATGTTCTGTTAAATAGGTAATAGTACCTTATCGGCTCAGACGTCAGTCATAGAGCACAGAGGATGAAAAAAGAGGCAAAAATATTTGTCCAAGCTAAGTTAGTGACTAGCTTAAATGTAAACTCAGTCATCCAGGTAAATAAATCACAAAAATGGTTAAATCATTTCATTTGGACAGTGTTTTTGGAAGAAAAATTTTGTCTTTCATCTGAAAGATTTCATCAGTCTGACGAACGTACCTCAGACATAAACACATCAATGAGGTGCTATTTATAAGACGGATCTGGTTGGCAGGCCTCAGACTGACGATGTGTTTCGGATGAAAGACGAAAAGTTTCTCCCTAAAAGAAACTGTCCAGACGACATGATTTAAACTTTTTTTGTGTGTTGGTGGCTAGCCAAACAAGACTGTTGTTTCAATCTCGTAGCTCTTTTTAAAAACAACATACCACTGAGAAATAACACCACATGGACTAGTATTCGGCCCCTACAGTTTTGATGGCACCTTTGTTTAATTTGTTGCTGTTTTCTCCACTGAACGACGACTGTGTTGCGTTGTGAATGTATGTGTGCTAAACACGGACCGTGTATATTCTGTTGGTGCTGAGGCTGCTGAATGCATCAATCCGCCGGGAGTTGGGCTGACTAGACGTGCTGATCAGGCAGACTGATGCATTCACAGCCTCAGCACCGTTGGCATTCACAAAAGTCTATCTGCGCTCAATTAGAAGATGTTGCAATCAAATGCAAACAGAGAAATGAGTATTAATTGGGCTATAGAAGAAATAAAAGCAACTAATATAGTTTTTATGTCAGCCAGGGCAGCTCAAGTAAGATAAATATCTTACATCCTGATGAAATGTAAACCTTTAACTAGTTACTGATGTCAAAGGTGCTTTGAAAAATAATCCAGCTGTTCCAGGAGATTATGTTACTTAGCTCTATAATTTCCAACACTTCTTTGCGTCTCATCATAGTCTTCACAGATGAACAGAAATCCTTTAGACAGAAGGATTTTGGTGTTGGCACGTGTTCAGCAACATTCCTCTCATGTGTGGTCTGTTTCAAAACGCAAAGTTGGTCGTTCATTAAGAGTTAGACTAAATTATGAGCCGAGGTGAAAGCTGCATGTTTAGACAAAGACAATATCACAACTGAATGGCGCTTCTCTCTCTCTGAATCAGTGAGAATATTTTCCACAAGCCCCAACCTGCACGATGGTATAAAACTACATAATACAAAACAAACTGCAGTTCAACACGTTAATTAACAGAGAAAATAAATCCATCACTTCATATATATTTCATGTTCTGCCTAAATATAATTACTCTAATTACTCATTGAAAACTATCACATCAAACATAAAACATTCAATTAAATTAAATGGCACAGTCAGAAAGAGTTGACTGCGGTATTAATTATTGATATGCAGCTCTGGAATGTGGGTTTGCACTCAGTGTAAACAAAACACTTTTATCTGCATACTTGCTCAACAAATCAGAGTTTATACATTCAGATTTGTCTTCACGGTGACGTCTATTGAAAATCTGTTTGGG
>NC_056508.1:44673202-44680782 GCF_014905685.2 Nematolebias whitei | reverse complement strand
ATTCCATGCTGATCGTGCGGCTCATCCATCAATCAGCCAGTTGTATGTCAAGATCAATATAAATATAGAAAAATATATATATATATATATATATACATAAACACAAACACAAGGTGTTTAAAACCCTTCCCACACTTTTGCAATATTCTAATATTCTAAGCAATGTTTCTAAACGCTCTAAACGAACACAAAATGTCATGATTTCAGCTCTCTGCCTCCGCAGCGGCTTCGGACGTTATCAGTCTGAACGCTATATATGGGGATGATAACAACTGATAATAGGCCATTTGATGGCTGATAACATTCGAAGCGGGTGACCTCTGCTGCTCTCAGTCACCTGCAGGCGTTCTTGGCCACGCCCACTTCTCCACTCTGCACCGAGAACAACTGATCAGCTGCAGGAGGAAGCTTCTCCTTCATTGTGGGCTGCACAGAGGTGCTGCAGGTGCTAAATAATTTAAAATTTATTTTTAATAAAAATTCCATGCTGATCGTGCGGCTCATCCATCAATCAGCCAGTTGTGTGTCATGTCCAATGTTATTTTGGAAAAACTGCGATAGAGCGAGTCCGCGATAAACGAACTGCGAAGTAGCGAGGGACTAAAGTATTTTCTTTCTTACTTTGTGAAATTTTGGTTGAGGATCTCATGATTTTAGTTTCTTTGTGATTTGAAGACTAACACACTAAAATCATGTAAAACTCTGATTAGGTGCAAATATTTTCCGTCTTTTATTCAGGGTGTGTGGTTTCCTGTGCACGTTGGAGTTTGTGGCCCCATGGCTGGGCAGGTTATTTGACTTGTGAATGAACCTGTTGTGTAAAGTAATATCTTTAAAGTGAGGTCAGGTGGTGGCACCAGCCAGTCCATATAAATGTTGGGCTCGTTTCAAAAGAACCGATGAACCGCTGGTGGATGTTTCTAACTTCAACACAACCGTAAAGCATTTCAGCCTTTTCTGTCACACTAAAATGACCTTTTTATTCTTTTGCATCTGCATTTCCTGGTTCAGTTTCATTGCGGCACCTCCTTCTATTTGACCAAGGTGTGTTTGATCTCTATCTCCAATCCACAGGTTTGTCATTTGTGCAACTTTGCCCTCATTTCACTGCTAGCCTTTGTCACATTTCCATCTGAAGCGGTCTGCAACGTTTATGTTTACAAGGACAATCCCTCCTACAAAATAAAAATTTTAAAGATCACAAAATATATTTGACTCTTAAAATTAAGTGGGGTCCACCCTCTCCCCCGTCAACTCGTCTGAGGCAGCCCCAGAAACCTTCTTATCACCAGCAAACTGGTTGGTCCACTATGTGGGTTTGCTGCTTGTGGGACTCGGTTTGTTGTGGCTCCTCAGACTGATGAAGTCCTTTGGATGAAGGACGAAATGTCTAACAAAACAAAAAAAAAGAAACCATCCAGATGAAGTGACTGAACTTTGCTGGATAATCTACCTGGATTATTGAGCATGAACTTTGAAGACAACACAGTTTGTATAAAAATACACTAGTTTATGATACTTTGTGGCTTTTAGAAAGTCCTATTTTTCAAGTGTTGGGCAGAAAAGAGAACATACTATATAATTTAGATCTGTATAAGAAAATTACACAGAACAAAATATAATAATAATAATAATGCATTCAATCTCAATTCCAACTTATTTTAGTTAAATTTGAACCAAATTACTTATTTTACTCTTCTGTGGAAAATGGCTGATGCCTAATAAGCGTTATGTTGTTTCAAAAACGTTAAAAAAATAAAAAAATAAAATGAATTGACTAGACCAGCCTATGTGAATTATCATAGGCTTACAGGTAATTTCGTTCATAACGTGCAGAAACCAGTGAGAGAACAAGTACTTGTTGTCTGTGTAGATGTGCGCACATGATTGTCACTGGTTGAAGTTACAAGGAGCCACTTGAGATGAGCTGAAGGGCCCCATGTGGCTCCAGAGCTGCAGGTTGACTGTAGCAGAGTTACTCTGCAGCCAGATCTTGTGGAATGTACCGTATTTCCTGACAGGTGTATTTGAAATGTGAGCCGTGCCAGCCAGCCAGGCGCTGCTAATGTTTCACAGGAATCCAGAAAATCCTCCTTTGTTAAACCTTGCAATTGACCAAAGTCCAAGACGTTACCTTTGGTGTGCGAGCACGTGTTTTTGTGTCCTGAATGAATGGAAGAAAGGCAGGCGAAGGTTTTCAGAGCACAGTAATCATATGTCAGCATGACGTGACAACGTTCTTCATGTCAGTTTTAGCTAAGGCGCTCTTTAAATATAGTGTTGTTGTTGTGAAATGAGACGGGCAGTGTTCTCTGGTCTCTGCTAGTCTTCAGGTGAAGTCTGCTTTGAGGTGTGTATGCCCTCGTGCCTCAACAGTCTTCGAGTTTCTTTGTTTTAAGGAAAATTGTGTCCCAGAGCTATTTTTATTTTATAATAAGCATTCACACTATTGTGATCCTGTTAATATTTATTATTCCATATTCCTGGCGTTACTTTTCTGTACGTTTTTCGGCACGATTCTCCTCCCGCAGTTTTCCGAGCTACTTTAACAAAAGTTCAGCTCTTTCAGGACAATCCTGCTGTGACTTTTGGTATTGGTGCAACTTTAGCTTTTTGAAATATTTAGCCTTTTCTCCACTTTTTCTCATCTAAAATAAATTGAGCTCATTTTACATCCTTCAAATCTTTAGATCTGTTCACAACCTTTTACTGCTCCTTTCACGTTTTGTTCTGCTTCAGCTTCTTTCAGCTTCCTTGTGCAAATTTAAACTTTTTTTCAGTTACTTTCATCTAATTTCAGCTGTGTTCTGCTGTTTTGTGCTCCTTTCACATTATTTCTGCTAACTACA
This sequence comes from Nematolebias whitei, assembly GCF_014905685.2. Lineage (NCBI taxonomy): Eukaryota > Metazoa > Chordata > Actinopteri > Cyprinodontiformes > Rivulidae > Nematolebias > Nematolebias whitei. The sequence goes on along the minus strand of NC_056508.1, from coordinate 44,677,933 downwards.
AAGTTTTTTGTGCATATTTAATGTCTTTCTGCTAATTTCAGCTTGTTATGCTTCTTTCAGCTAATTTCAGAAAGCTTCTGTTTTTCTACTATTTCAGCGACTATTTAGCTGTTTTTAAGCTAATTTAATTTTTCAACTAATTCCACATTTTTTGCACTCATTTCAACTTTTTTCTGACCAATTCAGCAAAAATGTGCTCTCTCCACTTCCTTCTTGTAATTTCAGCTTCTTTCTGCCTTTTTATCTACTTTTCAGCAGTTTTTTTTTTTTGCTAATTTCTGCTTTTTTCAGATAATTTCCATTTTTCGTGCTCATTTCTGCTTCTTTCAGCCTAAACTGGGCAAATGTGTTCTTCCTGCTTTCTTATGCTTATTTAAGCGTGTTCAACCTTTTCAGCTACTTTTTTTAGCTGTTTTCAGACAAATTCAAGTTTTTCGTGGTAATTTTTGGTACTTTCTGCCTAATTAACTTCTTCATGCTAATTTCAGCTTGTTATGCTCCTTTCAGCTTTTTTCTGCTAGTTTCAGCATTTTCAGCTCTTTCAGCCACTATTTATCTGTTTTTATGCTAATTTTAGCTTTTTCAGTCAATTTCAATTTTTTTTAGCTCATTTCAGCTCTTTCCACTTCCTTGTGCCAGTTTAAGCTTCTTTATGCATTTTCAGCTACTATTCAGCTATTTTTTGGTGAATGTCAGCTTTTTTTTTCTTTTCTAATTTCCTAAATTTGTGCTAATCTCTGCTTATTTAAACCTAATTCAGCAAATATGTGTTCTGTTTTCTTCTGCTAATTTAGGCTTGTTTTTCTATTTCAGATACATTTCAGAATGTATTTTGAGCTAATTTCATGTTTTTAAGCAAGTTCTTCTACATTAAGCATTCACACTGTATTTTCACAGGATATGCAGTTGCTCTAGTTTTTATTTACATTTTATTTTTATACAAAACAACTGGCCCAGACAACATCCCCGGAAATGGTTGAAGGAATGTGCTGATCAGCTCTATGAGGTGCTGGCAGACATCTTTAACACCTCACTTACCCTGGAGACAGTTCCCACCTGCCTGAAGACTGCCACCATCATCCCAGTCCCAAAAAGCTCTACAGTGACTGGTCTGAATGACTATCGGCCAGTGGCCCTCACCCCAATAGTCGCTAAATGCTTCGAAAAACTGGTCATGACTCACATCAAAACAACCATCAACATCAACGAGGACCCTCATCAGTATGCATACCGTGAGAACCGATCAACAGAGGATACCATCTCCTCTGTGGTCCACACTGCGCTCAACCACCTGGAGCAGAAAAACTCTTACGTCCGTATGCTCTTTGTGGACTTCACATCTGCCTTCAACACCATGATCCCCCAAACCCTGATTGACAAACTATCCACACTAGGACTAAGCCCTTCCATTTGCAACTGGGTACTAGACTTTTTAACAAACAGACCACAGTTAGTGAGGATCCACAACTTCTCCTTTTCCACCATAACCATCAGCACTGGCTCTCCACAGGGATGTGTGTTGAGCCCCCTCCTGTTTACTCTGCTCACATATGATTGTGCAGCTACCCATCCAGGCTGTCACATTGTAAAGTTTGCAGATGATACAGCGGTGGTGGGATGCATCACAAACAATGATGAGTCCAGCTACAGGCAAGAGGTGGAACACCTGGAGAGCTGGTGCAAAGAGAATAACCTTCACATCAATGTGAAGAAGACAAAGGAGATGATTGTGAACTTCAGAAGGAACAAAAACACCTACACCCCCCTGAACATAAGAGGATCTGCAGTGGAAGTGGTCTCCAGCTACAAGTACTTGGGTGTACACATGAATGACAACCTCAGCTGGAGCAACAACACCACCAGCCTGATGAAGAAAGCTCATCAGAGACTCTACTTCCTCAGACGGCTGAGGCGAGCTGGTCTGGGAAGCTCAGTCCTCACCTCCTTCTACAGGTGTGCAGTGGAGAGCATCCTGTGCTCGAGCATCAATGTGTGGCATGGAGGCTGCACAGCTGCAGAAAGAAAAGCTTTGCAGAGAGTGGTGAAGGCTGCACAGAAATCTGTCGGAATCAGCCTCCCCACCATCACAGACATCTACACCTCTAGATGCAGGAAGAGAGCCACCTGCATCATGAAGGACCCCACCCACCCAGCACACACTTTTTGCCCCACTCCCCTCAGGAAGGAGGTTGAGGAGCATTAAGTGTAGAACCACTAGACTGAGGAACAGCTTCTACCCTGAGGCTGTTAGACTCATGAATCTCTAACTAGAATAATCACTGTGTAAAACCACATCATGTTGCTGCTGATCTGTTTCATGTTGCTGCTGATCTGTTTCATGTTGCTGCTCCGCTCACACAGACTCATGTTCATGTTTGTGCTGATGTTCAATGTTTTATGTTATGAGTGCTTAGTGTATATTTAGTTGATGTTTTTCTTAGTTCATATCTTAGATGTTATTACTGTTTTTCTTATACATTTTATTGTTGGATGTAACTGGGACCCTGTGTACATAATTTTCTCCACCACATGTACCACATGAGGTGCGAATGACAATAAAGAATCTCTGACTCTGATTTACTTTTTTCAGTTCTTTTCTTCTTGGAGGGCTTGCACACAGTGCTGCTGATTTACTGACATTTGTTTTTGTCTGAATCCCACAGAATAAATTTATTTTGCGTCATATTTAAATCTGGCGGAATTGTTGCAAATAATTGTGACTGAGATTCAACATGCATACGCCTAATGCTCTTAGGGACACTTTGGGATGCAAAAAGGGGAAAAATAGCACTCCTCAACAGGAAATTACAATAAAAATTGTTTGTTTCAAAATCATTGTTACAGCTCTGCTGATTAGGACTCATGCTGATTGCACTGATATAGTCACAGTTTAATTAACCGTTTTTATTTTATTATTGCTAAGCGATCAAGAGACGCAGCAAAGAGAAGTAATTAAAGCATCTTCTTAGGAGATCTCAGACCATTTTTCCTTCCAGTCACCACGATTTTATCACGTTGTGGAAATTATAACCCAAGGTGCAGACAAAAACTCAAAAAATGCTCTTAAAGTTCAGTTATTTAATGACAGAGCTCACCATGCTGACGTGGCAGCTGAAGTACTTCCAAACAGAGACGCTCAGGGACCATGACATAATGCACAGATGAAGAACTAAAGACACAAAATATAAAGAAACGCTGATGTGACAAACGAGGATCGGGTGAGAGTGGATGGGGAAACTGAACTCAGTCACAAAGATCCACAACACATAGAAATGAAGCATAAACCACGAAGAGAATAAAAATAAACGACTATAAAAGCGCAGATCCTGACAGAGCTCCACGTCTGATCTGAGCTCATCTGATCATCACAGACGTCTCAGATTTTATTAATGCCGTGATGCAAGTTTTCAAAGGATGTGAGCCAGAGGGTCCAACTCTGTGGAAGGTAAAAGTGGGCAGAGCATACAATTAATACACCGATGACAGATCGGGGAGGATCCTGAAACAAACGATAAAATTAAACTAGGAAGCAGACAAGGGCGTCTGTCTGTGTCTGTTTGAACAAGTCTGAGAGGTCTCCAGCATTTTACTCCACACCTCAGCAGAGAAAATACAACTTACAGTTTTGCAAATCGTTCAAAACACAAGCAGCAGCATCTTGAAAACTGTTTCCAGCGTCACAGCAGGTCTAATTTGATCATTTCATTAATGAGCAAGCGGAGACGAACTTCTGCTGCAGTCCACAGAGAGCACACAGCTGCAATTATGTTTTCCACAGAGGATGCTTTTGATTCCATGTCAGCCCATCCATGTTGCCCCCGTCATGCTGCAGCATGTTCGCTCCTCTTTTGTCTTCAGCAGATCAGCAGGATGAAGCTCTTCAACGTATCTCGTCCTACATCTCCTCTTTGTAGTGGAGCCTCAGACTTTCCTTCAAGGCGTGCATCAATTCTGTGAGATTATGACGCTCAAAGACCTTGGGATGTGATTTTAGGTACTCGATGAAGAGATTTATAAAAACGATAAAACTAAAGAAAGCAGAGGTGCAGTTTTTTTTAATAGTGTGAATGTTTATGAAGCATTCACACTATTGTGAGCCTTTTTATTTTTCCGTATGTTTGTTGCATCTTTCTCGTTCCACAATTGTGTGTGCTATTTCAGTAAATCATCAAAACGTTCAGCTCTTTCAGGACAATCCTGCTATGACTTTTGGTATTGGTGCAGCTTTAGCTTTTTGGAATATTTAGCATTTTCTGCCACTTTTTTCTCGTAGAAAATTAATTTTACATTCTTCAAATCTTTAGATCTGTTTACAACCTTTTTTCACATTTTGTTCTGCTTCAACTTCTTTCAGCTTCCTTGTACAAATAAAAAAAATAAGCTCTTTTCAACCAATTTCAGCTGTTTCTTTTTCAGCTGTTTTGCGCTCCTTACAGATTGTTTCTGCTAACTATATTTTGTGCGTCTAACTTCTTTCTGCTAATTTCAGCTTATTCTCCTTTCAGCTTTATTCTGCGTTTTCTGCTATTTCAGCTACTATTTAGCCGTTTTATGTCAACGTTAGTCTTTTCAGCTAATTCCACTTTTATTGCACTTATTTCAACTTTTTTCTGCCTAATTCAGCAAAAAAAATGTGCTCTCTCCATTTCCTTCTGGAAATTTCAGCTTCTTTCTTCAATTTTTAGCTACTTTTCAGCTGGTTTTATGCTAATTTAAGCTTTTTTTCATGCA
>NC_056508.1:44662377-44673192 GCF_014905685.2 Nematolebias whitei | reverse complement strand
CTAATTTCAACTTGTTAGACTCCTTTCAGTTATTTCAGCTACTGTTCAGCTGTTTTTAAGCTAATATTAGCTTTTTCAGCTAACTCCACATTTTTTGCACTCTTTTCAACTTTTGTGTTCTTTCTGCTTTCTCCTGCTGATTTTTTACGTTTGTTTGACATTTTCAGTTACGTTTCAGCATGTTGCCTTTTTTTTTTAGCTTATTTCAGCTGTTTTCCAGCATGTTCTTCTGCAATAAGCATTCGCACTGCATTTCTTTCTCTAGTTAGCATTGAAAAACACAAAGATATTCAGTTTGACTAAAATGCTGCACAAACAAAATGTTCTGGTATGCCACATTTTGGATCATACATGTCCTCTTTTCTTGATTAGAGATGTTCATGCATCCATTGTTTTATCCACTTTTTCTTTCGTGGGGGAGCTAGTGCTATCTGGGGGGGACCTTGGACAGGTTGCAAGTCCATCACAGGGACACGTAGAGACTAACGAGGCAAAACATTCACACTCTCACCCACGCCAGGGACAGTTTAAAGTTTGAACAGTGGTATAACGTGCTGAAAACATAAATATGACTCAGCTGTAGAGAAGTGTAGCTACGATGAACCCACAACAAACTCCAGCCCGGTGCTTGATGCCAAATTTACTTCTTATTCAGGTAAAACTTTGATTCTATGGAAATTTTATTTCCACATGACCCTAAATTTAGGGTCGAAGACAGAATTACTCATCTTTTAAGACTTCACATGTAACATTAGAATATTTACCTCCTTTGTTTCTGTTTCCACGTCCAGCTCTGACCGTGTTTGGCCAGGAGCTGCCGTCGAGCCCTCACAGCTGCACCGAGGGAAGCTGCTATCCTGCGACAGGAAACCTTCTGATTGGACGAGCTGCCAATTTAACCGCCACCTCTACCTGCGGTCTGCATGGACCGGAGCAGTATTGTATCGTCAGCCATTTACAGGTGAGCTGAAACCATAAAACCACTGCGAAATGGAGCTAAATTCACGCCTTTCGAAATAAAAGAAGGTATCGAGCGTAAAATGGGAACAAGAGGTAATTGTAGTTGATTATTAAAATTGCAGGCAAATTGAAGCTCATTATTTGAAATTTGTATGAGCTTATGCCAGAGATTTATATCATTATCTCCACAGCTGGCACTTTTTGAATCAAAGGTGGTGAAAATGCCTCTCGACTTGACTGTCACATGATCGTTTTCACACAGTCGGTCCGGTCAGAATTCATGGAAACTTGCAGTCAGATCTAATGAACGTGTGTTGATCTGCCTTTCATGCAGCACCATCAGTCACTCCACAGTAACGCCCGTTATTGTTGTGTTTGTTTGCTGTCACAACCCGGCTCAGGCAGAGTAAAGGGTGAACAACATTAAGATGGAAAAAGGATAAATGATTTATCTCTGGGTCAGCAGATCAAATGCATCGGCACAGTGTTGTGCAAACCAAAAGGCTTCAGGCATAACATTTGTAGTCTGGTTTCCATGAGCGAGGCCTTTCCAGCGCTACACAGTCCTAAGGCGTGAAGTCGACCACGCCTTCTTCAAATACTCTGGATTTCTACACTGTGCTCCACTTGACTTTGTCTTTCTGCCTTTTTTTTTATCCAATCTGTGATACAAACTTGATTTAAAGTCATTTGAAGTGTAATTTCAAAACTCAAATCTGTCCTTTTTGAAATTCCGTGGTCATTTTTACTCTTGAAAACCAGTAGAACCCAGCTTACGGTTACTAGTGTTGCATGATATAATGCTCCAGCATAAAATCACAGGCATCCAGTATTGACTTTCAGCCTGGTCCTCTGGTGACAGAGATTCCTCCAGATTCTTGAAACCAGTGTTTAATTTGTAAACCAAATGATGCCGGAACACAAATGCGTTTCCTGAATTCTGGTGTGTTTTAACAACCAACAGGTCTCTCCTTGTTTGAACAGAGCACATTACCCTTCTCTCAAGCCCCCATATCCCCCCTCTCGTATTTTTAATAAATAATGAACATTTTATTAATGACCCACTTAAACAGTAAAACTGATTTGAAATTTAGTTGTGCTGTTTAATTATATTTTTGCGTTTTTAATTAATATTCCCATGAGTGTCCTTTTTAGGGGCGGAGATTATTTTAAGGGTAGAAGCAGAAATGCTTACCTGAAGGGGCAGCTCTTGCGTGACATTTGGAAGCTTGTAAGTAGCTGTTGTGTTTAAAATGAGTGTTTATGCAATTATTTTCAGATTACATGTCCAATATAGGTTTTATTCGTTCAAGACAATCAAATTTGTACATAACTTTATTATTAGTAAGCCTGAGAGTTACCGGATCCAGGCAAAACAATACCAGAATGCACCCTGTCAAGTTTTTAGCCTTCCCGGATCTTGTTCGGGCAGGATCTGGTTCAAATTAAGCCCTGCTTGAAACCTTTTTACGACATTTATGAACTTTAGATGATGATTCAGTTTTCTCTGTTACAAACATTGTTGACTGCTAAACTTCTGACCATCTTTACGTGGGATAAATTGAACTTCTAAAACGTTCTTTTTAAACTCTGTGCCGGCTGCTTGTTAGCATGGTGTTAATGGCAACACGACGGCTCAGTGGTTAGCACTGTTGCCTCACAGCAAGAAGGTCCTGGGTTCAATCCCCGGTTGGCCTGGGGTCTTTGTGCAAATGAAACTGAAACACTTTAAGAGAAGTTATATGTTTCATTTTACCCAAAAAAAGAAATGCAGTCAGTATCTAACAAAGTTATGTCCTCTTCTTTGTCAAGTGCATCACGGTACTACTGCGCTGTGCAGCCCACAGCTCGTTTTTCTGTTTCCTCATGTTTCACTCCTTCTGGCATGCTCGCCATCATGTTTACGTTCAACCTCTCTCTCGCATCCGTGCATTTCCATTCTTCTGCATGTTGGTGCCTGCACTTCCATTGCCTCAGGGCAGGAAAATTCACTATCCTGTCAACTTCCAGGTGAACATAATTGACATTCTGTGTCGAGAGGCCTCCTGCTACAGTACGAGGCAGGACGCGGTGACAGCCTGGTATGTTTTCAAGGGGCTCACACTCAACGTTTGTCAAACAGTCTTGAAATGTTCACACATTAATCTGTCGTGTGTTGGACATGAGTCTTCGTAGGTGGTGTTTTTTGAAAAACCAGATCAGATTGCATACATTCCATGTACATTTCTTTCTGACACGTTCTTTAGAAAATCTGTGCAATTAGGCTCATTGTGTTTATGAAGCATTCAGAGTCAGAGTCAGAGTTTCTTTATTGTCATTCGCACCTCATGTGGTACATGTGGTGGAGCGAAATTATGTACACAGGGTCCCAGTTACATCCAAAAATAAAATGTCTAAGAAAAACAGTAACAACATCTAAGATATGAACTAAGAAAAACATCAACTAAATATACACTAAGCACTCATAACATAAAACATTGAACATCAGCACAAACATGAACATGAGTATGTGAGCAGATGTGCACGCATGAACACATCAACATTGAAACAGATCAGCAGCAACATGAAACAGATCAGCAGCAACATGATATGGTTTTTCACAGTGATTATTCTAGTTAGAGATTCATGAGTCTAACAGCCTCAGGGTAGAAGCTGTTCCTCAGTCTAGCAGTTCTACACTTAATGCTCCTCAACCTCCTTCCTGAGGGGAGCGGGGCAAAAAGTGTGTGTGCTGGGTGAGTGGGGTCCTTCATGATGCAGGTGGCCCTCTTCCTGCATCTGGAGGTGCAGATGTCTGTGATGGTGGGGAGACTGACTCCAACAGATTTCTGTGCAACCTTCACCACTCTCTGCAAAGCTTTTCTTTCTGCAGCTTTCTGCAATTTCAGCTACTGTTTAGATGTGTTGTGCTAAATTTAGCTTTTTCAGGTAATTCCACATTTTTGAGCTCATTTTAGCTCTTTCTGCTTCCTTCTGGTAACTTCTTTCTGCCTTTCCAGCTATGGTACTTTTCAGCTATTTTTTTATAGCTAATTTCATCTGTTTTAGCTAATTTTTGTGCTCATTTCTGCTTATTTAAACCTAATTCAGCAAATATGTGCTCTTTCTGCTTTCTTCTGCTAACTTGGGCTTGTTCTTCCATTTCAGCTACATTTTAGCGTGTTTTAGCTAATTTCATCTGTTTTAGCTAATTTTTGTGCTCATTTCTGCTTATTTAAACCCAATTCACCAAATATATGCTCTTTTCTGCTTTCTTCTGCTAACTTGGGCTTGTTCTTCCATTTCAGCTACATTTTAGCATGTTTTAGCTAATTTAATCTGTTGTAGCTAATTTTTGTGCTAATTTCTGCTTATTTAAACCCAATTCACCAAATATGTGCTCTTTCTGCTTTCTTCTGCTAACTTGGGCTTGTTCTTCCATTTCAGCTACATTTTAGCGTGTTTTAGCTAATTTCAGCTGTTTTTCAGCAAGTTCTTCTGCAGTAAGCGTTCACACTGTATTTTAGCAGGAAATGCAATTCCTCTACTTCTTAATTTGCCTTTAGACTCAACTGGTCCAAAGAACTGCTAGCTGTAGTTAATTTATCTTGTGTTTTTTTTCTTGTCATGAGAAATACAAAGTAGGCGAAAAAAAAACTGCAGTAAAAACGCTGAGATGGTAACAACAGCAAAGTCCAGAGTTGGAGTTGGAGCCGAGGCGGAAAAAGGAGATGATTGCACCTCCTTGTGTTAAATCACCATTGTAGATTGACATAAAAGTGCTGTCAAATTAGCATCAGGTCGGAATCGGTGGCTTGTCGGAGCTGAAAGGCTGACCAGGCCTGACTAATGGGAGATAAAAAAAGACCTGAAAGAGGAGGAGCTGGACCTGTAGCCACACAAGTTAACATCAAGCACCAAATGCTGCCTTTCTTGCAGAAAGACGAGATGAATAGAGAACAAACCGTTAGATTTCACTTAATCGTTAAAACCTTTAGCTTCTAACATTTGAACTCGTCAAGTTTTATTTTTACATCCAAACCGACGTTTTTCTCTTGAAATGATTTGACTTTAACGATTACGAGGTCTATAAGGTATAAGGGCATTAGTTTGGTTAGAATAGATGAGATTAAGCAAATGTATGTTAAAGGCGAAGGGAGGTGACGAAGACCAACACGAATGTGTACGTCTCGTCATGCACATCCACGTGCATGACGAGGTTTCCTTTGAGTGCCTGGATGAATCACGTTGTTGTTAGCAGCTTAATCACCCCTGACAACAGACTAATTAAGAGACGCAGGAATCCAGCGATTCTCCGTGCCAACATCTCCCCGTTGGGCCCTCCTTCCCTCCATCGCTCCCCTCTTGACGGCCCCTTCTCAAACGTACCCCCTTTACCCGCTCACACTCGTTTCTTTGATGCCACTCTCTCATTCGGAGTGAAAGTCTTTTGGCTGCTGTGAAACTCTGAATTTTTCTGAGCATCTGAACAAGCTTGTCCCATGTTGTTCAACACTTTTGGCTCTGTGGTTGAACTGCTCGTGCACTCTGGACACATCGACTGTTAAATCTTCTTTAACAGGTTTCTCACCCTATTTGAAGAATTCACACGCTCTTAAACCTCTCCAAAATCACAGGCGTAGTTTGTCTTTTTACTCGTAACGATGGGATTGTATAAAAAAAGTCTATTTGTAGCAGTAATGCCAGCCAAGCATAGTTACTTTTAATGATAAATAAAATTTAAAAAACCCAGAGAAATTAAATTTTCTGCAAAAATGCAGTGTGAATGCTTATTGCAGAAGAACTTGCTGAAAAACAGCTTAAAGTAGCTAAAACCTTTCTGAAATGTAGCTGAAATGAAAGAACAAGCCTAAATTATCAGAAGAAAGCAGAAAGAACACATATGTGGTGGATTGGGTTTAATTTAGCAGAAATGAGCATAAAAATGAGTAAATTAGCTAAAACAGCTGAAATTAACAAAACATAGCTGAAAAGTAGCTGAAAAAGCAGAAAGAAGCTTAATCTACCAGAAGGAAGCAGAAAGAACTGGAATAATATCAAAAATGTGGAATTAGCAGAAAAAGCTAAAATTAGCATCAAAAGAGCTAAATAGTAACTGAAAGAGCAGAAAAAGCTGAAACCAGCAGAAAAATGTTGAAAAGAATATAACAAGCTGAAATTAGCATAACAAGTGAATTAGGCTGCATTAGAAATTATTAAAACAGCTGAAATTGGCTAAAAATGGTTGCTGAAAAGTTAGAGCAACCTTAAATTACCATAGCAGAAGAAAGCAGAAAGAACACTTGTTTGCCCTGGTAGGCCGAAAAAAGCAGAAATGAGCACAAAAAATCTGGAAATTGTTTGAAAAAAGCTGAAATTAGCACAAACAAAAAAAATCCAGCTGAAAAGTGGCTAAAAAAGTAATAACCGCAAAAAAGCTTAAATTATCAGAAGGAAGTAGAGAGAGTGCATTTTTGCTGAACTAGGTTGAAAAACATTGAAATGAGTGCAAAAATGTGGAATTAGCCAAAAAAGCTAAAATTAGCATAAAACGACTAAACAGTAGCTGAAATAGCAGAAAAAGCTGAAACTTGCATCAAAAGCTGAAAGGAGCAAAACAAGCTGAAATTAGCAGAAAGAAATTAGAAGAAGCACAAAAATGTTGTAGTTAGCAGAAAGAATCTGAAAGGAACACAAAACAGCTGAAAAAAAAAAAAAAACAGCTGAAATTAGCTGAAAGTATCTGAAAAAGTTAAAATTTGCACCAGGAAGCTGAAAGAAGCTGAACCAGAACAAACTGTGAAAAGAGCAGTAAAAGGTTGTAAACAGATCTAAAGATTTGAAGGATGTAAAACGAGAAAATAGTCAGAAAAGGCTAAATATTTCAAAAAGCTAAAATTGCACCAATACCAAAAGTCACAGCAGGATTGTCCTGAAAGAGCTGAACGTTTTGAATTATGATTTGATGAAATAGTTTGATCACAATAGAGTGAATGTTTTATAAATATTCACACGATAATTTGTTCCCTTCCTTCAGCAGAACTTTATATGATCGTTTAAACCTGCATAAACTATCTCAAACCAGACTGGTCATAAGAGTTTCCATAATCGTCATAGCGACAACAAATGTTTTCTCTCTGTGGTGAAGTGTTCAGCACGTGCACCCGTCCAGGATAAGCACTGAAATGCCAGAACTTGACTGAGCAGAGTGCACTGACCTGCAGACTGACGTGCACCACTGTTTATAAAATACACTCCTCAGTTTTGATTTCTGTGCTTTCCCTCCTTATTATTCCCCTCATCTCTGCCTCTCCCTCCCTCCCTTGGAGTTTTCTGCTTCCCTTCCTGTGAATGATCAGTTTTGTCCACAGCAAAGACGAAACAAAAGTCCAGTCCTCCACAACCTGAATGGCATTCAAACTAAAAATGTCAACAGGACCTGTGCACAGATTACCAGAACATTTTTCTTTTGGCACGAATGTCAGGGTAACAAAGTGAAAGAGCTTAATGCAGACACATTAGGCAACATGTTCAATACGTGGCACAGGCTGGGGCTGTGAAGGTCATCGACGTCTCCAAGGTCACGAGGCTCACCTAATGTGTTTCAGAATGTGGACCAGAGAAGATGCATGCTGAGCGCTGAACGTCTCTGCTGAAGTTCACCGAAACTGAGTTTTTAAAGCCGAAACAACACTAATGTTGCCTAAATGCTAAAAGTAGCAGAATAGTAGCTAAATGTAACATAAGAAGAAAAAAGTAGAGCCTAAAAATGCTGAAGCAGATTAAAAGAGAACAATATTTTAAGAAATTGAAACGATTTCAGTGTATTTCTACGGGGAAAATATTAGTAAAATAGTATAAAAAGTCTACAAGTGACAAACGCCAGAAGTCGTAGCTTCCATCTCCTGAACGATGTGAGCTGCTGAAGTGGCACAAACTACTCAGAAGTTGTTGAACAGTCATGCAGCCAGATGTTCATGCTGCTTGAGCATTCACACAGTGATGTGGTGCAGCCATCTTTGGCTTGAACTCAACATTTGGCACAACTCAGACTTTTAATCTGTTCTGTTTTGATTCACGTGCGTTCTCCATCTCACCAGGAGCCCGACAAATGTTTCGAGTGCGACTCCCAGCATCCCTACGACCCGTACCGCCACAGACACAGCCACCGCATTCAAAACGTCATCTACCTCATGGACGGGAACGAAGACCACACCTGGTGGCAGTCATTCAACGGTGCGTGGCAATCCAGACCGACGTCATCAGTTTGTCATTCTTGCTCTTTATACGGGACGTATTAGAAGAATATATTTAGACGAAACAGCCCAGAAGCTTTTGAGACATAAACGTCCTTTTAATGCACGTATATGAAGCATTCTTCAAATATTACCGTACGGTTCACCCGGTAATTCTTGACTAAATGCAGGTTTTGTTTGGTGTTTATTAACGTTTTCGGTCTTTTCAGGTAAGGAGGACGTCAGCATCAGGCTGAACCTGGAGGCTGAATTTCACTTCACACATCTCATCATGAAGTTCAAGGTGCGAGACCGGTCTCTGCAGTTTCTGTGAACCGTCCCGTCTAAAACTACGAGGCTAGCTCTTTATAATCCTTGATGCATAATCAATAATAAATTACCGGACAAGAGATCTACTTTTTTTTCTACGTTGGGGCGGCTGTGGCTGAGCGGTTAGAGCAGTCGTCCTCCAATGCAAGAGTTGGGGGTTCGAATCCACCAGCAGTCACATGCTGAAGTGTCCCTGGGCAAGACGCTGAACCCCTCATTGCCTCCGATGTGTGTCCCATCGGTGCATGAATGTGATAAAACTCTGATTAGTCTCACAGAGCAAACCAGAGCAAAAAAAGGTGAGTTTTTAGGTGGGATTTAAAGAACTGTACCGACTCTGCAGAACAAATTTCAATGGGCAGATTGATCCAGAATTCTCTTGTTGCAATACATTTGTTAGCCTAAATACGCACACACACAAAAATATACTGAAATATTTAGCTTTTCCAGAGTCTAGCTCTGTAAAATAAATTAAATATGTCCTGATTCATGCTCAATAATCCAGGTAGATGAATCTAACGAGGTTGAGTCAGGTCCTCTGGACAGATTCGTCTTCAACAAAGAAGAATCTGTCCAGAGGACCTGACTCAACCTCGTTAGACAATTTAAAAAGTTTTAGCCAATCTTAATCCAAGTTGTTTTTAATGTATTTGTCCTAGATGTTTAATTTAGTTTCACTGAATGAATGCATAGTTCTTAATTTATTTATTTATTTTTTTCAATTAGGAACATTGGGGGCCAGATGGAGATAATCCAAAGGCCACTTTTGGCCCTCAGGCCATATATTGCCTAGTCTGGTCTCGAGAAAGAAAAGCTAATCTCTAAAACCAAATGCTAATTTCTTGTCTTGCATTAATTTTTTTGATAAATGTTCTCGGTGTTCAGAAAACTGAAATTCACCTCAATGTTCTGTTAGATTTAGAAGGACCACACGTGCTCGTAGAGTCACACGTGTCCAGCTGTGTGTTTGTTGTGTACACTCAAAAACCCAGCCAACACAAACGTACGCGTCTGTTGGTTGAGCTAACATCGAGTAAAAGCCTTTGGTTCTGTGATGGATGACAAGAGAAAATCATCTTTCACTTTTAATCGATGTTTTCAGTGAACTCCACACCATTGGTTTATGATTATTAATGGATGTACTTTTTTAAAAACCTCTTTAGACTTTCCGCCCCGCAGCGATGATCATTGAGCGCTCGGCAGATTTTGGCCGCACGTGGCGCCCCTACCGCTACTTTGCCTCCAACTGCACCAGAACTTTCCCCGGGATCCCCGCCAACGGCTTGCACCAAATAAACAACATCATCTGCGAGGAACGTTACTCCGACATCGAGCCCTCGACTAACGGAGAGGTGAGTTAAAAAAGTTACAGTAACAACGTTCTTATCACATCTTTTATTCACTAATGTCTAAAGTTATGCATCATAATTGCCCTAGATCAGGGCTATTCAACTGGCGGCCCGGGGGCCAAATCAGGACCGCGGATGAACTCAGTTCGACCAACCAACGATTTCATTTTTAAATAAAACTAGAGTTTAAACCATAAAACAAACTTAATGGCAACAACTGCTGGATGTCTGTCCCCTGAGCTCTTGGCCTTCAGTAACTGTGGCCCCCTGAGCAGTTTAGTTGAATAGATAGTTACATAAAGCAGTAAAATTAGTAATGAACTAATGCTTTCGTTTTTATATTTTTTCATTTTTATTTTCTAAGTGATTAATTATATCTGGGAAGACTTCAAACCCAAGTGCCATGTTTAAATCAATCCAGTTGGAGAACCTGCTCGGTGGCCAGGCCAGCTCGTATTAGCATAACAAAATGAAAATAACATATGACTCTACATTTTCTGCATTCGGTCTCTGCAGCAACATGTTTGCTTGTAGAAGTTGGGCATGATTATTTATGAGCGCGAGTGATTTGATGAGATGCAAACGAACAGAGCTGTGAATAAACTGGTTTTAACGGCAGCTCACCACTGTTTATCATCATGATGTTGGCTCCAACCTTGAACCCCAACATGGCTTCTTTGTGCATAAAGCCTTTTGCAAATGTTCTGCAGAGATCATGATCTGTAGTTCAATGCTATTTTATTTAGTTTGTGTTTTATCTGTGTTTCAGGTCATTTTTAAAGTTCTGGACCCGGCCATTCCTGTAGAAGACCCCTACAGCCTGGACATTCAAGGTCAGTGAGGACTTTGTGTTTAAACATCACAAACAGCTTCATTGGAGTACGAGAGAAAAGTTTCCTGGAAATGTCACCTTGACATTCATTCTGGTCATAAACAAAACACTGTGTGTTATGAATAACACT
>NC_056508.1:44656393-44662277 GCF_014905685.2 Nematolebias whitei | reverse complement strand
CTATCTACCTATCTATCTACCTATCTACCTATCTATCTACCTATCTATCTACCTATCTACCTATCTATCTATCTATCTACCTATCTATCTACCTATCTATCTACCTATCTATCTACCTATCTACCTATCTATCTACCTATCTATCTACCTATCTATCTATCTACCTATCTACATACATACATACATACATACATACATACATACATACATACATACCGGTATATATACTTTGACAAAATAAATGCCACAGAATAACCCACTTTTGTTTATTTTTTGTTTACTCTGAAAAATGTTTTAAATTGCTGTTTGTCTTTGAAGGCTTTGTGAGCGACTGTGTCTGTTTTCTGGAAACCTTGTTCTGTTCTCACAATTCTTTTGTAATTTGGTCTCATTTTCGTGCTCTGCGTTTTATTTTTTTATATACTTGTGACCATTTCTGCTGTGTTTACCTTGAAAACTGATCACTTCTTTTTTAACTAAACATTTTCTATTTATTAATTAAACCAATATTTTCAGAATGTAGCAACTGGGTTATTGTGTATTTGTAAATGAGTGAGTTCCTGGTTTCAGTTGAATCGAAGATATTCAATTTCTGCAAAAATGAACCTTCCGTCAGGTTTTATTCATAATTCTTTTTAATTCACCGTTTGCTTTGTTTTAGGCACACAAACACCAAAAATCGGGGGAAAAAGTACATTTTGAAAAACTAAAAAACGTATTTAAAATATGTACGTATAAACATATTGTTTGTTAGAGTAAAAACATTTCTCATAAAGTTATTTTTTCTTTCAGAACTTTTGCGCATTACCAACCTGCGAATTAACTTCACAAAGCTCAACACCCTGGGAGACGACCTGCTGGACCGTCGCTCAGACGTCCTGCAAAAATATTACTACGCCATTTATGAGCTGGTTGTCCGAGGGAGCTGCTTTTGTTATGGACACGCTTCTGAGTGCGCCCCGGTGCCGGGGGTGAACACCCGGGAGATCGGCATGGTGAGTTAGTGAACTGGAACACCACAATACTGTTTGTTGATCGGCTCAAGTATGGGTTTACTGGCCGGAAACGACCAGGTAAATAATCAGTGACGGGTTTATTAAGAACAATAAAAACAAACTACAAATATATGTGGTTGAAAATCTGGAATTTCTCAGAATGATCTAAAGTCAAAAATTGAAATGCAAGAAAGCACATTAATCCATTGGCTCACTGTCAAGTCCAAAATTGAATTCAAAATCTTACTTCTAACCTACAAAGCTCTCAACACCCTAGCTCCATCTTATAGTACAGATCTTATTGTTCCCCATTTCCCCAACAGAGCACTTCGCTCTCAGACGGCAGATTTACTTGTGGTTCCTAGAGTTTCTAAAAGCAGAATGGGAGGAAGATCTTCCAGTTCTCAGGCTCCTCTCTTGTGGAACCAGCTTCCAGTTTCTGTCCATGAGGCTGACACAATGTCCAGTTTGAAGACTGGGCTCAAGACTTACCTTTTGTTTTATAAATCCTATAGTTAGAGTTGGCTTGTTAGGCTTAGACTACTGGAGGACAAATTGACCTCATTTCTTTAAAATAATTAAAATTTAATAATTTTCATTTTGATAACATTTCTATCCTAACATGTGATTCTTGACCTGCCATTGTGTATCTGTTCCTCCTTCCTGTTCCTCTCAAACCCAGCCGGTCGAAGCAGATTGAGCTTGTCCTGATCCTGGTTAAAATCCTGATAAAGGTTTCTTCCTCACGAGGGAGTTTTTCCTTTCCACTGTCGCCTTCATGCTCGCTCAAGACGAGAGTTCTGTGATGGAGTTAAACTCAAAGCTCCTCAGATAAATAATGTTAAATCATTATTTTACATATGGATGTTTCTGATCAGTGCCCTGAAATGACTTCTGTTGTGACTTGGTGCTAAATAAATAAACTGAATTGATTGTGAATTTTTCCATGTCGATCAAACTCGTTATACTGCAATTCCAGAAAAAAAAATATTTACCTCAGAAAAAAACATTTTTAAAAGACAAATCATTCTGCTCAAACTAAATGAGGCAATCAGCAAAGGTTAAATAATAATTGTTTAAAAAAAATGACCAGAAACTACTGTGTTTTTTCAGTTATTTAGTTAGTTTATCTTTTTATTTTCTCTGTGTGATTTATGTTTTATTCTTCTGCCCCTTGTGTTTTGGCTCAGATCCCTGTTTTCTTGCCAGTTCTCATTCTTACTCTGTTGTTCAGTCAGTTACCACTTACACCTGTTTCTAATTAGTAATCGCTCAGGTGCTGCCGCTTTCCACTCGCCCCCGTCCTATTTAAACCATCTTTAATCACCACTTCTACAGCAGTTCATTGTCTTGGTCCTCCCGCTTGTGCTCCCTGTGTTTGTGAGTCGTTTCTGCCATGTCAGCCCTTTACTTAATAAAACAAGTTTTATTTTATCCGAGCTCATCGTCTCCTGCATCTGGGTTCAGTCCCTTCATCACTTTTAATTTTACATTTATACCTGATTTAAATTTTAATGAGATTAAGAAAATTATGAGGCTGATGAAGTCTTTTGGATGAAAGACGAATCGTTTCTCCCTAAAGGAAACTGGTCCAGATCACATGATTGAACCATTTTTGTATTTTTCTACCTGTATGATTGAGCTGGCAAACTTTTTATTTATTTACTTTTTGGTTGGAGATCTTTTTTAAGGACGGTAAAGAAAAGCTGGACAGCTTCAAACGTTGAACCATTTGTGCAGAAACAGTGACGTCATCATCCAAATATGAAACTTCCCATTCAAAAACCAAGTGCATAGATCAATTTTTATTGTTCCATAGACATGCATAACTCTTGTTTTTATCAAATAAAATAAATGTATATGCCTATTGTAAATGTTGGTAACTCAAAGACAAAACCACAAAATTAAAAGACGGTTTACCTTTAACTCATCATCGTTTAGTAAGTTTATTAAAATCTTGATTCAGAGGAAAATACATGTTTTCAAAAAATGAAGCTCAAAGAATTGTGGGATAGAAAAATATACATCTTTCATGAAGAACGGTTCTTGAATCATTTTTTATTTACGGCTCTTCTCGTCATCTGAAGTTGGACTCGGCAGGAAACAGACCTCAGCCTGTTGGCGCCACAAAACGTTTCAGTGACAACTAACCTGGTTTGTTTATTCGGCGACGTTTCGTTCTCTTTGCACAGCTCGCACTGATTCTTTTCTTCTGATTCTGCTGTTTCAATTGGCCAGATTCACGGCCGCTGCGTTTGCAAACACAACACTGAAGGACTGAACTGCGAGCGCTGCAAAGACTTCCACAACGACTCTCCCTGGAGACCAGCGGAGCCCGGAGAGCCACACACCTGCACAAGTACAGCTCACATGCACTGTTACATGCGCACAAAAGCTCTTGCAGTTTTCTCACCTTCTCAAGTGTCGGCTTTAGAATGATTTTATTTTCTGCAATTCTTTGTTCACATTTCCTGCTGCGTTTCTCCAGAGTGCAACTGCAACGACCACTCGAGCCACTGCCACTTTGACTTGGCCGTGTATTTGGCAACGGGCAACGCTAGCGGAGGAGTTTGCAACAACTGCCAGCACAATACGATGGGACGCAACTGTGAGATGTGCAGACCGTTCTACTACCAAGACCCCAACAGGGACGTTAAGGACCCACATGTTTGTGTTGGTGAGACCTTTTCCTTCAACGTCACAGGAATATCCGTTTGGCTACTTCAGCTCTTGTGTTTTCTGATCTCGGTTTTTCTTTCAGAATTACGACACAGTTATGACGGTGAGAGCCCTGTCATAATTTAAAACCAGTTATAAATATTTAAGCTTTACTTTAAATATACAAAAAACAGAAATTACTGTCTCAGTAGCGTTCCAAAGTAGTGAAAGAAACATTTGTTGCCTCGACTGCTGCAGAGCTCTTTTAACATTTTCTTTTATTCACACGGACGGACGCCCCGTTGGAATGCGACTCGTTCGATCGCTCATGAATTGCACCTTTTCTCATTGAACTCCATAAATATGAATAATTGCCTAAAACAAATACACTTCGAAATTGCTTGCGTGCATTGTGATGCTTTGGTCTGCAAGAAGCTTCATTTAAAAAAAGGCTGCCTGTTCACTTTCGTAATGATTTCAAGATTATTTTACTTTTAAAGCTTTAAATGGCTTCGTACCCAGTTATTTAATGGGTCTTTTGCACTTTTATAATCCAAACGGAGCACTGAGATCCTCCAGTCGGATGCTTTTAGTGCAGCCGAGGGCTAAATTAAAGCGTAGCCCCCAGACTCTGGAACAATCTGCTCATTGATATTCGTTCAGTTCTTTAAATATCACATAAAAATCTCACTTTTTACACCGACTTTCAATTTTCATTTGAGTTCCATCAGAACCGATTACGTGTGGTATTTTATCGTTTAATTTGTTCTTAGCCTTTTTAATTACACTTGTGGTTTTTAATGTTTGAGCCTTCGTTTGTTATTTTTGCTAGAGTTCCTGTTTGTGAAGCACGTTGGTCGACATTGTTGTTTTAAATGTGCTATATAAATAAAGTTGACCTTTTTTTTTGCTGGTTCTGCCACCCCTCTGCAAATGTCTCTACTTGAGACTTTTTTAATCTTCTAAAAGTCCCTCCATTGCTTTTTTTTTTTTTTAATTCAACCGTCATCTATACAGGTTAGTGTCATTGAGCCTCGGGGACTCGTTTACCAGAGAGACCTGAGCTTTATCTCTGTTTTAAATGATCATTATGTTTTAAATTGTTAAACAAACAAACAAAAAACTTAAATTTGTATGAATCATTTGTGAATGTCTATTGTTGCCGTTGTTATCCACTGTTGTCATTGAGTTCTCGTGACTCAATGGGATTAACTTGTATAAATAAAGGTTGAATGAAACGTCCTTCTCTCACTTAACTTTTTTAATTTGATCCTGTTTTGTTCTTTAGCGTTATTTCCCACTGCCAAAGACGAAACGATATTGTT
Source organism: Nematolebias whitei (assembly GCF_014905685.2). Taxonomy (NCBI): domain Eukaryota; kingdom Metazoa; phylum Chordata; class Actinopteri; order Cyprinodontiformes; family Rivulidae; genus Nematolebias; species Nematolebias whitei. The sequence continues at coordinate 44,657,299 of NC_056508.1, read as the reverse complement.
TTTATTTTGCATATTCGTTTGTGAGCAAAACGTCTCATAAACTACTGAACTGGCTTTAGTGGGACTTTCAGAAATCAGCTGTGGACATTCGTCTCTAACAGAATACATTTTGGAGTCAACATAATCCAAGATGGCTGCTACAACCAAGTGATTTTAGACAACGCAAACAAATTTTACAATATTAAGCTGAAATTTGTTGTGGTGGAAGCTAAGACTCATCCCTAACACACACTTTGAACACGAAATTTTATGCACAACATTAGCAGTAACTGTTGGCATCAATGTTGTCTGTCTGTTAGCGACATCTCTCTTTAGCCAGCAGACAGATTTGATGGAGCTCTCTCAAAAAATAAATAATTGGATGTACATCTATAACTGAATATCTTTTGGAGTCATCCCAGTCCAAGCTAATCATCAGTATCCAACATAAAAATAGTTAGACCTTTGTAAATGTTACCAGTTGTTCTAAAACCTGAGTGGCAGCAGCAGAGAATAATCTCCGAGGTATATTCTGAGCTCTCACATTATATTTAGAATAACAACAACAAAACAAGCAATAATGGCATGATCTGACCAAACTTCTTAGTCCATCCTTATCATCCTGGTGCTCATGTCCAGTCTTCACTGTGTGAGAGGCGGGGGACACCCTGGACAAGTCTCCAGTCCTTCACAGGGACACACAGAGACAAACAACCATTCTCTCTCTCTCACTCACACCTAGGGACAATTTAGAGTTACCAATCAGCCTAACATGCACGTTTTTGGTCTGTGGGAGGAAACTGGAGTAGCCGGAGAAAATCCACACATGCACGGAGAGAACATGCGAAAGGCACCCAGCTGGGATTTGAACCATGGTAACCTGCTCACTGAGAGGCGGCAGCTCTACCAACTGCACCACCGTGCTGC
>NC_056508.1:44619047-44656293 GCF_014905685.2 Nematolebias whitei | reverse complement strand
CGGATCGGTGATATCTGTACCGATAGCGATATTGGTATCGGATCGGTGCATCTCTAAATGACACCAGTTTTGATAAACCCACATTTTCTTCTCTCCTCTTTTCTGTCATCACTGCATTAAGAAACACTCCTGGAAGAACGACGGCCTCCTGAGTACTGACGGTCCGTCTGAGTGGACAGATATTTACTTACACAAACCCTAAAATGATATTTTTATGATCTTTGTGGTGGGATGTTTTATTGCAGTCCAATCAGAAAGGCTGACATTGTGCACATTGGTATTGTGATTCATTGTGCAGCCCGAGTATAAACTAAATCTGAGTAAATGTTTGTATCTGCAGCCTGTGACTGTGACCCGGTGGGATCGTTAGAGGGGGGTGTCTGTGACAGCCACACTGACCTGAACATGGGGATGCTCAGTGGACAGTGTCGCTGCAAAGTAAATGTAAAAGGCATGCGCTGCGACAGCTGCAAGACGGGCTATTACGGACTCAGCCAGAGCGACCCACTCGGCTGCCAGGGTACGTATCGGTGCTTGCTCTTCGTTCATCTTGAATCAAATTATATTTCTGGCTTTAGAAGCAACCGGCTAAACTCAGTTTATGTGTTTCTGCATCAGCTTGTAATTGTGATCCTCGTGGCATCATTATGACGGACGCTCCTTGTGATCAGATCAGCGGAGACTGCTCCTGTAAAAGATACGTCACAGGTCGTCACTGCAACCAGTGTCTGGTTAGTAACTTTTCTCCTCATTCACATTTTTATGTCAAAGCTTTATGGCAACCGAGGGCTCTGATGAGCTCAGATCTAACTTCGTTTAGGTAGATCTGTTGTCAAATTCTTAAACCTGAACTGCCTTGCCCTCTCATTGTAAAGGTAGCAACTCAGACTTTAAAGTGAAAGGATATTTTTTTCCATCAACCATTTATTCAAGGTTAAATATCTTAGAAGCACTTCATAGTAATGTGTTATTGTGCATCCTGGTTTTAAAAGCTGGTTTCCTTCCCTGTAGCCTGAATACTGGGGGATCAGTAATGACCTGGGGGGCTGTAGACCTTGTGACTGTGACTTTGGTGGAGCCCACAACAACAGGTAAAAACACAGACGGTTTAAAAAATAAAAATATAGGCCGAGCATGCTTTGAAAGAATGCATATTGCTCATCTCTTGTCAGAGTTTTACACTAAGATCATTTTATGCTGAGACGGAACAGAGTTACATTTGTTTTGGTCAAACCTTGCAAATGATGTCATGCACAATTTGAGATCTCTCTGTTATGAATCACTTCCAGCTACCATGATCCCAAATTTTAACTCAATCTCTGAAAAACTGACTGAGTTAGTCATTTTTGTGTTGGCTCTTCTTAGTTGGCTGTGGTGGCCATCTTATATTGAGATGACTCAAAAAAGTCAATCAGCTGTAAATACAGTAGTCCCTCGTTTATCGCGGGGGATCCGTACCCTGAAATATATATGTATGCTCTAAAAGAGCACAGCATGTCATGATTTCAGCTCCCTCTGCCTCAGCTGATCTGTTCCACCTGCAAGCGCTCTTGGCCACGCCCACTTCTCCGCTCCACATGGTGAACAGCTGATCAGCTGCAGCAGGAAGTTTATCCTGCAGTGTGGGCTGCACAAAGGTTCACGTGATAAATAATTTAAGATAATTCATTAAAAAAAAAAATCCATGCCAATCATGTGGCTCATCCATCAATCAGCCAATTGTGTGTCATGTCCAATCTTATTTTGAGGGGAGTACTTAGGGGAGTGGTGGCGCAGAGGTTAGATAAGGTGGTCCTGTGATCAGAAGTCACCGGTTCAACTCCCTGTACCAACAACATCAAAAATGTGGGTGGGAAAGATGAAGCATCCAAACCTGTCTCCACCCTCATTTGCCCCACTCAGGGTCCTTGAGCAAGGCCCGTAACCCCCACTCTCTGCTCCCCCGGGTGCCCCAGACAGCAGCTCGGTGGTCTGTGGTTGCGTCAGGAAGAACATCTGGTGTAAAAATAAATAAATGCCAAGTTTTCGTGCAACTTGGTTCGCTGTGGCGACCCCTGAAGAAGAGAAACATACTTTGAGAGTTTCATTCAAATTGTCTTTTGGTGCATGAGATATTTTGCTAACAGACAAATAATGTTGACACCATCAGTAATTGCCTTTTTTTTTGTGCAAAACTAAGAAAAGAAACATTTTTACAGCTTTTTTTTTTTCTGACTCTCCAGGTGCATGATGGACAGTGGGCAGTGTGACTGCAGGAGGCATTTGATTGGTCGACAGTGCTCAGGGGTGCAGTCTGGGTATTTCTGTGCTCCTCTTGACTTGTACAAGTACGAGGCTGAAGATGCCACAGGACTCTCCCCCAGCGACTCCTCCCTGTCGGTGAGCTCAGCAGCGTGATTTATGCTTATCGTTACTGAAAGGTACATTTTATTTTGTAAACCAGGGACTAAAATGTTTTTTTTTTCCTACAGGCAATAAACAAACACACACATTCAGACCCAGACTCACTTTTAGACACTAAGACTTTTACCATAATTGTGTCTTCTATAGGAAAAAAAGTTATTTTTCTCTGACTGCAGTCATGAACCGCAGTACTTTTTATTCTGTTGAAGAGGTTTGTTTGAAATAAAGTGCACTTTACTTTTATAGTCGTGATACCACTGACATCTAGGACTATGATGAAAACGTTGTTTTTAGCACCGACTGAAAGTTGAAGTTCAAGCTGATTGTCAGTTTGATCCAGTGACATTGATTTAAAAGTCAATTATTTTTATGGTGGACTCTACAATTGTGTGGTTTAAACAGCAACATGAAAATTCTTGGAAACTCTTAAAGTGCTCTTTTCTGTTGATAAAGTCAATGTCAGAGCTATTAAAAGTAATTTATAAAGTCAATGTCAGAGCTATTAAAAGTAATTTATTTAGTTCAACCTTGGTGCATAGTGGCTCAAGTATCTATATGTGCAGTCTTCTTTCAGCTTTTCCCTCTTCAGGGTCTCCACAGTGAGTCATCCTCCTCCATCTCACTCTGTCCTCACTCCAACTACCTCCATGTCCTCTCCAACTGTGTCCATACATCTTTTCTTTGTCTTTTTTCTGGCAGCTGCATTTATAACTTCCATCTACCAATATACCCACTGTCCCTCCTCTGGACATGTCCAAACCACTGTCCCTCCTCTGGACATGTCCAAACCATCTCAGTGTGTCCTCTCTAACTTTATCTCCCAGTTGTTCAACTTGTGCTGTACCTCTGATGATCTCATTCATAATCTTCTCCATCCTTGTCACTCCTAAAGAAGAACCTCAACATCTTCATTTCTGCCACTTCCAGTTCTGTCTCTTGTCTTGTTGTCCATGTCTCTGTCTCCAGACCATACAACATAGCTGGTCTCACCACTGTCTTGTAAACTTTTCCTTTGACCTTTGCTGACACCCTTTTGTCTCAAATCACTCCTGAAACTTTTCTCCATCCACTCCATCCTGCCTGGACTCTCTTCACCTCTTTACCACACTACCTGTTTTCCTGGACAGTGGAACCCAAGTACTTGAAGTCCTGCACCTTTGTGGCCTCTGCTCCTTGTAGCCTCACTGCTCCACCTCCTCCCTCTCATTCACACATGTGTCTGATCTGTTTTCATGTTGCTGTGTTCATGTGTGCTCACCTGCTCACACAGACCCATGTTTGTGCTGCTGTTCCGTGTATTGTTTTTATTCTTTTTGTGCTGTTAGTGCTTAGCGTATTTTTAGCTGATGTTTTTCTTAGTTCATAGTCTTAGTCCATATCTTGACTCTTATTGCTGTTTTTCTTTTACATTTTGTTGTTGGATGTAACTGGGACCCTGTTTACATAATTTCATTCCACCACATGTACCACATGTGGTGGAATGACAATAAAGAATATCTGTATCTGTACTCTGTCTTACTACGGCTGACTTTCCTCTTCTTTCAAGTGCATACCTCCACCTCTCCAAGTTATCTTCCACCAGTTTCCTGTTCTCACCACAGATCACGTCATCTGCAAACATCATAGTCCACGGGATTCCTGCCTGACCTCATCTGTTAGTCGGTCCATCACCAGAGCAAACAAGAAGGGGCTCAGAGCTGATCCTTGATGCACTCCCACCAGCACCTTGAAGCTCACTCACTCCTACAGCACATCTCACCTCTGTCCTGCTGTCCTCATACATGTCCTGTACCAGTCTAACATACTTCTCTGCCTCTCCAGATTTCCTCATGCAATACCACACCTCCTCCCTCACCACCCTGTCATATGCTTTTTCTAAATCCACAATGGAGAACTCTCTCCCTGATCTTCATCGTGTGGCTCATCAACTTAATTCCCCTGTAGTTGCTACAACTCTGTACATCACTTCTTAAAAATGAACACCAGCACACTTTTTCTCCATTCCTCAGGCATTTTCTCACCCTCAAAAACGCCATTTAACATTTGAGTCAAAAACTTCACTGCCAGTTTGTATTATCTCTTTTCTTCTTTCTCTTTCATTCTCTTCGTTCATTAGCTCCTCAAAGTACTCCTTCCATCTTCCCATCACACTCTCCTCACTTGTTAGAGCATTACCATTCCTATCTTTAATAAGCCTAACCTGCTGCACATCCTTTCCAGCCTGATCCCTCTGTCTTGCCTGTCGGTATAAGTCCTTCTCGCCCTCTTTAGTGTCCAGCCTTCCATTCAACTCATCATGCCCCTTCTTTGCCTAAGCTACCTCCCTCTTTGCTCTATGTCCCATCTCCTTATGTTCCTGTCTTCTCTCTTCAGTCCTTTCATTGTCATATTTCTTCTTGGCTAATCTCTTTCTTTGAACAGCTTTCTGCACTTCACTAATTCCACCACCAGGTTTCCTTATCATCCGTTCTCTGTCCAGATGACACATCAAGTACCTTCCTACCTGTTTAAGCTGTCTAAGGTGACCATCTTGGATTTGTAATTTGCATGAGGAATGGATAACAACTCGCTCTCAGCTGCAACCATACTAAATTTCAGCTCAATATCTCAAATAATGACTGAATTATAGTCAATTTTGAGTTTTCTTAAGTGGCTGTGGAAGCCATCTTGATCCAAAATGGCTCCAAAATTTAATCAGTTTTGTTCAGAGATCTCTCCACTCTAGGTCATGTGACCTCACTGTGGTAGTTAGAGGCTGTTAAGAGTTCTGTCGGTGTTTTTCAATGCGAAAAACAGCATTTTTGTTTGCAAATTACGTTGCCATGGTAACTCAAAATGTCAATAAAAGTAAGAGCACGCATCACGGTGCCGAGCCGGTCGTTTTGACACAATGTTTGTTGGGGTACACATGGTGGTTTGGGCTATATTAACCTTTATAGAAGAGCAAGACCCTTTTCACGTGGATAATTATAGGTGGCTGCCTTCAGGCAAATCCAATTAGTATTTTTACATAGTCAGGTTGGTCCAAATAGCTTTTTCCTTTAATAAATTAAATAATCATTCAAAAACTGCCTTTTGTTTTGATTTGGGTTATTTTTGTCCAAAATAAAAATTTGTTCAATGATCAGAAACATGTAGAAGTGGAAAAACAGACGATTTGTTAGGGAATGAATTACTTTGTACAGCAGACCATCGGTTAAAACACACTCAAGACCACCAAACCTGTTTTATACCACTCTATTAAGGCCCCCCCATGAGGACATTTATTAGGTTTGTACAAGTAAATGTTTTGAAAAGTGTCATTACAACAAGGACATTAAAACTGTGACAAATTCATCTTATTTGTATCGGCTGTTTTTCTTTTTTTTTAGCTTTTCCTCTTGATTTATATATCTTCTTTACTCTTAAACATCTGTATCCTGCATTTAGCCCTTCAGGCAAGCCCCAACAGCCTATGCCAACATCTCTGCTGCAGGAATGTAAGGAAAACTGACTTCAGTGACTTTGGAATGCTGTAAGAAACACCGGCAACGATGCAAGGAGCAAAGTGCGATGAGATGTTTTTGACGCGTGACATTTTAATGTTGCGACATGTCTTGTTTTGGCTGCTCCTGGATGGAAATGTTCTCACATTCTGAAGAGGAATGGATATTTTAGGTAGAAGAAACCTACAAAAAGCCTGTGAACACTTGTAATCTCACAATATTTTAGAGCTTGATTCTCTCTGTCACGTCAAGCACAACTTAGTATTGTCTGCTCTGTCGCCTTCTTCACGAGTAGAAGTTTTAAACTAGATGTTGTTTTCTGCAGAAGTCCAGTTTTTTCTAAGATGTGCAGCCAGTAAATATATTTTCTGTCATTCTCAGGGCAAAGTCCGTCCTCAGGCAGCCGACGACTGCATCCAGCATCTCAATAACCAGGCGAGGAGGCACCGGAGACACCGGCGCATTTCCAGCTCGCAGCCGTACCAGGCAGCCCTGAGACGCATCCGTCAGCTCCAACAAACAGTACGGGACCGAGAAAACTTTTATTCTTATTTAAGAAGTGTCAGAAGATTGAAAATTTTATTAGTGTGCGAGAACAATTATTTCTTATGATTCCAGGACAAAAACATTCAGTTAGTGTGTTTGTCTGTAGTCAAAATATCTCGTGAGCCACTAGACAGATAAAACGTTCAGAAAGTACCAGTGTCATCTAGAACTTATTAACGTTTAGAGTAAATCTGATTTAAAATGGCTGCAACATCTTATCAACCTCAGCAAACACAAAAATATGTCCTTTTTTACAGATATTGAGCTCAGTTTTGATTTGGTAGTAGCTGAGAGTCAACTACAACACATTATTTGAGCTATAATAGATGTTCATTTAAAATCTCGGCATGCAAGGCCATGAGAGGCATGCAGCCATTCAAGGAATGCTACTTTCATGTTAAGCTTGAGTTTAAAATATCACGGGAGACAGTCCGTCCGTCCATCCATCCATCCGTCCATACGTCCATCCATCCATCCATCCATCGGTCCATCCGTCCATCCATCCATCCATCCATCATCTTCTGCTTTTCTGAAGTCTGGTCTCGGGGGCAGCAGCTTGAGCTGGGAGGTCCAGACATCTCTTTCCACGGCCACCTCTTCCAGCTCTTCTGGGAGGACCCCAGGGCGTTCCAGGCCAACTGAGAGACATAGTCTCTCCAGCATGTCCTGGGTCTTCCCCGGGGTGTCCTCCCTGTCGGACATGCCCGAAGCACCTCCTTACGGAGGCGCCCAGGGAGCATCCTTACCAGATGTCTGAACCACCTCAACTGGCTCCTCCCGATGTGGAGGAGCAGCGGTTCTACTCCGAGTCTCTCCTAAATAGCTGAACTTCTCACCCTGTCTTAAGGGACAGTCCAGCTACCCTGCAGAGGAAACTCGGTCGTCCCTCGCTTCGTGGTTCGTTTATCGCTGATTTTCAAAGTAAGATTGGACAGGACACAGTTGCCTGATTGATGGATGAGTCATGGGTTGTTTATTTAAAATAAATTATTCTAAATGATTTTGCACCATGTGTGCAAGCCCACAAGTGAAGGGGAAGCTCCGTCCTGCAGCTGATCAGCTGATCTTCTCTGCCACGCACGCACATTTCTCCTGCTGCAGCTTTGCTGTCCAGCTGCACTGATCGACTTTTGTCTTCCAACTTCAAATTCAAAGTATGTCACATTGTAAAAATCATCATAATCACAAAATACAAAAGTGTTAAAAGTTATTTTTAGTTATTTTAGAACTTCTTTGTTCAGTTGTTGAAATGTAATTGATCAAAAAGTACATTTCTGCTGCAGAGCTGAAGCTGTGTGACATCCTTTAACGTCCTGCTGCACTTCTCTTCTCTTCTCCACTATTTAAATGTAAATACTGTAACATGTTAAATAATCAAGCCATGCTGTATGGATTCTTTATTTAAAATGTTACTGTATTTAAATTTAAATTGTTTATTTAAGGAGGGAGATTGGGAGTAAGGGGAGTGTGATTGCAGCCTGGCACATCATGACAAAGTTTACTGAACTTGAACTGAACTTGAACTTGGACTACGGTATCCCCACTTCACGGTTTTTCACGACCACTGTACAAAGTCTGAAACAGTCTATTTTAGAAACGTCATAAAATATTGTGATTCTGATTTTAGGTGATGTTTCCCGATCCGTATTTAGAAATAATTTTGTTAAATGACAGTCTTAATTCTCAGACATGAAAGACACTTCCTGTCCTGTCAAAATTTAATAAAGAAAGTCCAACAAAGTGAAGTCAGGTCCTCTGGACAGTTTCGTTTTGTTGAAACGTTTCGTCTTTCATCCAAAAGATTCATCAGTCCGAGGAGCCACAACAAGGGCGGCTGTGGCTGAGCGGTTAGAGCAGTCGTCCTCCAATGCAAGAGCTGAGGGTTCGAATCCACCAGCAGTCACATTCCAAAGTGTCCCTGGGCAAGGCACTGAACCCCTCATTGCCTCCGATGTGTGTCCCATCAGTGTATGAATGTGATAAAACTCTGATTATTCTCTTTAGAATGATTTGTTCAATTAGTTTTGTACAGATCTAGTGGAGCGCTGTATGAATGGGTCAATGAGGCACAGATTGTTGTAAAGAGCTTTGAGTGTCTTGGTAAGATAGAAAGGTGCTGTATAAGTACAGTCCATTTAACAAACTTTGTCTTATAAACAGCACCTTCTCAACCAGTTTGATGGTGCTCGAATGGTTTCTGGAGTCCGCCCTCTCCCCCGCTGACTCAACCATCAAACTGGTTGACCCACCATGTGAAGGTGCTGCTTATAAGACTGAGTTTGTTGTGGCTCCTCGGACTGATGACGTCTTTTGGATGAAAGACGAAACGTTTCCACAAAAACAAACCGTCCATAAGACCTGATTTTTTTTATTTTTTTTTACCAGCTTGATATTAATAAAGAAATGTTTTCTTAGTATTTTGTCCTTTTTTTTTTGTTCTCAGCCGGATGTGACGACAGTTCATAGAGAGCGCGCTCCGGGCCACGTGGTGACATGGACCGGACCTGGTTTTGCTCGCGTTAAAGACGGCGCCGGCCTGATGTTCACTTTTGACAACATCCCCATCGCCATGGAGTATGACATCATGATCCGCTATGAACCTGAGGTGTGCTTGTGTGAAGAAAATTATGTAAAAAAAATAAAAAGAGAGTAAAATTATAAAATGTTACAGTTGTCTAACGTGTCTTTTAGTCCACGGAGGACTGGGAGGCCATCGTTAGCATTACCTCCGTTCATCTGCCCTCAAGCAGCCGATGTGGAAACCTGCTACCGACTGAGCAGCTCTACACTGAAACCATGCTGCACCACAACAGGTACCAACTCTAAATGGATATCCGTGTGTGTTTAAGTCTAAACGAGGTCCATTGCAGCCATATGTTTGTTCACTCCAGGTACCTCACATAGCTGAGGAAAAATTGCATCATTGTTGTCACTTAAACGTGCCCCGGCTCGTAGGTGCTGCGAGTCAGGTGGGCAAACAAAATGAAAAAAGACTTCATCAGAACCAGGTACATGAGGGCAGGAGCTTTCTTTACTGAGGTCTAGATTGTAAAAAACGTAGCGTTTACTCAGAACAAACAAATGGAGGTACATTGTGACTGAGGGGCCATAAATCACAGCCAGTCTTTCACCTGCAGGGCCAGATGCACAAAAACTGTGCACAAAAACATCAATGTGTTCTTTTCTCTTTGCTTTATTGAATCATTCGTATATATGTGGTAAACTCAAACCAGAGTTCCACACACCGCTTCATTTATTGAGAAATGTGGATTAGAGGTGCAAATATTAACCGATTTATACCAATTCATGGATCCACACGTGAATCGTACGGTTTTATATCTCGACACAGATGGTTTATTAGGTCTTTGTGCCAATAACATCAGATCCATGTAGTCGTTAAAAGTCAGCAGCAGGTTAGTTTTTTTACACACAGGAATCTACTTTTAATGACAGAAACGTTATGTTTGTGTGTGAAAAACATATTTTCTGCATTTGTTATAATAAACAATTTATCTTCTAGTTGTGAGTCCGGTTATATGAAAGTGCTTTGCAATTTTAAAACAAAACCTGTCACATGTAAATGAAGGGATGGGCTCAAGTGCAGGCAGACATGATGAGCTCAAGTAAAATCAAACTTATTAAAGTTATGTTAGCAAAGGGCTGACACGGCAGCAACGACTTACAAACTCAGGGGAGAACAAGATGGAGGACAGAGGCATCTGACAGCTAGTCAAGACAATGAAGTGCTGTTGGAGTGGTGATTAAAGATGGTTTAAATAGGACTGGGGGGGGGGCAGCATCTGGGTGATTAATAATTGGAAACAGGTGTAAGTGGTATCTGACTGAAAAACAGAGGAGGCTGACTGAGAGTCAGAATGAGAACTGGCAAGAAAACACAGGGAACTGAACCAAAACACAAGGGACAGAAGAATAAAACACAAAACACACAGAGAACTAAAACCAGGACAAACTTAACGTACCCGGTAACTAAAAACAAACAAAAAGACACAGACTATGGCAAAACCTATTTGTGAGAGAGAGTGCAAAAAATGTGAAATTAGCTGGGAAAAAAAAACTTAAATTAGCATAAAACGGCTAAAGAGTAGCTGAAATGACTGAAACTATCAGAAATAAGCTGAAAGGAGCACAACAAGCTGAAATTAGCAGGAAGAAGTTATTTAGGCTGAAAGTAACAGAAATTACCATGAAAAACTTGAATTTACCTGAAAACAGCTAAAAGTAGCTGAAAAGGTAGAACAAGCTGCAGAAGAAAGCAGAAAGAACATGTTTGCCCAATTTGGCTGAAATAAGCAAAAATGAGCACAAAAAGTGGAAATTATCTAAAAAAAGTTGAAATTAGCAAAAAGACAGTTGAAAAGTAACAAAAATAGCAGAAAGAAGCTGAAATTACAAGTCGGAAGTGGAGAGAACCCCTTTTTTATCTGAATTAGGCTGAAAAAAGTTGAAATGAGTGCAAAAAATGCAGAATTAGCTGAAAAGCTTAAATTAGCATAAAAACAGCTATATAGTAGCTGAAATAGTAGAGAATGCTGAAACTTGCAGAAATAAACTGAAAGGAGCAGCAGAAAGAAGTTAGAAGAACAGCAAAAATGTTGTAGTTAGCAATAAGAAGCTGAAGGGAGCACAAAACAGCTGAAATTAGCTGAATTACAAAAAAAAGTGTGCATAAAGAAGCTGAAGCAGAACAGAATGTGAAAGGAGCAGTTAAAGGTTGTAAACACATCTAAAGATCTTGAGGACGTAAAATGGGCTCAGTTAATTTTCTATGAGGAAAAAAAAAGTCAGAAAAGGCTAAATATTTCAAAAAGCTAAAGTTGCACCAACACCAAACGTCAGGACGGTCCTGAAAGAGCTGAACGTTTTGATTCATGGTTTGTTGAAAGAGCTTGAAAACTGCGGGACGAGAATTGTGCTGAAAAACTTACAGAAGAAAAATGGATCGCAATGTGAATGCTTCACGAACATCCACACAGTGAAAGCTGAATTCAATCGTAATTCGAGGCTGAATCACGTTGCATCAGCTTTTGCTGCTTCAACGAATCCGACGGTTGGCTGTGCTTTGCGACAGCAGAACAAACCAGAGATGCCCAAGCCTAGTGGGGACGCTACTGTGTGTTATTTTGCAAATAAAATACAGTCTGTACCAAAAGTAAATGTCCACAATAGGAACATAAAAGAACCATTTACATCAGGCCTGATGGGTCATTACACTTTCTTCCAGAATCGTTCACATGTCCAGACCATTCTGTTTCGAGCCCAGCAATCGTTACGTGGTCACCATCCGGTTCCAGCGACACGGCGTCGCACACCGACACCTAACTGCTTTTATTCTCATCGACTCGGTGAGTAAGGACCGCTAACACGCTCTGCTCATTATATGCATAGAAAGCCACTGCAAGCCTTTAGATCGGCCTCCTGCGGCTCTATACAGGGCTCGTTTTGTGCGTTTCTGATCAAAACGAATCTAAAAGCACGTCTGATTATTGAGCTTTGTTCAGCTGATTGTAGGAGCAGGTCGACCAGTGCATGCATGCAGAGACATGTCCCCCTACTGGTGGAAAGTTTCAACTCAGAAGTTTTTAACTTACTTTTTCCCAGAGTTGCTTTTTTAAAAAAAAGTATTCAAAGTAAAGTGAGTTTTGGTTTTCCATCAAGAACCAGTCCTACTTTTGGAGTTTTCTTTTCGTTTTGTCATTTGTAGACACACTTTACTTGAAAAGTTCGTTTCTTTCTACCAGTTTTGTTACGTTTCACTTGTTTTTCACCATATTTGCTTAAACTTTCATAATTAATACAAAGTCTTTGGCTTTTCAGGGTTATTTATTGCCAATGATCATCCAGTAGTCTCTGATCTTTTTTTTAACATTATTCTTTTGGATAGCTGGTACTGATCCCTAAATACACGGAGCTTACGGGTTTCCGCGGCAACGGGCCAGCGGCGGAGCAGCACCGGGACGATATGATCCGCTACATGTGCCTGGATTCCTTCCTGATCACACAGATGCCCACTCTGGCCGAAATGTGCACCAAACTCATCTGCAGCATCTCATCCATCATTCACGATGGCGCTCTGCGTAAGTGGACACGAATCGGCACGCTCTAAGTTTAACCCAATAATTACTGATGCGGCGTGTTTCCTGTCCTTTGTGTTCAGCCTGTCAGTGTGACCCTCAGGGCTCCGTCAGCGGTGAGTGTGAGAAGGTCGGGGGTCAGTGTCTCTGTAAACCCAACGTCATCGGGCGGCGCTGCGACCAGTGCGCTCCAGCAACCTACGGCTTTGAAGCAAACGGCTGCACGGGTGGGTCTGGTTTTAGTACTAGGTCAGTAAGTAATCACCAGTGATCGCTTAAATAAGGATCAATGATTAGACACTTTGCCTCCGATACTGTAAAACATATTTCATATAATATTACTGCTTATAACAAAGCACATTTATTTCATCGGATTAATTAGGTTTATGTTGAGGTTTGTTTCAATGCAGTTTAATTCGGGTTATTTCTAAAGCGCTAAGTCGTCTCAGGGCGCTGACCAGAAACATTCACATACATAAAAAGTCAGTTAGTAAAAGTTATATATCTAAGGAAGCAGCAGGTTGTGTTGAATCTTCGCTTCATCACAGTCTTCCATCCTGAGCGAGCACAAAGGAGACGGTGGAAAGAAAAACTCCCTTTAAACAGGAAGAAACCTTTAGTAGAACCAGGCTCGGGACGAGCGGCCGTCTGCTTCAACCGGCTGGGTTTGAGAGGAACAGGAAGTGGAAACAAAGAAACACAGATTGACAGGTCCAGGTGAAGTTTATAGGAGGAAAGACAAAACAAAACATGTTAAGATATAAATAATTACAGATCCAAACAGGTAGAGTAGAGCAAGTAAAGACAGCAGAGTGAGGAAACGTGTCCTTTTTCAGTCAACGCCTATAACAGCGTAATTAAGGGATAGCTCAGGAAACCCAACCCCAACTATACGATTTATCAAAAAGACTTAAGTCCAGTCTTAAAACTGGACAACGTGTCGGCCTCACGGACAGAAACTGGAAGTTGGTTCCACAAGAGAGAAGCCTGAGAACTGAAAGATCTTCCTCCCGTTCTGCTTTTGGAAACTCTAGGAACCACAAGCAAACCTGCAGTCTGAGAGCGAAGTGCTCCGTTAGGAAAATATGGAACAATAAGATCTTGAATATAAGATGGAGCTAGGTTGTTGAGAGCTTTGTAGGTTAGAAGTAAGACTTTGAACTCGATTCTGGATTTGACAGGAAGCCAGTGGAGAGAAACTAAAACTGGAGAGATATGAGCTCTCCCACTAACTCCAGTTAAGACTCTGGCAGCAGCATTTTGGATCAACTGAAGACGTTTTAAATTAATTTTTGGACACCCAGATAACAAACCATTGCAACAGTCCAGTCTAGATGTGATAAATGCATGGACCAGTTTTTCTGGATCATCATGGGGAACACCTGGACCTGCAATTCTGTGTTTCCCGTCCTCTCAAACCAGCCGTTCAAAGCAGATGGCTGCTCGTCCTGAGCCTGGTTCTGCTAAAGGTTTCTTCCTGTTAAAGGGAGTTTTTCCTTTCCACCGTCTCCTTTGTGCTTGCTCATGATGGGAGACTGTGACGAAGTGAAGATTCAACCTTCCTTATCTAGATAACTTTTACGCTTTGGCTTTTTTATGTACGTGAATGTTTTTGTACAGTACCCTGAGACAACTTCTGTTTAATTAAATTTTTGGACAAGATGTTTCTAATTTTAGTGATATTACGCAGCTGGAAGAAGGCGGTTCTAGTAATGTTTTTAATGCGGGGGTTAAAAGACATCTGATCAAAAACAACACCAAGATTTTTACCATTAGAGCTGGAGGACAGATTAATGCCATCCAGAGGACGTGAAAGGCTATAAAGTTTATTCTTAAGATGCTCAGGTCCAAAAACTAAAACCTCTTTAAAGCTGACTTTCCTTATAAAGTGAAATATTTATAATCACAAAAATCTATTCTTAAATCTCAAATTGTCTCCATTCAGCAGAGAAAAGTGTTCCCATGTGAGACTCAAACATGGGATCTTCATCTTGTTAGTACGTCCTCTTTAGCTAATCCGTTGACTTTCCAGTTCACATTTTACAACTCGGTGCTGAATTCAGCTTCGAAATAAGGCATGCTGCAAGCAAACACTCTGATGGGTTAAGTTAAATTAATGTGTATAATTTAATAGTACTTTAAATACTTTGCAGACCAGATGAAATGAGCCTGTTGGCTAAATATGGCCCATGCGCCGCTTCTTGAAGATCTCTCTTAACTCTGTTTTCCTCCCGTTCAGCTTGTAATTGCCACTCCGAGGGCTCTGTGAGTCACCAGTGTGACCCAGTCACAGGCCAGTGCCCGTGCAGACAAGGAGCCACCGGGCGCCAGTGCTCTGACTGCCATCCGGGCCAGTGGGGCTTCCCCAGCTGCAGACCCTGTCAGTGCAACGGCCACGCAGATATCTGTGACTCCCAAACCGGGGAATGCAGAGAGTGCAGGGACAGCACAGCAGGACACCTCTGTGATCGGTGAGGACAAATCAGTGTTGCACTGTCCTCACTTCGTCTGCTTTGTGTTACGTCTGTGACTAAACGTCTCCCTCATTTGTTTCAGTTGCATGGATGGGTTTTATGGGAACCCAGTGCTTGGCTCAGGGGACCACTGTCGCCCCTGTCCTTGTCCTGGTATCCCTGGTTCAAACCATTTTAATGGACATTCCTGTCAGGCTGACCAAACCTCTGATCAGATCATGTGCAACTGTAAACAAGGCTACACAGGTGAGCCAACACAACACGGACACATACAGCTCAGCTTGTCCTGGCTGGATTTGTTTGTTTGGTTGTCAAGTAAACTTGTTTTCTTACGCGAGTTATTAGTTTTGCATATTCACCAAACAATACAACTGAATTTACAGTTACAGACTGCAGGGCAAAGCGCTTTGAGTATCTTGATTAGAAAGAAAGGCGACACAGTCCATTTATCGTTTAATTTACCCTCTCTTCTCAAAGGTCTCCGCTGTGATCAGTGTGCCCCTGGTTTCTATGGCAACCCAGAGCGGCCAGGAGGGCTGTGTCTGCCATGTGAGTGCAATAACAACATCGACCCCCAGGATCCTGGATCATGTGACCCCAGGACAGGCCAGTGTCTGCGGTGTCTGTACCACACGGACGGCCCTTCCTGTTCCCACTGTGAACACGGGTATTTTGGCAACGCCTTGTCCCAGGACTGCAGACGTGAGTCATTCCAGCTGATATTTACCATAATCTTTATTCTTTTAAGTTTGTTTTTGATAAAACAGCTGATGTCAGTATGGAAGCTGTGTTCATATGGAAGGTTACTGAGACTCAGACTGAAGAAGTCTTTTGGATGAAAGACAAAACGTTTCTACTTTTTTTTTGTTGCTTTGTTTTGTTTTTTGGATGTCCAGAGGACCAGACTTAACTTTTTTTATGTTACTGAGCATGAACCTTGATATGGACGCTACCGTTCCCCTGATATTTATGAAGCATTCTCACTTTTGTGATCCATTTTTCTTCTATACGTTTTTCAGCATCTTTCTCGTTCCACAGTTTTTGTGCGATTTCAACAAAACGTTTAGCTCTTTCAGGACAATCCTGCTATGACTTTTAGTATTGGCGCAACTTCAGCTTTTTTAAACATATTTAGCCTTTTCTGACATTTTTTTTCCTCATAGAAAATGAATTGAGCTCATTTTCCATCCTTCAAATCTTTAGATCTGTTTACAACCTTTTACTGCTCCTTTCACATTTTGTTCTGCTTCAGCTTTCTTGTGCAAAAAAAAAAATAAATCAGCTAATTTCAGCTGTTTTTTCAGCTGTTTTGTGCTCCTTTTAGATTCTTTCTGCTAACTACAACATTTTTGTGCTTCTTCTAACTTCTTTCTGCTAATTTCAGCTTATGCTCCTTTCAGCTTATTTCTGCAAGTTTCAGCTTTTTCTGCAATTTCAGCTACTATGTAGTTGTTTTTATGCTAATATGATTTTTTTTTCAGCTAATTCCACATTTTTTGCACTCGTGTCAACCTTTTTCAGTCTATTTCAGCAAAAATATGTCCTCTCCACCTCCTTCTTGTAATTTAAGCTTCTTTCTACTTTTTTAGCTACTTTTCCACAGTTTTTGCTTATTTCAGATAATTTCCACTGTTTTGTGCTCATTTCTGCTTCTTTCAGTCCAACTGGTCAAACATTTCTGCTTTCTTCTTCTAATTTAAGCTTGTTCTAACTTTTCAGCTACCTTTTTAGCATTTTTAGCTAATTTCAGCTGAAGATAAATTCAAGTTTTTCATGGTAATTTCTGCTCTTTTCAACCTAATTAATTTATTTATGCTAATTTCAGCTTGTTATACTATTTTCAGCTTTTTCTGCATTTCACCTTTTTCTGCTATTTCAGCTACTGTTTAGCTGTTTTGATGCTGTTTTTAGTTTTTTTTTAGCTAATTCCACTATTTTTTTTTAAACCTAATTTAATCTCTTTCCACTTCATTCTGGTAGTTTAAGCTTCCTTCTGCTTTTTAAGCTTCTTTTTTTTCTAATTTCAGCCTTTTTTAAGATAATTTCCTAATTGTGTTCTAATTTCTGCACTTTTAAACCTAATTCAACAAATATGTGTTC
Organism: Nematolebias whitei; assembly: GCF_014905685.2. Taxonomy (NCBI): domain Eukaryota; kingdom Metazoa; phylum Chordata; class Actinopteri; order Cyprinodontiformes; family Rivulidae; genus Nematolebias; species Nematolebias whitei. Next base: position 44,639,193 of record NC_056508.1, on the reverse strand, counting down.
TTTCTGCTTTCTTTAGCTAATTTAGGCTAACATTTCAGCTACATTTCAGCATGTTTTTAGCTAATTTCAGCTGTTTTTCAGCAAGTTCTTCTGCAATAAGCATTCTCACTGTATTTCCAAGGAAATATAATTTCTCTAGTTTTTAAAGTTGATCATTTACCATCAAATCCATTTTTACTTTTTTTTTTTTGAGTAAAAACTTAAAGTTGAACTAAACAGCAGTGCGATTCACCTCCACGTTTCCCAGGTTGCACCTGTGTGCCTTCTGGCACTGTGGAGTCCGCCTGCAGTGACGGACAGTGTCACTGCGACCGTCAGACTGGAGTCTGTCCTTGCAGAGAGAACGTGGTCGGCCATGGCTGCGACCAGTGCGCTCCTGACTACTGGAATTACGGGCAGGACAGAGGCTGCGAGCCCTGTCACTGTGATCATCACCACTCCCTGGGAACTCACTGCAACTTGGTGAGGAAGAGCGGAGAACTGTGAAACCTTGACGGTGATGATGAAGATTCTGACAGAATGCGTCCCGTTCAGTTCACAGGTCAGTGCCACTGTCACCCAGGATTCGGAGGCCAACACTGCACAGAGTGCGAGCAGCTTCACTGGGGAGACCCGCAGGTGGAGTGTCGAGGTAACTCGTCTGGTGACGCAGAGTGGCAGAAAATAAACTGCACCCGAACCAACAATGAGAAGGTCGACAACATTTTCATGGGTGTAATAAACACAGTTTTTACTTAGAGCAGTAACTGTACACGAAAGTTAAAGTGCTCCGCTTACATGATGATTCTAAAACGCACTCCATTTTTTTAAATAGTTTATTTCTCGTTTTTTATTTGCATAAAGATGTTTTACATTTGATTCATTCATTCATTCATTCAACCTTTATTTAGACAGGTTAATCCCATTGAGCCTCAGACTCATTTACAAGAGAGACCTGATTTTAACAAAGAGTGATGACAACAGTGGACAATCACAAAAGGATGCATACAAATTGAGAAGAACAAGTGAAAATAAAATGCTATTTAAAAATGTATGTAAAAAAACAGCTAGGTTGTAAGGCGATGTAGAAAACTTAAAAACAAGAAAAAACTGAAAACATTCAAACTTCAGTGGCATGCTGTGAAACGTGAACTTCTAAGACTTTGTTTTATAAACTTTTGTGTTTTTTTTTGTCAGCTGCAGCTCCTTCCTGTGCACAATTATTACATTTGGTCAAGTGCGCATCTTTGAAATTTAATCCATATTTAACTTCAATTATAAACGAGGCTTACGGCAGTGGGGCTCAAACTTGGAAGAAAAACAAATCCTGCCCCATTTTAGTTCAACAAGACTAAAACAAAGTGGATCGTGTTGCCTACTGGAAGGAAAAGATACTAAAACAACAAATAATAACATTCGATTTACATATTTCTTTCCAAATGTTTTATTGTTATACATCTACGTATTGTTTTCTGCAAGTTTCATTAAAATCCATCCAGCGGTTCATGAGATAAATGCAAACAGACCGACACAATCGACTCTAATAGTTAATGACAAAGTTTAAAAACAGATCAGTTAGTGCTTAGAGTCGTGTTGGGGATGAGTCTCAGCTACCTCCACACCAACTTTGAGCTCAGTATCTTTAAAACTGTCTAAACAACAGCAGGCTTCGAGTTTAAGGTCGCTCAGCCGTGACGGCCATTTTAAAAAGGATTGACTTTGAAAAGACATTTATTATAAATTCATATCCACTTCCTGAGAGTTTAATTCAAACCTGTTCATGGGATATTTTGCTAACAGTACAGACAAATAAAAGCACCAGCATACTAAAGTATTTTCAACTCTCTTATCATCCTCTCTGTCTTCCTGTCCACGTGTCGTCCTCTGTCCGTTCAGAGTGTAACTGCCACCCGCTGGGTTCAGAGACCGCCCAGTGTGACCGAGAAACGGGCCAATGCGAGTGTCGGGAGGGCGCAGTGGGGAGGCACTGCGACCAGTGTGCACGTGGCTTCATGGGCGTCTTCCCCAGCTGCGTCCAGTGTCACCCGTGCTTCCAGCTGTGGGACGACCACGTGTGCCAGCTCAGGAGGGACTTGGAGCACATCCAGTACATGGTGCAGAAGATCCTGGAGAGCGGGATCACGCCCGGAGCCGAGGACGCTCGCATCAAGGAGCTGGAGAGGAAGCTGAGTCAGGTGCGGGATTTGATCAGTAGCGTGGACACGGACACGATCCAGCAGCTGATCGGACAGAGCGTCGACGACCTCAGGTGGGCACTTCGCACCGTTTGTCATTTTTCTCAGTTCTCTAAATAATAAAAACATCATTGTGTTTCAGTACTGAGATTCTCCTCACCAACGGACGTCTAACGGACATCAGCCATGAGCTGAACTCCACTGCAGGACGGGATGAAGACTTAAAACGTACCCTGAGTGATTTAGAGAAAGAGCTGAGGGACATTAATGCTACTGTGGCTCACAAACAGCAGGTGCTGGATGACCGTCTCACCTCGGGGTTTGCAGGTAACGACCCCAACCTGTTAACTGAAAAAATACAAGAAATAAAACCGCACGTCTCATACCAAGCAACAAACTGCACTTCTGGTTTCTCGCAGATCAGTTTGAGAAAATCAAGAAGTACTACCTGGACTCCAAGGTGTCTGATGCGGACAGTATTTTGGAACAGTCCAACCGTACCCGAGCACGCACCGAGAAGCTGCTGAATGAGCGCGAAGACAAGTTCCTCCAGGTTCTGGCGACTCAGAACAGTTCATTAAATGAGCTGCACAATAAAACTCAAGACCTTGATAAGGAAGTTCAACGTCTCAGCAACAAGGTGAGCACAACAGAAACATTAAAGACATTTTGTAGTGGTCAAAAAGACATGGAAATAGCTGAGGAGATAATCTATTAGAAACAATAACAGCTGCAGAAACTAACACATTTACGCTTTTCCACTTCGAGACAATTAATTAATTGATAGGTCCAAGAAAGATGCATAATTGGATTTATGATAACCGGATTTCTGCTTTTTGGTGTTGGTGGGTATCTGGCATATCGACAAACTTGGAAGACGGCGGCAGCGGTTCTGTCGATTGTAAGGCTGCCTGCCTTGTATGAAGGAATGTACCGAGCAGTAAGTTCTCAGACTCAGACGCTGCACGAGTTGAGCCGTAAGCTGGATGCGATTTCTGAGAATCGCAGGCCACTTGTGGCTCCTGGGACTCACTGGCAGGAAAGGAATCAACCTTGGAGAAGGCTACAAGCTCGGTCCGGCGGTATGACAACAAAATTTGGCTGTTTGGAATCGCCAGTGAGACGTACCAGCAGAACTATGGAGGCAGACATGGAAATTCAAGCAGAGGCTGCCTGACCCAGAATAACTGTATCTGAATTTGGCTTCCCCACTCAGCCTTGAATTGGCCAGCTATCTCAAACTTCTGCTTCTGCTCCCCCCACCTCCCTTATCGCTCCCATCCCGAGGACATCTGTGGACCTGTGTCAGAGTTGAGCCGGCTGATAGACACTGCCATCTTTTCAGGACTATGGAACTTTCTGGCAGTCTCCACGTACAACTCACTGCCCTCGTCGGCCTCCTCGTGCATTATGATATCATCAATATGTCCCGTCTAGGACACAGTGCGAGATCTGATGTTTTTTGTTACACCTACGCTCTCCCTCGTGTTTCTTTTTCCTTATCTGAAAAAAAGAGCTGTGCCTCTCGAGGTCGGCGGCCTCAGTCACCTCCGTCTCCCCACGTCTGTTTGTTCATTTCTCTTGGGCAGGCTGTACTGAAATGTAACTTTGCCGCGCTTCAGTGCAATGATAATAAAGCTAATCCTGATTCTGAGATGTAATACGTCTGACCGGTTCAAGTCATCTGCTCTGCATTCTGCTTTTTAAGGTATGTGGCGGTCACAACAATGCCAGCGTCAATGGCAGCTGCCCTGAAAGCCGGTGCGGGGGCGCAGGTTGCCGTGACAATCAGGGTGAGCATGTATGCGGTGGAGAGGGCTGCAACGGGACGACGAGCACGTCTCTGGCAGCGCTCAACGTCGCCCAGAATGCCTCAGACAATCTGAACGCTGCCAACAAGGAGCTGCAGCGAGTCTCGAAGAAGGTGCTAGAAGTTTGCCACTTGTTCTGCTGGGACTGGAGACATTTCTTTGACCACTGGACATTTTTATCTCTTGTGTCCAGCTCAAAGATATAGCTGCTCTGACGAATGATGTGAAGAATCAGGCGATGACCTCGCTGGAGAAGGCCCAGAAGAAGAAGGAGTACTTTGAAAACAACAACAAGAATCTTAAAGATTTCATAAAGACTATTAGAAACTTCCTTACTGGTTTGTTTGTTTGTTTTCTATGCAAGTGGAATCCTATTCTAACATTTTACAAATTAAGATTGTTGGTTTATTTTGCCCTCTAGAGGAGGGAGCTGATCCCGACAGCATCCAGAAGGTGGCAAGTCAAGTCATGGATATCAAACTTCCCTTCAACTTGACGACTCTGAACAAAATCATCATGCAGATAAAGGAAAGTCTCTCCAACCTCACCAACGTAGAGGGCGTTGTTAATCAGACCTCTCATCTCATCAAAAATGCCCAGGAGCTGCTTGAAAAAGCGAAAGAAGCCAAGTAAGAACTATTTGTAAGAACTATGTTCTTAAGAACTATGTTCTTACTTGTATCAGAAACAGAGTCAGAAACAGAGTCACACACAATAAAACAGACTAGTTACATATAAAGCTTGTCCTGATTCATGCTTAATAATCAGATACAGTAGTCTCTTGTTTATCGCGGGAGGATCTGTACCATGAAGCCCCACGATATGTGAAAAACAGCGAAGTAGGACTAGTAGTACAAGTAGTAAATTGTTGTTTATTTTAGTCTATGCATATATATATATATATATATATATATATAATTCAAGATGACCATTACAGCTAATCGGTATTAACCAGTTAAATGGAAAAACTGGTATAACTCAGTCAATTTTACAGATTTTGACCTCTAATTTGGTGTGCTTGTAGCTGAGAGTTTTGTAGAACTCATACTCTGAGCATGACATCTGATGATATTACATGAGGTTGAGCATAGTGTAATTGTCAAGGTTTGATTGAAGTTGCTACGACTCAGTTTCAGTTAAGTCAGAAATAAATAAATAAAACTAGAAAACACACAAAAAACACATTAAGCAGTCTTTTTTTAATCCGTCCAGATGTCCTGACTTAACTTTGTTAGATTTTTCTACCTGGATTATTGAGCATGCATCAGGATATTCTGTCTTTAAAGGCAGCTAGCAATATGCGTTCTTTCAAACTCCTTCAAAAGATACTAGAAGCTAAGCTTTTTTTAATTACCATTTAAATTACCTGTTTTAATTCCATCCAGATGCTAACTTGGTCTTAAATACCATTGGTTTAGTAATTGTCTGGAATACAATCAGAAAATGTGTTTTCGCTGGTGGTCGTGTACAGGAGCCGAGCAGTGTCGGTGAATGATCGTGTCAATAGCACCAAGCAGGCACTGAATGTGTCAGAGGAGGCCATAGTGAAAGCAAGGATTGCTCTGAAGGAGGCCCATGACAACCTGAACATCTCAAAGAATGCCACAGCTGAGGTACATCATTACTAAACACCAATTCTGTGTGCATGAAATGTTCCCAGTTATCTGAAAAATGTAGGCCCTAATTTAATTTAATGAATAAAGTATTTAATGATCATCTGCCTCAGGTCACCTGTCTCTCTTCAAATGTATCCATAAGTCTTCTATTTCATGTCCAATCGTTGTTTAGGTGGAATGGACACTGCAGCAGCTTGAGGACAAGCAGATGGACATCATGATGCGTTTGAGCAACCTCTCCGTGGGGGTGGAGGCTCTCAGGAACAAGACAGAGATGAACAGGCAAATGGCGAAAGACGCCCTAGACCTGGCTAATAACGCCACTCACCAAGCATCCTCACTGGGCAAGGTGAATGTCGGCAAACATAAATGAAGACAGACCATTAGGGTTTAACGTATGTTTGTGTGCTTTTCTCTACTGTTTCGCTAAATATCTCGTGAATAACTGGAGAATCTGAAAGAAACACTGTAAGAACATCTAAAACCAACTACCTTTTGGAGCCAATCCCATTCAAGATGGTTGTCACAACTTGGAAAACACAAAAATGGCTATAACTCAGTCAATTTTGCAGATCCATCCATCCATCCAGTTTCTTTACCCGTTTATTCCATTTTGGGTCACGGGGGTCGCTGGTGCCCATGTCCAGCAATCACTGTGCGAGGGGCGGGGTACACCCTGGACAGGTCGCAAGTCCATCACAGGGCCCAATTTTGCAGATATTTAGCTACAATTTAGTGGACTAGTTGCTGAAAATAATCTGAACATGTTCTTCAAGCATTAACACGTCTTGCAAGAAGTGGCAACTACCTTTAAAATAATTCTTCTTAAAAGGAGGTGGGTGATGTACATTTCTTCAAGGAATGCCAGGCCTTTGATTTTAAATCTGATTTAAGGTTGGAATCAGGGCTTAATTTGAGCCGGATCCTGCCGGAACCGGATTCGGGAACTCTTATTTTGACAGGGTGCGTTCTGGTAACTGTTTGCTTGGATCCAGTAACTCTCAGGCTTACTTATAATAAAGTTATGAATAAATTTGACTGCCTTGAACAAATAAAACGTGTATTGGATGTAAACTGGAAATAATTACATAAACACTCATTTTAAACACAACAGCCACATATGGGGATACGAGCTGCCTCTTCAAGTAGCATTTCCCACCCTTAAAAAAATCTCTGCCCCTAAAAGAGTGGTCGGGGTGATTGCCGAAAGAGCTAACTAGGCAGTCGTATGCGAGCAGGAGCCCAGACGGAGGAGTTGCCTGCCCTGGAGGTTTCACATGTGGAGTTGGACAACAACGAGCAGGGACAGTGTCAGCTCTGAGCCGTCAAGTAAGGGGGAGGAGAGATGATTGACAGAAGCAGAGTGTTCACAAATGTAGGTAAACGTAGATGTTTAACAACCCGTTAAAATACAACAAAAATGCAGGAAATCACATCTACTTTATTCAAAATTTCCTGGGGGAGGAATCCCAATGCAGTCCCGCCCTCCCACTCCCAACACCCCCACCAGCCCGCCCACTATTTGCGTTACGGCATCGATCGGTTTGTGTTTACAAATTCAGCCAAATAAATAATAAAATCTAACTGTTGTCTCCCAGAGCTTCAACAACACAGAGAAACGTTTCGAGGAGCTGAAGATAAAGATTGCATCTCTGGGGCCGGAGTCTGGAACACTGGAGAACATCCACCAAAGGGCCAGAAATATGAAGAAGGATGCAGAGGATCTCCTGAACAAAGCCAAGAACGGGATAAAGCTACTCAAAGGTGAGTGAACAACCTGCTTTCATACAGGTAGAACACAAGAATCAAATGCATTTGTTTTTATTTCAGAAAAGCAAAATGCAGACAATAAATCTGGACACATTTTAATAACGCTCTCAGAAGTAAGCTCTTTAGTGTCCTGATCAACCATCCAGGTAAAAGAATCACACACAAAAAAGTTAAATCATGTCATCTGGGCTTATTCTTCTTGAAAGAAACGTTTTGTCTTTCATCCGAAAGACTTCTTCAGTCTGAGGCCTGCCAACGGGATCTTTTGTATAAATTTATTAACCTTTATTTAACCAGGCAAATCCCATTGAGATCACAGATCTCTTTTGAAAGGGAGGCCTGGGCCTGAAGGCAGACTAACATGAGTGTTTTTGGTCTGTGGGAGGAAACCAGTGTCCCCGGAGAAAACACGCAAGCACGAGAAGAACACACAAACTCCACACAGAAGGTCCAACTGGGGATTGAAACCAGGACCTTCTTGCTGTGAGGCAACAGTGCAACTGAGCCGTTGTGCTGCCAGATATCACCTCATCGATGCGTTTCAATCCTGCTGTGAAATTCCCAGAAACTGGCAAAAAGGAATCACTCACTGAAACAGTGCGTGATTAAATTAAAAGTTTTAAGCAACTCCACAGCACTGAAACACATTATTGAGAGTTTGAAACAATTTTATGGTATCAAATGACTCTGGTCAATTTGTGGTACTCGTACTCCTGGACCTTACTGCTGCTTTTGATACTGTTGACCACAGTATCCTTATATCACGGCTGGAACAGTGGGTTGGGATTACAGGTGCTGTATTAGAATGGTTCTGCTCATACCTGAGTGGCAGGAGTTTTTGTGTCAAGGTTGGTAATAATGTATCCGCCTCATTGCCTCTTTCTTGCGGGGTCCCACAGGGTTCGATTCTTGGACCCCTTCTGTTCTCACTCTATTTGCTCCCACTGGGGTCCATCCTCAGGAAACATGGTCTTTCATTCCATTGTTATGCTGATGACTGTCAGATTTACCTGCCTGTGAAACCAGCAAGTGTTTGCTCCATTCACCCTCTGTTAAAATGTCTGGACGACATTAAGGCCTGGATGGCTTGAAATTTCTTAAGTTTTAACGATGAGAAGACTGAAGTCATTGTCTTTAGCCCTAGCTCAACTGCTGCCACTGATCCTGTCAACCTGGACTCTCTTCAGTCATATCTGAAGCAGTCTGGTAAAAATCTTGGGATAGTTTTAGACTCTGACTTCAAGTTTGACAAACAAATCAACTCTGTTCTGCAGAAAAGCTTCTTCCAACTAAGACAGGTAGCTAAGCTCAAGCCAGTGTTGTCCAGACTCGACTGTGAGAAACTAGTCCATGCCTTTGTCACGACCCGATTGGACTATTGCAATGCACTCTACGCTGGGGTCAACCAGGCCTCCATCTCACGTCTTCAGCTCATCCAGAATGCTGCTGCTCGGCTTTTAACCAGGACTCGCAGGTCTGAACATATTACTCCAGTTCTGTCCTCCCTTCACTGGCTCCCTGTTCGTACTAGGATAGTATTTAAAATTCTTCTGTTGACTTTCAAATGCCTAAATGGCCTCGCACCCCTAATCTCTCTGAGCTACTGGAACCATTTTTCCCTCTCGGGCCCTGAGATCATCTGATCAGCTGCTTTTGGCTGTTCCAAAAACAAGACTGAAGCTCAGAGGAGATCGGGCTTTTTCAGTCATGGGCCCCAAACTCTGGAACAACCTGCCCCCCAACATCAGGCAGGCCACCTCCCTTCCTCACTTCAAATCTCTGCTTAAAACACATCTGTTCTCACAGGCATTTCACACAGTGTGAGATGATTGTGTTTTTTGTTCTGTGATCCTATGTTTTAAATGCTATTCATTAATTCTTCAGTATTATCATTAGTGTATGGTATTTTTTTCATAAATTTTACTCCCATTGATGTTGTTGTTAAGCACTTTGATAACAGTTTCTGTTTTAAATGTGCTCTATAAATAAAGTTGACTTGACTAAATTTAATACAATGTGGAGTTTATTTTATCAGTCACAAAAATGGCTCAGTCAGTTTTACAAATATTGAGTTAAATTTGATGTGGTTGAGTGGAGGACTCTGTGTGAGTCTCTGTGGGTTTTTTGTTTGTTTGTTTTGTTTGTTTTTTTGAATGTCCAGAGGACCAGATTGAACTTTTTTGGATTTTTCTACCTGGATTATTGATCATGCATCAGGATACTCTGTGAGAGCTCAACATGTTATAATGAGCCTGAGAGAATAAACGCGAGCTCAATCTGTGTAAATTATTGTGCAGTTAGAGACTGTTGGACAAAGGTCTGCATGCCTTTTCTTTCTGTTCCTGATGCAGTTGAGTTCATTCTTCTCACCTTTCAGCTTCCTGCAGACAACTTGTAGAAAAGCATTAGTAGTTTCTCCCCCTACTGTTTCCCTCATTCAAACACGTGTTTTTTATTTTATTTTTTATCAGATTTGGAGCAAAAGTTCAAGAATAATGAGGACCGGATGCAGAAACAGCGCATTGAGCTGGACGGCCTGCAATATAACGCCACTCTGGTGCGAGACTCGATCCGAGGAGAGCTGCAGAAGTACACCAACTGTTAGTGACCATGTTACATTTCACTCTACTGCTGCCGAAGTAGAGGAGCGTTGCGTTTGATAAGGTGGCTGAAACAGACAAACGTCACCCGAAATCAAAAAACAACATAGCTGCTCTGGAGAAACCTCCATTCTTTCAGTGTATTTCAACTTTTACACATTACCTGTCAAGTGTTATGTCACAAAGGTGCCTTCTTCTGTTCATGTTCTGTAAATTTTCACTCCTGGATGTCAACACTGCACCATTTTGTGTTTGTTTTAAAGTTATTTCATAAAGTTAATACCCGTGGAGGATGTTTGTTTCCCTTTGTTGACCATAATCAGTGGTCTGTGTGATTTCATATGTAATTAACTACAGAAAAATATCAAGTATGTTATCAGAAAGTTACTTGGTGCTTTTAATATGTTGTTTCCCTGTAACTGGACAGGATTACTATGATATATTTTGTCATTCTTTATATAAATACATGGAAAAAGGTTGATTTTTTTTTTTTTTATGAAATTTGATCTTATGATTATTTTAAATCTGAAGACATGACGAGACAAATAAATATGATAGTTTGTCCATATGTATTGCGTCACGCTGCATGTGTATTGGTGTGTTTTTTTTAATGTTTGCAGCCAAAAACACATTTTAAAGGTATTTGTTGCAAACCGTGAAATTACACAAAAACAAGTTATTCTGAACCACAGTAGTCCCTCGTTTATTGCAAGGGTTATGTTCCGGACCCCCAAGCAATAAGTGAAAAACCACTAAGTAGTGACGCTATATTTCTTTATCCATCCATCCATCCATTTTCTTCCGCTTATCCGGGGTTGGGTTGCAGGGTAGCAGCTTAAGTAGGGAGGCCCAGACTTCCCTCTCCCCAGCCACTTGGGCCAGCTCCTCCGGGGGAATCCCGAGGCGTTCCCAGGCCAGCCGAGAAACATAGTCCCTCCAGCATGTCCTGGGTCTTCCTCTGGGTCTCCTCCCGGTGGGACGTGCCCAGAACACCTCACCAGGGAGGCGTCCAGGAGGCATCCTAAACAGATGCCCAAGCCACCTCACCTGGCTCCTCTCGACGTGGAGAAGCAACAGCTCTACTCTGAGTCCCTCCCAGATGATCGAGCTTCTCACCCTATCTCTAAGGGAGAGCCCAGACACCCTGCAGAGAAAACTCATTTTGGCCGCTTGTATCCGAGATCTTGTTCTTTCGGTCACAACCCAAAGCTCATGACCATAGATGAGGGTAGGAACGTAGATCGATCGGTAAATTGAGAGCTTCGCCTTTTGACTCTGCTCTCTCTTCACCATGACAGACCTTAAGAGCATGATTCCCCTGTAGTTGGAACACACTCCACGGTCCCCCTTTTTGAATAGGGGGACCACCACCACAGTCTGCCAATCCAGGGGAACTTCCCCGGATGTCCACACAATATTGCAGAGTCGCGTAAGCCAACACAACCCTACAACATCCAGAGCCTTAAGGAACTCCGGGCGAATCTCATCCACCCCTGGGGCCCTGCCACTGAGGAGCTTTTTAACCACCTCGGTGACCTCAGCACCAGAGATTGGAGGGCATGACCCAGAGTCCCCAGGCTCCACTTCCTCAGTGGAAGACGTGCCGGTGGGATTGAGGAGGTCTTCAAAGTATTCTGCCCACCGACTCACAACATCCTGAGTTGAGGTCAGCAGCACACCACTCCCACTATAAACAGTGTTGGTGGTGTACCGCTCCCCCCCCCCCCCCCCCTCCTGCCCCGAGACGCCGGATGGTGGACCAGAATCGCCTCGAAGCCGTGCGGAAGTCATTCTCCATGGCCTCTCCAAACTCTTCCCATACCCAAGTTTTTGCCTCAGCGACCACCCGAGCTGCATGTCGCTTGGACTGCCGGTACCCATCAGCTGCTTCCGGGGTCCCACAGGCCAAAAAAGCCCAATAGGACTCCTTCTTCAGCCTGACAGCATCCCTCACCGACGGTGTCCACCACCGGGTTCGAGGGTTGCCGCCGTGACAGGCACGACAACCTTGCGGCCACAGCTCCGGTAAGCCGCCTCGACAATAGAGGCATGGAACATGGCCCTCTCAGACTCAATGTCCCCCACCTCCCCCGTAACATGTTCGAAGTTCTCCCGGAGGTGGGAGTTAAAACTTCATCTCACAGGAGACTGCCAGACGTTCCCAGCAAACCTTCACAATACATTTGGGTCTGCCAGGTCTGACCGGCATCCTCCCCCACCATCGGAGTCAACTCACCACCAGGTAGTGATCAGTGGACAGCTCCGCCCCTCTCTTCACCTGAGTGTCCAAGACATGTGGCCGCAGATCAGATGAGATGATGACAAAGTCGATCATCGAACTGCGGCCTAGGGTGTCCTGGTGCAAAGAGCACATATGGACACCCTTATGCTTGAACATGATGTTCGTTATTGACAATCCATGACGAGCACAGACGTCCAACAACAGAACACCACTCGGGTTCAGATCAGGGGGGCCATTCCTCCCAACCACACCCCTCCAGGTCTCACTGTCATTGCCCACGTGAGCATTGAAGTCCCCCAGCAGAACAAGGGAGTCCCCAGGAGGTGCACTTTCCAGTAGCCCCTCCAAGGACTCCAAAAAGGGTGGATAATCTGAACTGCCGTTTGGTGCATAAGCACAAACGACAGTCAGAACCTGTCCCCCCACACGTAGGCAGAGGGAGGCCACCCTCTCATTCACCGGGGTGAACCCCAACACACAGGCACCAAGTTGGGGGGCAATAAGTATACCCACTCCTGCTTGGCGCCTCTCACCAGGGGCAACTCCAGAGTGGAAGAGTGTCCAACCCCTCTCAAGGAAACTGGTTCCAGAGCCATGCGTAGAGGTGAGTCCGACTATTTCTAGCCGGAACCTCTCAGCCTCATACACTAGCTCAGGCTCATTCCCCACCAGTGAGGTGACATTCCACGTCCCGATAGCCAGCTTCTGTAGCTGAGGATCAGACCGACAGGGTCCCCGCCCTCGGCCACCACCCATCCCACATTGTACCTGACCCCTTTGGCCCCTCCCACAGGTGGTGAGCCCATGGGAAGGGGGACCCACGTCTCCTCTTTGGGCTGTGCCCGGCCAATCTCCATGGGTAAAAGCCCGGCCACCAGGCACTCGCCCGCGTGCCCCACCTCCTGGCCTGGCTCCAGAGTGGGGCCCCGGTGACCCACGTCCGGGCAAGGGAACATTAAGTCCATTTGTTTTTCTCATCATCGGGGTACTTTAGTATTTATATACTGTATATTTTAAGGCTTTAGAAACCCTTCCCACACTCTTGCAATGTTCTAAACCCTTAAACCTATGTCATTTTCACAACATACGTACAGTAATGTATATGTAGCAGCTGAATTTTACTGACCAGTCTCTGCAGAACAGCAGCAGCTCGGTTCTGGTCCGACTCGGTTCTGTTTCTGCAGACCTACCCTGCCGGTTCTGGTCTAGTTCTGTGCATCCCTTGAGCACCGAACCGCATTTTGGAGGGAGCCGGACTTTCAGATGGCCAGCACGGGACCAGAGGGTGGTCCAATTGAGTCCATACAAAGAGTCCTGGTGAGCTCCAGAGAAGACGCCAGACCTACGGCGGCGCCAGACCTACGGCGGCGCCACCCCGATCGGAGGTCCTCGTGGACCGGCTAGCAGCTCTCAGATTGACGATGAGTCTGGAGGTCCAGTTCCGGTCCGGATTCCGGTGGGGTCAGTGCGGCTCTCTGCATCCGCTGGGCGCCCAAGTCACTGTATGAATAAGGACCGAATTTTTCCAATCAGATCAAAACTTTTCCTCTAGTAATTCAGCAGAAGGGATCAAGGCTTATGGGCGGGGCACTGTTGGCTTCTGGGAAATGTAGTCCTTATGAGCAGGAATACAGTGTAGGCTTATTGAGAGAAAACTACAAATTGGCAGCACCTGTCCAAAGTATTTTACTTTTTCGTTAACTTTTTACTGTACAGTATCCAGTATTGTCCCAATCACGTGAGTCATAAAGTTGACAATCGTGTTGTGTACAATTTTTTTTCTCGTGTACAATCTTACTTTGAAAAACTGCAAAAGTGCGAGTCCACCAACGTCGAACCGCCAAATAGCGAAGGACATCAAATGAGTTTATATCTGCAGTTTTACATTTATATACAATTCTGAAATGCAGGCAAACAAATCACTTTAACTCCTTACTTTACTCAACAAATCTGACCATAAATATGTTTAAACATTAAATAACGTTTAAAATGATCTCTGTCCCAAACAGTTTTTTACCTGGCATTGCCATTTTTTACCTATTTTCGGTTTCTGTATATAAACAACACACGTGGTATTTAGCAGCCATAGGCGGCTCCAGGGGGGAGCTTAGGGGTGCTATAGCTCCCCTGGAAAAGTCAAAGCACCCCCTTAGCACCCCCAAGGAAGTATAAGACTTTTTTCTTTTTCATCTAAGTTCATATTCTTTAATATGTGGTTGTTGTGATATTTTCCTCGCAAAGCACAACTAATTTCAAAAAACAATCAATGATTATATTGAGTTTAAAACAAAATCGATCTCACAACAGGAAATGAACCTCGAACCAGAAGTGAAAATTCAAGTTACTGAAAGTTCGGTAAACATTTGAAAAGTGCACGAAATGCAAAAATGGACCGTTTTCTCTCACCCAAATTGCCTCGAATGGAATCGGAGCAGGAGGATTTTTTTGGAAGCAGACTGCACCAACAAAAAAACAATAATCTGGAAGAAGGATCAAGTCTACTGCCATCCTTCCTCATTTATGGAGGATGCTGCTAACGCTAGCACTGGACAGCTGGAGGATGGAACTACCTTTGGCCAGTTCTCGGTGAGTCCTCTTCATGGTGTATCCTGGTCTGACCCCCCAGCAGAACCCCAGAAAGACGAGTGATGCCTCAACACTGACCCGGTAAGGAGCAGAACCTGGTGACATGAAGCCTTGGTCTGGTTATGATTCTTAGCTGACAACTTGATAAATCACTTCCTGGCTTGCAGTGATAATAAATAACTTTATCTGATCACATTAAATAACTTCTTTCAACCAAAATCTATTTATTAAAACAGTCAAACTTTGTCTAAATTCATGCGTGTATAAAACTGAAATAATTCCTGCTCAAAGAATCAATTTTGCCTTAAATAAGAGAATTAAGCCTCGATTGATTCATTATTATTGTTGTTGATTCTTAGTTTGATTAGTTTTGTAATAAAACTTCAAAGACAACTTTGGTCTCTTCGTTCAGATGAATATTCATTTGTTCTGGTGTAGAACTTCCTGTAATTAACCGATTCTACTTCAGTGACTGATTCTGATCATTAAAGGGTGAATATATTAATTAAGTTGTTGCTGGTCAGTAAACTAACCAGCTGGTGTCCCACTTTAATGAATGAAAAATAAATAAAACAAATGTAGTGGAGTTGAGATGGAAAAGGTGTCACCCTTCTTCCTCCATCTCACTCTTCATTAGTGCTACAAGCTTCTACCCTGAGGCTTAGACTCATTAATCCCTAATCAGGATTATCACTGTGAAAAAAATCACTGCAACGCCACTTGATTGTTTATGTGCTGACTATCCATGCTGCTGATCTCATGCTGCTGATTTATTTCATGTTGCTGTGTTCATTCGTCCTCACCTGCTCACACAGACTCATGTTCGTGCTGCTGTTGTTTGGTGCATTGTTTTGTACTAGTAGTGCTTAGTATATTCTTAGTTTAGTGTATTTCTTAGTTCATGTCTCGGATCCTACTACTGTTTTTCTTTACAGTTTGTATTTTTGTTGGGTGTAACTGGGACCCTGTGTACATTGTTTTGTTCCACCTCATGTACCACATGTGGTGTGAATGACAGCAAAGACACCTTAACCTTGAGAACTGAAAGAACATAATTCATAGCATCCTCAGTAAAATCCACCCCCCCCCCCAGGCGCCTCTGTTGATGCAGCTTAACTCACAAATTAACATTTGTAGTCAAAGAATGACAAAGACATGCAGATTTTGTTCCTTTAAGAATATTTTTTTTAATCTCTTCATGACATTGCAATGAGTACCTTTAACTTGTTGTCACAAGATGGCGCCCTACACCTAGAACTGGTTCAGCTCAGATCCAATTACCTCTCATTTATTCCAGTATAATCCAAATAAACTCGTGCCTTTTCAGCCAGATTCAAACGTTAATCCACTTGCATATGGTTTATTGTAATTAAGGGTCCTCATCACCACTTTTGACAATATTTTGCATCAAATCACGTCTGATGTGAGAATAGTTTGCTCCAGTGTGTCTCTCGCTGCTATTCAGGACTTGTTGTTTTTACACAAAACTCCCAGAGTACAGAGGTCACAGCCACAGACTTCAGTTATATTTTAGCTCACAACACTCCCTTTAAAGCTGAAAGTGAAGGAACTTTTTAACTTGCCATCTTAACTACGCACAACACAGTAAAACGCTCAAAATTCAGATTCCACCAGAGTCTGCTATGCTTACAAAGGTTTGTGAGATCTGAATGACACTTTTCACACAGCAATTGTTTGTTTGAGGCTCATGTTTCAGGCAGTTTTTGTCGGTGCCTCATTAACCAGGTGGTCTGGGAGTGACAGACACAGGTGTGGTTACCATGGTGATACCAGTGTCAGAGTGCCCGGTGTTTGGCGCAGCAAAAACTATTCTGCCGGCAGCGGGCCCCTCTGTGCCAAGGGGTCCTGGGCACGTGCCCACATTGCCCGTAGATCCGGCCTTGGATTCGGCTCAAACCAGAATGTGGACACGTAAAGAGTAAGAGTAATTTCATACTCCGACCAAACCCCTCTCATTCACCCAACACTTCTTGTTGAAAGTAACTTTTTTTTAAGTATCCATGAGAGATAACCGTATAAAAATTGCTACGCCGATTTACGTCATCGCAACGAGTTCGACGTGCCCACCGCGCGCTTCCTCCGCGCTGACAAGGACAGCGTCGTTGCTGAGTGACGTCACTACGTAATTTGCATAAACGCCTTTGATCTGCGTTGTCTTTCATCTGCGTTGTCTTTCATCTTTGTTGTCTTTCAACGTCACAAAGGCCTTTCTGCGTTAGTCATGACGTCACTCACCCGAGGTTTTATATACAGGTCTTGTCTGTGAAATTCTCATTCTTAGTTCACAGGTATTCTGAGACCCGTTTCGTGTTTCTCTGCAACTCCAGAGAAGGTGTTTTGGTATTTGAGACTGATTGGAATATTTTTCTTCTGTTCTTTGATTTATTGCAGATAGATTTACAATGGATTTTGAGAAAAATCCCCAAGAAGAGCCCGCTCCTCTTAATATCAAGGAGAACCTTAGGATCACTGGGAATTCTGGCGTTTACGTTGTGAAGGAAATTCAGAAATACGCGCGTTATGGAGAAATCGCCCTGTGTGAGAAGGCAGGAATGGAATATACTCTGAAATGTTACAGAAAAAAGTACCATCAAACAGCTGAAGACGAAATCAGCTTCTTGAACGTTGTCAGAAGTGTGGAAGCAGACAGTCTAGTCAGGTATTTCGAATCCTTCGAATACAAAAATTGGATTTGTCTCGTTTTCGAAAAACTGGACTTTTGTTTGTGGGATTTTATGGGGAGAAGAGGGTGGTCGAATATTAAGCTTTCCGAGATCCGACAAATTGCCCATCAGATGCTAACAGCCGCAAAAGTTTTGGAATCGTGTGGCTTCATCCATGGAGACATAACGCCGGGAAGCGTTATGATGACAGACGATAATTTGCAACATTCCAGTGTAAAATTATTTAATTTTGAGTCTGTTTACAAAACATCTAGTTTGTCCGAGAAAGACCTCCCTCAAATCTGTGGTTTTACGCCGCCAGAAGTTATGTTTGACATGCCACTGGGTGAAAATTTTCATGTGTGGAGCATAGCTTGTACACTGGCTTCAGTCTATCTTGGGAAACCTCTATACCCCACAGATTGTGACTATAGCTATGTAAAAGCTGTTGTAAAGTTGAATGGTGTGCCAGCCAATCACATCTTGGACAAAGGATGTGGCGTCGCAAGCTATTTTAATTATTTCATGCACAGAGATCAGAGCTTTTGGAAATTTAAACTATCACCTGAATATGTAAAAGCAACTGGAAAAACTGTTATGGAGATAACCAACGAGTGGGATGAAATAGACTCTTTTGAAAGTCTCTTACGCATAATGACGGATTCGAAAGATTTAGCTGAAACTACTGCATTTGTAGACTTGCTGAAGAAGACGATGCAGGTTAATCCAGCTGACAGGTTATGCATTGAAGATGTTTTAAACCATCAGTTTATGACAATGGAATTGTCTGAATCAAATCATGGTTTGAATAACAAAAACGAGGAGGGTAAAATGTCAGATAACAGCTCCAGTTCTTCAGAAAATGTCACAGATTCTTTATTTCCTTTTCAATGTAGCTTTAACAGTGCCGACTGGACCGATTATTCCAGCTCTAGTGACAGCAGTGATACAAGAAATTGGGTTAAAGAAATAGTAAAAGGCACGACTATTCACGATCAAGAAAATGTTTACCGCGTAGAAAAAATCATCGGACGAGGATCATACGGGTTAGTAGCTAGATGCACGAAAGAAGGTACGGATCAGAAAATTGCACTAAAACTTGTTGATATAGGAAATGGTGAAATGGCTAGAAAAGAGCTTAACGCAATTTCAAAAATCCTAGACTGTAATGCCGATAAGATCAACGTCATGAAGTGTTTGGACTTTTTCATCTGGCAGGACTTTTACTGCTTCACGTTTGAGCTTCTTGACCAAAGTTTGTTTGATTTCATGTCTGGAAGATTCTGGTCCCCTCTGAGGGTGTCTGAGCTTAGAGCCATCACCCAACAAATGTTAGTATCCCTCACCGCATTGAAAGACCTTGGCTTGACCCATACTGATGTTAAAATTGACAACATAATGATGGTTAATCAAAGCTCTACACCCTTCAGAGTTAAGCTGATTGACTTTGGGCTTTGTGTTGAAACGTCTAAATTATCAGATGGCCATTTATTTCAGAATATATTTTACAGGGCCCCGGAAGTCTTTCTGGGACTTCGGGCTAACGAGGCAGTCGACATGTGGGGTCTTGCTTGCACTTTGGGTGGCCTTTATCTTGGTCAGCATTTCTTTCAGAATGATTCAGAATATGCAGTCATGAAATCAATTGTAAAACTCCTTGGTCAGCCTGATGACGATCTTCTTTACAACGGGCAGCGAGCCACAGAGTTCTTCACACATAAGGAAACCGGATCTGAAAGTAACTGGGAATTTAAAATGAAAAAGGATTATGAAAAGGGCTCTGAAGATAACATTGATGATGACTGGTGCAACAGTCTGACCTGTTTGGATGATTTACTTGAAAAGGGACGCCGTGTCCACGATCCTCTTGAATCTCAAGACAAAAAAGAATTTATCGACCTTCTGAGAAAGATGCTAGCTGTGAATCCTGCAGACCGAATTCTCCCTGCAGATGCGCTGAACCACAATTTCATCACAATGAAACATCTTCCAGTCGACAGCAACAATGATTATGTGCGATGGGCGTTACAAGTAATGTCAAATTGCAAACCCAGGGACGCAGAAGATTTATTCATGAGCAGTACAAACACAAAAGCCTTGCATCCTGTTCCTGTGACACCTTGCGTTAGTATTTCAAATGACCTCTTTGTTACATCTGAGCCAGAGCAGGAAAACTCGTCAGAAAACAGCTCAAACAGCGCTTCATGTGATGTTAAGAAGAAAAAACCCTTCAGAAATTTTAGAAAATTCTGTGCCAGAGTGTTCAACATTCATCACCTCCTGTCATAGAAAAAGACATCTGCTTTCTCTGTTTAGTTCCAACGCATGGGTTCACTCCAGGATTCTCCGTATTATCACACTCAAAAAAAAAAAAGTTAAACTCACCAGGTGCAAGTCAGGGTTTACTCCGGGATGCTCCGGTTTATCCCATTAAAAAAATAATAATAATACTCTCACCGGTGTGCAAGTCAGGGTTTACTCCGGGATGCTCCGGTTTATCCTACACACACAAAAAAAAAAAGTTAAACTCACCAGGTGCAAGTCAGGGTTTACTCCGGGATGCTCCGGTTTATCCTACTCAAAAAAAAGAAAGAAAGAAAAATTAAACTAACTGGTGTGCAAGTCAGGGTTTACTCTGTTTTCCCCACTCCCCAAACAAACAA
>NC_056508.1:44613824-44619037 GCF_014905685.2 Nematolebias whitei | reverse complement strand
AGAAATTGTCCCTAGGTGTGAATGAGTTCATGAACGGTTGTTTTGCACACGCACAGTGACTGCTGGATATGGGCATTGATGACTCGCTCTACCCAGAAAAGAAGAAGCAGGAAAAGAAAGATGGATGGATGATCCTCTCCGCAGAATTGCAACCTTAACGTGGTGGAGGGGTTTGAGTATCCCTGTGATCCTGGGGTCTGTTGACTGGGAGTTAGCCCCTTGTAGGGTATCCCATGACAAATTAGCCTCAGGGGTGGGATCAGACTAATAGCAATTCAAAAACTTTGATAAATGACAAAAGAAAAATTGTTTTATTATACCAGGTTAAAAGGTACCAGGTAAATATCAAGTATCTAGTAGTTAGGTGCCAGGTAAGTGCATGGTGCCAAGTGCCCAGTACAGTAAGTACCTGGTAACTGGTGCCAGGTAAGTACCCACTGCAAGATAAGTACCAAGTACCAGGTATGTTTCTGGTACCAGATCAGTACCCTGTGCAGGGGTGATTCTAGGATCTGACCTTTTGGGGTGCTTAGCCCCCAGTGCTGACTATGGCTCTTAGCTTAAACAACGTGGTGGCCATATAAGTTCAATAAAAATCAACTCCAACTTCCCTGTTCCACTGTTTCAGTTCACTGTCCACAAGGTGGGCCTGTCATATACAGTACGGATCACCTTTCCATTCACAGGCAAAGAATTGCAGCCCAACACTAATTCCTCGTTAGTATAGTGGTGAATATACCCGCCTATCACGCGGGAGACCGGGGTTCGATTCCCCGACGAGGAGTTATCTATAAAAGGAGGCTGCGATGGTGCAGAGGTAGGGCAGCTGACTTGGCACCAGAAAGTCACAGGTTCAACTCTCCACCATGTCCACATGTCATGGTGTCCTTGAGCAAGACATGTAGTCCCTGATTGCTCTCCTGATGCTAACATACAGTAGCTACACACTGCTCCGTCTGGGTGTATCTCATGTGGGATGGGTTAAATGCAGAGTACTAATTTTGTCGTTACAAATGCAATACAATGATGACAACACTTTAATGTGGGCTAAACTTAAAATAAACAACTAGGTAGGCTTACATATAAAGCAGTGGCATAATAAAGTAGATTAACTAACTTTGTCCTTACTATCCACAGTCTAAGAAATGTAGTATAACCTAAGCTAACCTTTAGAGAAAAAGAATCACTAGCCAATATAAAATGGTAATATAATAACCACTCCTTCTTACCTATGGCCTGGCCTAAATAAAGCAATTTGATCATCATCTATCATGTTAATTAGTAGCTTAAAATATCCAGTTAAAATTCTCGTAGTGCGCTAAATCTACTGTAAAATTACCCATTTATACAGTCAAGAGACAAATGGGCAGCATTTAATAATGATAAGCGGCAACAGAAAAAGCTCTGTCCCCTCTAATTCTCCGTTTGGACCTCGGCACCTCCAGGAGCTGATCCGCTGATCTGAGGCATCGAGCAGGAGAGTGCAGCTCAGAGAGGTAGGATGGGACAAGACCATTAAAACTTTTAAAAACAAATAAAAGAATCTTAAACTGAACTCTTAAATGAACAGGCAGCCAGTGGAGAGAAGCCAGAGTGGGGGTGATGTAATGAACTATATCTGTCTCTGATATTATTCATAATTTAAACGGATTCTTTCATTTTTCTGGACTGAGTACTATCGTGTTTTGAATGATTAAATGTGGACGGAAACGTGTTTTAATTTCTGACTCACCAACAACAGTGAGCCGTTTAATTAAAAACGATTTAAAACACATCACACATTTTCAATAATTGGCAGATGGATTACAATAACAGCTTAATTAATGAGCTTTACAATGAGAACCATACGGCCATGGTATCACTTGCAGCTTTACAACAGACATTTCTGAAAATATCTGGATTAATTTCTGGCAGATAGAAGAGTTTTAAAGATGGGAAAATGAAGTTTAAATGGAGAGAGATAGGTGAGGGAATGTGTCTGTTATAACCAGAAACAACACGCTCCTTTGGACCCAGCTTAACCCACGGTACACTTCGCAGTTGAAGATCGACTTTTTACCTTTCTGAGGATATTTCAGTTCCGGCGTAAAGTTCCACTTCAAGCCACCTTTCAGCATCTCCGTAAGGATAGCAAAGACCTCAGGAGTCGTGAGATCGTCACAGAACAGACTTCTTCATTGTTCAGAGCGTTCGTCGAGTAGCCACAGCGAGACGTCGTGGCATCGACGGACTCTGGTCATTCCATTAGAAACTTCTCTGGAACTCTGGTTCTCTCTGGAACGTTGTTCAGCTTGGAACTCTTTGTTCTGCGTAGTTCCCGTTGTTCTGCGTTCTGCTTGGAACTAGGAAGTGTTGACCCTTTTAAAGAAGTCACTTCCGGTTCCTCTGAGAACTTCCTGATTGGTTGAAACAAACCAACAGGGGTGTGGTTTTAGTGATGTAAGAGGGTCATTAAAAGTCAGAAGAAAGAGTAGATTGTTTTAAGAACAGACAGAAAGATGTTTTGAAGAACAGAGACTTTTTGGAGCCAGTCTTCTTCTATCTATCTGAAAAAGTTAAACATGACATTTCGTTCCAATAAACATGTTTTTGACCGAAACTTGACTTCTGACCCACATCACGACTTGCTCATTTCAGACAGAAGATCAGAATGCATAATTACTTTGTAACAGGCATTTTCACTTGATTTCTACTTTGATTGAGGATTAAAAATCATTTATACTGTTTCACAGTTGATTTAAAATGAGTAGTTCACTTCAACATTTAAAATGGTTTGAACTAAACACACTTTTGATTATCAAGATATTGTAAAATAGTAATGATAATAAAAAAGAGAGTGTTCTTTCAATTGATCAGTGCAGGATACAATTAGAAAGTCTCTGGATGAGCTTAATTTGTGTTTCTGGACTCAAATCAATGAAATAACAGTTCTTGTCCCAGGAAGGCCCTCAGGGCCAGATTTTGACCTGAGGCTTAGTTCACTACAGTGATGTGCTCCCTCTCATGAGCTCCAGTTAGAAGCCGAGCAGCAGCGTTCTGGAACATCTGGAGACGGCTGAGAGAGAACTGGCCGACTCCAAGGTAAAGAGCGTTACAGTAATCCAGCCGAGAGGTGACAAAGGCGTGGATTACTGTTTCCAGCTGCTGTCGTGTGAGAATAGATTTTACCTTATCCAGCTGTCTGAGGTGATAAAAACTGGCCTTGACCACCGCTCCAATCTGGGAATCTAATTTAAAATCACTGTCCATTTTAAAACCCACGTTAGAAACAGTTCTCTTTAGATGCGGTGCAGAGGGCCGCTTATTGCAGAAGAACTTGCTGAAAAACAGCTGAAATTAGCCACAAAAAAACAAAAAAAAAACTTTCTGTAATCTAGCTGAAATGGAAGAACAAGCCTAAATTAGCAGAGGAAAGCAGAAAGACCACATGTTTGCTTAATTAGGTTGAAAGTATTGGGGTTGTGTGTGTGTGTGCGTGTGTGTGTGGGAGAACTCACCTTGCAGATGCTGATTGGTTGAGACGGAGCTCCTGGGTTGCCACCTGTTTCCCATCTGGCTGACGAGTCCAGCCACTATTTAAGCCTGTGTGGAGGTTCCAGTCTTCGCTGAATCATTGTTCACCTTGGGGTATTGTGAGACAGCCATTTTAGTACCTTTCCTTGAGAATTCTGAATTATTCAACTCGTGTTCTTCTTTGATTTCAAGGCAAGCTTCGGACACACCTGGAGTTTCTAAACCTGACGAACCTCCTCTGTACTGGACTCCTCTTGAAGCTCTGTTCTCCAGCCTGCCACTCCACCTTTACTACAACCCCCTTCAAGAACCCTTCAAGGTATCTACATTTTCAAGTGGACCCTCTTACCTGTTGGACTTCCTCCTCCTTGAGTCTGCCTCCTCGTCGTCACCCTGTAAGAAAGAAAAAGAACTCAACTTCTATTCTGAATATCAGTCTCATCCAAGCCTCCCTGCTAATACTCTGCACTTTGCCTTCCAGGAACCCGAACCCCCTTTTCCTGCACTGTAAATAAAATCACTTAAACTATTATCTGTGTCTGTCATCCCTCTCAGCCTTGTCTGAATTTGAGTACCATTTTGTTAAACCCTAACAGAAAGAAGCAAAAATGAGAATAAAAACGAGGACATTAGCTCAGAAAAAGCTGAAAATAGCAGAAAAAAATGTCTGAAAAGTAGTTGAATGCTAGAAAGAAGATTAATCTACCAGAAAGAAGCAGAAAGAGTTGAAATGAGGTCAAAATAAGTGGAATAAGCTGAAAGAGCTAAAATTTGCATAAAACAGCTCAATAGTAGCTGAAACAGCAGAAATAGTTCAAACTAGCAAAAATAAGCTGTTAGGAGCACATGCTGAAATGAGCAGAAATACGTTATTTAGGCTGAAAATAGCAAACATTACAATGAAAAACTTTAAAACAGCTGAAATTAACTAAAAAGTGCTAAAAAGGTAGGCGAAAAGGTCAAACAAGCTTAAATTACCAGAAGAAAGCAGGAAGGACACGTTTGCCCAATAAGGCTAAAAGAAGCAGAAGTGAGCACAAAAAAGTGGAAATTATCTTGGGGGGAAAAAAGCTAAAAAGCCAAAAAAACAGCTGAGAAGTAGCTAAAAATGCAACCATTAAGCATACAATGATGATATGTGTGTGCTCACTCACTTATAGGGACAATTTAGAGTTATCAATCAGCCTAACATGCATGTTTTTGATCTGTGACAACTGTGAAACTGGAGTAGCCTACCTGGAGGAAACCCACCCATCATGGAGAGAACATGCACACTTCATCCAGAAAGATCAAGGTTCATGCTCAATATTCCAGGTAAAAAATCCAACAACGTTCAGTCTGGTCATCTGGACGGTTTCTTTTGTTGTTGAGACATTTTGTCCTTCATCCAAAGGACTTTGTCTCAAGAACAACAACAACAACAAAAAAAAAAGTCCAGATGACCTGACTGAACTTGTTGGGTTCACCCAGAAAGGTCTCCGGCTGGAATTTGATCCAGCAACCTTCTCACTGAGAGGCTAAACCTCCACCCAGTGAGCAACCGTGTCACCTGAAAATTGTGATATCTCAGGGGTCAATCGAACGAGACCCGGAACGACACGAGACTCAGAGTAAAAAAATAACAGTGCTTATTTATTTACAGTGATAAACTGGCTGCACAGGCATCAGGACTGGAACTCCTGGAAACGGAGGACAAGTTC
>NC_056508.1:44609392-44613724 GCF_014905685.2 Nematolebias whitei | reverse complement strand
GAAAAACAAATGGACTTAATGTTCCCTTGCACGGACGTGGGTCACCGGGGCCCCACTCTGGAGCCAGGGCAGGAGGTGGGGCATGCGGGCGAGCGCCTGGTGGCCGGGCTTTTACCCATGGAGATCGGCCGGGCACAGCCCGAAGAGGAGACGTGGGTCCCCCTTCCCATGGGCTCACCACCTGTGGGAGGGGCCAAAGGGGTCAGGTACAATGTGGGATGGGTGGTGGCCGAGGACCCTGGCGGTCTGATCCTCAGCTACAGAAGCTGGCTATCGGAACGCTTTACAACAGGTGTCACTCTTATTTTTTTTACGTGTATAAAGTTATTATAAAACACTGTTGACATGGCTATATTGATCGTTGCATTGCATAGACATTTTTTCTAACAATTGTGTGTTTGCAGTCTTGTTTCACTCTAAAATTTAACGATAAATGTTTCTGCCACGTCTAAAAATGCTTTGATAAAATGCATAGTCAGTGGAATAATCAGTAATCAGTTTGTTACTGCTCAATAATTACAGAAAGACACCAGGCAAAGTAAGAAAGTCGATTTTTGTGTTATGTTGCGCCAGTAGCTGCTCAAACTGACTGACAGCGATGAGCTGTTTGGAACTATTGAGAGCTGCATGAACCACGTGACGGCGTATCGGCGAGTTCAAAGAGTGTCGCAACTCTCTCTCTATGGCGCTGGTCTGCGCGCTCCCGGAGCACCGAGGCAGCCAGTAATTTTGAAATACAGCTGATTTGACCGTTAAAGTCCTTTTATTAAGAAAACGTTAGACTGAGAAACACCCTTACTATAAAGTCAAGCAAACAAAAAATTGTTTTTAGGTATTAATCTGGTTAAATTTCAAAGTAATGAACAGCGGCTCGTCCGCGTGCTTGCTTACGCAAATAGGGTTTTGAAATAGATGATTTGACCGTCAAAGTGCATTTATTTAGCAAGAGTTAGACTGAGACACACTTTTACTATAGTTTCGAGCAAACAAATAATTGTTTATAAGTGTTAATCTTGTTAAATTCTTGTTAAAGTCCTCCTGTGCACTCCCGAGGCCGCCATTTGGCATCCCATTGATTTTTGGCACAACACTGGCCCACATTTCCGGGTTTGGCCCACATTTCTGGGTTTGGCCCACGTTGTCGGGTTTGGCCAACATTTCCGGGTTTGGCCCACGTTTCCGTGTTTGGCCCACATTTCCGGGTTTGGCCCACATTTCCAGGTTTGGCCCACATTTCCAGGTTTGGCCAACATTTCTGGGTTTGGCCCACATTTCCGGGTTTGGCCCACATTTCCAGGTTTGGCCAACATTTCTGGGTTTGGCCCACATTTCTGGGTTTGGCCCACATTTCCAGGTTTGGCCCACATTTCCAGGTTTGGCCAACATTTCCAGGTTTGGCCAACATTTCTGGGTTTGGCCCACATTTCTGGGTTTGGCCCACATTTCCAGGTTTGGCCCACATTTCCGTGTTTGGCCAACATTTCCGGGTTTGGTCCACATTTCCAGGTTTGGCCCACATTTCCAGGTTTGGCCCACATTTCCGTGTTTGGCCAACATTTCCAGGTTTGGCCCACATTTCCGTGTTTGGCCAACATTTCCGGGTTTGGCCCACATTTCCAGGTTTGGCCAACATTTCTGGGTTTGTCCCACATTTCCGGGTTTGGCCCACATTTCCAGGTTTGGCCCACATTTCCGGGTTTGGCCCACATTTCCGGGTTGTCAGCGGTGACACGAAACCAACGCAACGCGTCAGCGATGACACATGATAGATGTGACGTAAATGGCAAAGGGACATATTTATGGATTTTTCCACTTTATTAGACATATTTGGACTGATGGGACTTATAGGGCGGTGCAACGTGTACGGCAGAAAATATGGTAATAACTTTGCTCTTGAACTCGGCGTAATTTCAGCTTTTTAGATCTATTTTTGTGAGAGTAGCACTTGCTGCAGCTTCCAAGATGGCTGCCAATCACCCCAGCTGACTGCCATCTCCCTGATGAGCTCCTGCTCCTATTTAAGCCTGCAGTCAAGTCTACTCGACGCTGGAGCATTGAGTTCCCCCGGTACTTAATGTTTCTAGCCATTTAGTGTTTCATGGAATACAAGTCTTACCCTGTGATCTTGTTTTCTGCAGTTCTTCGTCGCCTCCTGAGTCCAGTCCTGTTTCCACGGGTTCCAGCTCTCAGTTCTCTCGTGCCTTGCCCAAGCTCTGATCTCTCGTGCCTATCCACTCAGTCTCTGGGAGTATTCGTCCTGTTCTGAAGTTGCTGCACAGTGCCTCCATCTCACCACCTCCTCTGGAAACTCTGGGTATCTCTTGGATCGACTCCTACAAGAACCACCAACTGTAAGATAAGAAAGCTACTTGCAAGTTTATACCAAACAACTTACCTGTCCCAGCTGAACTTGTCCTCCGTTTCCAGGAGTTCCAGTCCTGATGCCTGTGCAGCCAGTTTATCACTGTAAATAAATAAGCACTGTTATTTTTTTACTCTGAGTCTCGTGTCGTTCCGGGTCTCGTTCGATTGACCCCTGAGATATCACAATTTTCAGGTGACACGGTTGCTCACTGGGTGGAGGTTTAGCCTCTCAGTGAGAAGGTTGCTGGATCAAATTCCAGCCGGAGACCTTTCTGGGTGAACCCAACAAGTTCAGTCAGGTCATCTGGACGGTTTCTTTTTTTGTTGTTGTTGTTGTTCTTGAGACAAAGTCCTTTGGATCAAGGGCAAAATGTCTCAACAACAAAAGAAACCGTCCAGATGACCAGACTGAACTTTGTTGGATTTTTTACCTGGAATATTGAGCATGAACCTTGATCTTTCTGGATGAAGTGTGCATGTTCTCTCCATGATGGGTGGGTTTCCTCCAGGTAGGCTACTCCGGTTTCACAGTTGTCACAGATCAAAAACATGCATGTTAGGCTGATTGATAACTCTAAATTGTCCCTATAAGTGAGTGAGCACACACATATCATCATTGTATGCTTAATGGTTGCATTTTTAGCTACTTCTCAGCTGTTTTTTTGGCTTTTTAGCTTTTTTCCCCCAAAATAATTTCCACTTTTTTTGTGCTCACTTCTGCTTCTTTTAGCCTTATTGGGCAAACGTGTCCTTCCAGCTTTCTTCTGGTATTTTAAGCTTGTTTGACCTTTTCGCCTACCTTTTTAGCACTTTTTAGTTAATTTCAGCTGTTTTAAAGTTTTTCATTGTAATGTTTGTTATTTTCAGCCTAAATAACGTATTTTTGCTCATTTCAGCATGTGCTCCTAACAGCTTATTTCTGCTAGTTTGAACTATTTCTGCTGTTTCAGCTACCATTGAGCTGTTTTATGCAAATTTTAGCTCTTTCAGCTAATTCCACTTATTTTGACCTCATTTCAACTCTTTCTGCTTCTTTCTGGTAGATTAATCTTCTTTCTAGCATTCAACTACTTTTCAGACATTTTTTTCTGCTATTTTCAGCTTTTTCTGAGCTAATGTCCTCGTTTTTATTCTCATTTTTGCTTCTTTCAACCTAATTAAGCAAACATGTGGTCTTTCTGCTTTCCTCTGCTAATTTAGGCTTGTTCTTCCATTTCAGCTACATTACAGAAAGTTTTTTTTTTTTTTGTGGCTAATTTCAGCTGTTTTTCAGCAAGTTCTTCTGCAATAAGCGGCCCTCTGCACCCCATCTAAAGAGAACTGTTTCTAAGGTGGGTTTTAAAATGGACAGTGATTTTAAATTAGATTCCCAGATTGGAGCGGTGGTCAAGGCCAGTTTTTATCACCTCAGACAGCTGGATAAGGTAAAGTCTATTCTCACACGACAGCAGCTGGAAACAGTAATCCACGCCTTTGTCACATCTCGGCTGGATTACTGTAACGCTCTTTACCTTGGAGTCGGCCAGTTCTCTCTCAGCCGTCTCCAGATGTTCCAGAACGCTGCTGCTCGGCTTCTAACTGGAGCTCATGAGAGGGAGCACATCACCCCCACTCTGGCTTCACTCCACTGGCTGCCTGTTCATTTAAGAGTTCAGTTTAAGATTCTTTTATTTGTTTTTAAAAGTTTTAATGGTCTTGTCCCATCCTACCTCTCTGAGCTGCACTCTCCTGCTCGATGCCTCAGATCAGCGGATCAGCTCCTGGAGGTGCCGAGGTCCAAACGGAGGATTAGAGGGGACAGAGCTTTTTCTGTTGCCGCTTATCATTATTAAATGCTGCCCATTTGTCTCTTGACTGTATAAATGGGTAATTTTACTGTAGATTTAGCCCACTACGAGAATTTTAACTGGATATTTTAAGCTACTAATTAACATGATAGATGATGATCAAATTGCTTTATGTAGGCCA
>NC_056508.1:44606668-44609292 GCF_014905685.2 Nematolebias whitei | reverse complement strand
GTCATTTTCTTTGACAAGAGGTGATGAATGTTGAACACTCTGGCACATAATTTTCCATTATTAAATGCTGCCCATTTGTCTCTTGACTGTATAAATGGGTAATTTTACTGTAGATTTAGCGCACTACGAGAATTTTAACTGGATATTTTAAGTTACTAATTAACATGATAGATGATGATCAAATTGCTTTATGTAGGCCAGGCCATAGGTAAGAAGGAGTGGTTATTATATTACCATTTCATATTGGCTAGTGATTCTTTTTCTCTAAAGGTTAGCTTAGGTTATACTACGTTTCTTAGACTGTGGATAGTAAGGACAAAGTTAGTTAATCTACTTTATTATGCCACCGCTTTATATGTAAGCCTACCTAGTTGTTTATTTTGTCTAGCCCACATTAAAGTGTTGTCATCATTGTATTGCATTTATAATGACAAAATTAGTACTCTGCATTTAACCCATCCCACATGAGATTGACACCTTTGATATTGACACCTTCTGTGTCAATATCAAAGATTTTAGTTCGGCATCGACCGCACTCCAGTGGGGGGTACCGCAGGGGTCCATCCTCGGTCCCCTTCTCTTTTCTTTATACCTGCTGCCACTAGGTGCTATCTTCCGCAAACACGACATACCCTTTCATTTCTATGCCGATGATTGCCAAATTTACAGAGGCACACGCTCTATTCAGCCTCTTCTTGACTGCCTGGCTGACATCCGGGACTGGATGGCTTTAAACTTCTTAAGCTTCAATGAGAAGAAGTCTGAAGTCATGCTGTTCCATCCCAGTGGCTCACTCATGAACCATGACATTGACCTTTTCTCTCTAGCCCCGCTAGAGAAACAAAAGGTGACTAATCTGGGGGTGATAATGGACCCGTCCTTAAAACTCAACAGTCACGTAAACATGATGGTCAAATCCTGTTTTTTTCAGCTGAGACGGCTGTCTAAGCTGAAGCCTATACTCTCCAAAAAGAACCTCGAGACAGTGATCCACGCCTTCATAACATCTAGGCTTGATTACTGCAATTCACTTCTGTTTGGAATCAGTCAGTCCTCCATTGCTCGTCTACAACTGGTCCAAAATGCTGCAGCCCGATTTTTAACTGGTGCAGGCTATAGAGAGCACATCACGCCAGTTTTGGCCTCCCTGCACTGGCTACCCATTCACCTTCGGATCCATTTCAAAATTCTCATGTATGTTTTTAAATCACTGAACAGTTCCGCCCCATCCTATCTCACTGATCTTCTGCAGCCATATGTCCGACCGCGCTCTCTGAGGTCAGCAGACCAGATGCTTCTCTCAGTCCCAGAAACCCGTCGTAAGCTCAGAGGTGACAGGGCTTTCTCTGTTGCAGGTCCAAGACTGTGGAATGAGTTGCCACTGAGTGTCCGGCAGGCTCCCACACTCTCAGTCTTTAAGTCTCGCTTGAAGACCCACTTCTATTCGCTTGCCTTTAACACGGTGTGATTTGTTTTGGTCCGGTCTGTTCTCTACTCTGTTGGCCATTTTAGTTAGCTTCTGCTGCTATTTGTATCTGTATTTCTATTTTATGTTTTCCTGTCTGCTGTGCATGTTTGTGTTCTTTTGTACAGCACTTTGGTTGGCCTTGTTGCTGTTTTAAGTGCTACATAAATAAATTGGTATGGTATGGTATGAGATACACCCAGACGGAGCAGTGTGTAGCTACTGTATGTTAGCATCAGGAGAGCAATCAGGGACTACATGTCTTGCTCAAGGACACCATAACATGTGGGCATGGTGGAGAGTTGAACCTGAGACTTTCTGGTGCCAAGTCAGCTGCCCTACCTCTACACCATCGCAGCCTCCTTTTATAGTTAACTCCTCGTCGGGGAATCGAACCCCGGTCTCCCGCGTGATAGGCGGGTATATTCACCACTATACTAACGAGGAATTAGTGTTGGGCTGCAGTTCTTTGCCTGTGAATGGAAAGGTGATCCGTACTGTATATGACAGGCCCACCTTGTGGATAGTGAACTGAAACAGTGGAACAGGGGAGTTGGAGTTGATTTTTATTGAACTTATATGGCCACCACGTTGTTTAAGCTAAGAGCCATAGTCAGCACTGGGGGCTAAGCACCCCAAAAGGTCAGATCCTAGAATCACCCCTGCACAGGGTACTGATCTGGTACCAGAAACAAACCTGGTACTTGGTACTTATCTTGCAGTGGGTACTTACCTGGCACCAGTTACCAGGTACTTACTGTACTGGGCACTTGGCACCATGCACTTACCTGGCACCTAACTACTAGATACTTGATATTTACCTGGTACCTTTTAACCTGGTATAGTAAAACAATTTTTCTTTTGTCATTTATCAAAGTTTTTGAATTGCTATTAGTCTGATCCCACCCCTGAGGCTAATTTGTCATGGGATACCCTACAAGGGGCTAACTCCCAGTCAACAGACCCCAGGATCACAGGGATACTCAAACCCCTCCACCACGTTAAGGTTGCAATTCTGCGGAGAGGATCATCCATCCATCTTTCTTTTCCTGCTTCTTCTTTTCTGGGTAGAGCGAGTCATCAATGCCCATATCCAGCAGTCACTGTGCGTGTGCAAAACAACCGTTCATGAACTCATTCACACCTAGGGACAATTTCT
>NC_056508.1:44601035-44606568 GCF_014905685.2 Nematolebias whitei | reverse complement strand
TTTATAATAACTTTATACACGTAAAAAAAATAAGAGTGACACCTGTTATAAAGCTATTTCTGATGTTCTCTGCATGAGAATGCTCCACCTTGTCCTCCATGCCAGCAGGTCAGATCTGCACCTTAGATCTGGGATGAATTCTTCTTTTCTCTACAAGATATTAATTCAAACTTTATTTAAACAGGTTAGTCCCGTTGAGCCACTGGGACTCATTTACAACAGAGACCTGAATATAATTGTTCTATTTGTCTTTTTTTATGGCAAACAAGTACAACTGAGTTGATTGTAGCCTGACAACTATTGTAAAATTGTAATTCATTGATTAAAATGTTAATTTAAATGAAACTGTTTCTAGTGAAAATCATAACAGAGGACAAAATAAGTGTTAATTGTGCAAAAATAAATTACCAAGCAATTTATGATAAAATATGTAAAATGTAAAACGAGCTTTAATAAAGTACTTTTACTGCTATTTATGCTGTTAATAATGACATCATCTCAAGTCAGCAGGAGCACCATCATCATCATCACAACAACACAAAGTGAGAGCTGTAAATTTAAGCTGCACAAACATTTTCAATCAGGGCTCAAAATGTTTAACAGTCAAATCAATGTGCAGTAAAATAAACTACTGTCACTCTACAGGCACATTTAGAGAGAGGACAGTTCACAGAGACACAGTGAGGACGAGTGAGACTGAAGGAGGTTCAACCAGTTGTTCATGGACCAGAACCAGATGAGAAGAACAGCAGAACTTCCACTGACCAGTGACCTGACCAGTGATCTGACCAGTGATCACACATGTTGTTCTAAATTAAACTTTGGTACGAACAGTGTTAATTAAGACATGTCATATTTTTTATTGAACAATAATCTTCATGCTAACAGTGCCGTTGTAAATTCAGAGACTGATGAAGGAAGAAACAGAAATGAGGCGAGTGAGATGAAGGAAAGATGAAAATGTGTCCTCAGAGGATGGGGACATGTCAGGATCTGATGATCCAGGATCAACAGCTAGCAAGTTAACATGTTTAATAAACTAAAACTGGCGACATGAAGTATTAATGTTGATAAACTGTGGCACAGAACAGTCAGCTAACGCTTCACAATGGCAAAAAAAAATTGTATCTTGTTAAGAATAAAATGACCTTTGATGATGAATTATGGAAAATAGAACATGTAAGATGGCTAGAATATCTGTTAGATGTGTAAACCAGGCCATAAGCCGACAAATAATATATTTTTAGTGACTGCTAACTTTAAAATCAACCATGACACTTTCTGCTGTCAGTAGGAAAATAGTTAACTAAGATCAACTATAAACTTAAATTATAGTTCACATCATTTGAGTATGTGGGCTCTTAGTGGATCAATCTAAAACTTGATAATGTACTAAGTTACCGAGGAAATAATCAGAGTCGTGCAGTCATTGTGAGATTATGTGTGGGTGCTTAAATCTGTCTAATGGAAAGAGGAATGTGTCACGTACTCAGGTGAAAGAGATGACAGCTAACGAAGAGTGTCTGAGTGAATGGATCGGATGGGAAATGGGAGGGACTTCAGACAGTCTGTAAGGTGTTTGATTGGATAGAAATTGAAAACAGGAAGTGTCACGGGGTGGAGGAATAGAGTTTATAAGCGTGGAAACAGACCTGACACACAGCAGAATTGTACAGGGGGGCCCCCGAATGCAGGTAATATATAAAATTCTCTCTTGTTCACGCATTGTTGAAGTATGTGAAAATAAAGATGTTGTTAATTCTGACATGTGTGTGTGTGTTCCTTCCGAGCAACAACCCGGGCAGGATGGAGGAGGAGGTATTTCATGTTTTCCTCAACAATTTTCATCAACTTATCAAAAAAAAAACACTTCCGAAACACCGAGAATGAACTATGTTCAATGCTGGAACTGCTGCTGTTTGGAACTATGTGCGGCTGCATGACCCACGTGACTTCTGCGTTCATTCTTTCTATAGAAGTCTATGGGAGTGTCACAACTCTGTACGGCTCTGGGTGACACTAATGAGCCGCTGGCAGCAGTTTTAAAATAGTGACAGTGACCTCTGCTCAGGGATTTTACCCAGCGAGGCAGAGTTTGTCACTTTGCCTGACTGTCCAAGCTGAAACTCCTCTCTTCTTATGGCACTCGGTCCTGGTCTCTGACAAAGAGAGGCTGTCCCTCTGCAGAATATGACAGATCTTTTCATCAGGATTACTCCTTGAACTCACACACCTGCACACATCGGACAGACCTACAGCTGCCTGTGGAGATGAAACGCTCATAAGAATGCTGCTTTTCATGAGCTGGGTGAATCTAAGCTGATCCAGGATTTATTAATTAAATAAAGCCTGAAAAAAGGTGCTCTTTGTTTTGTGCTGCAGGTCTCTGTGTGTGGGACGAGACTCCAACAAACCGTGGGACACAAATCTGCTCTCTGTGGGACATTATACACCAACACAGAAATATAGTCAAATAATAAACATGTTTGTACAGATTTGGTCTTAAACATTATAAATGCTTAGATGTTTTATTTGAAAAAACATTTTATGGTTCAGTTATTAGCCTGTATGCACTTGTGTTTTTATTCCAAAGTGTTTATAAATACCATATTTAGTTACTTTGTTAATCCACAAGTAAAAAAACCAAACTGTTACAGTTTAACACACTGTGATATTGCACAGAGTTTTTATCTTAGGTTGTGTCGTGGCTGTATTTGCTTTTAGTTTTCATAATCTGCGTAGTTTAACTTGTGCAACAAAGTGAAGTCAGATCCTCTGGATGGTTTCTTTGTGTTGAAACGTTTTGTCCTCCATCCAAGGGACTTCATCAGTCCGAGGAGCCACAACAAGCTCAGTCCACAGGCAGCACACTCACATACTGGACCAACCAGTTTGATGATGATTAGATGATTTCTGGATGGCTTCTTCCTCAGAGGAGTCGACAGGGGAGAGGGTGGACTCCAGAAACCATCTTATCACCATCTAACTCGTGTCAAACTCAAGGCCCGGGGGCCAAATGTGGCCCTCGTTGACATCTTATCTGGCCCCCCAAGATGTTATTTTAAATGTAAAATACTTTTATCACTTTAATTTTTTTCAGCAATCTTTGATTACGATGTCAAAAGTGCAACAGAGAACGTCAAATGAGACCAATCAAACTCTTGTTGAGGAACCTGCAACCAAGAAACGATGTTGGGAATCTGACTTGAGTTAATGTAGATCATGAAACTGGCCCTTAGTTTGAAAAATGTTTTAATTTTTAACTTTTGTAAGTGGGTTTACACCCCTGATCTAACTTGTTGGTCCATTATGTGAGTGTGCTGCCTACTCAGTTTGTTGTGGCTCATAGGACTGATGAAGTCCCTTGGATGAAGGACAATACAAAGAAATACAAATAAACCGTCCAGAAACTCAACTTTGTTGGATTTTGTAGCTGGAGCACGAACTTTGACGTTTAACTTGTGATTTATTCCCAACAATTGTTTTCCCAGCTAGCCAGCAAAAATGCTGACAGGTGCACTCGACCAATGTGTGCAACGTTTACTATTGATGACTTCTGTTCCTGTTTTCACCAATAAACTACATTTGAGAGAAACATCTGTCCTGCTGTGCTTCCTTTTACAACCAGGTTAGTGGTCGAGAATCCTTGAAATATTTTTTAAATAGTTTCCATGTAAATAAAGGCCTGGGCACAAAATGATGTGAATCTGAACGTACAGGTCGTCTGTAGGATGAGGCTGGTACCACAAGGTGTGTGTGTGTGTGTGTGTGTGTGTGGGGGGGGGGGGTGCAGTCATGATCTGCTCACTGAGGCCAATCAAAGGAAATCTAATCCGTTCTCCAGAGAGCGTGCATTCCTGCTCGGAGTCTCTGAGACACAGACATGCAGGGGATTGTTATAAAACTTGTGATGGGATCCTGCAGAAAAACCACCCTGTCCAAAATTTAAAAAAAGTATTTTTCTCTCTAAAAGTTGTTTACTGAAGCTTAACGTTATCTAAATAAACATGAAAGGACATGTCAAAGAACCTCATTATTGTTGAACACTGTTTCTGTTTTGGTTGCCGCATTTAGTTTTCTACTTTGTATTTTACTGGAAATAAATGACGCCTATGTTGTGATCGATGTTCATCATTTACTCAAACTTTATAATGACATTTATAATTAGCACTTTAATTATCCATCCTAGGCAGCACGGTGGCACAACTGGTAGAGCTGCTGCCTCTCAGCGAGCAGGTCCCTGGTTCAAACCCCGGTCTAGGGGCCTTTCTGGGTGGAGTTTGCATGTTCTCTCCGTGCATGCGTGGGTTTTCTCCGGGTACTCCGGTTTCCTCCCACAGACCAAAAACATGCATGTTAGGCTGATTGGTAACTCTAAATTGTCCCTAGGTGTGAGTGAGAGAGTGAATGGTTGTTTGTCTCGTTTGTCTCTATGTGTCCCTGTGATGGACTTGCGACCCGTCCAGGGTGTACCCCGCCCCTTGCACAGTGATTGCTGGACATGGGCACCAGCGACCCCCGTGACCCAAAATGGAATAAGCGGGTAAAGAAAATGGATGGATGGATGGATTATCCATCCTTTCGTTTTCTTTACCTGCTTTTCCCCCCTCCAGGTTGTGGAGGAGCTGGTGCCTTTTTCCAGCTGTCACCCTGTTTGAACAGGTTCACAGAGCTGCTTTAATTATAATTTGACTATTTATATTAAACTTGCGTTTCTTAGATTTTCACTCACTGTGAGAAGAGTCAAGTAGACATTCACTTCTATTGGCATTGTTTAACATACGATGGTACAGAATCAGAATCAGAATGCCTTTATTGTCATTATACGCAAGTACAATGAAATTAAGAGCCACTTCTTTTTTCAGTGCAAAAACACGCCTTAAGAAAAACACACACTAAAAATATAAAAAATGTAACGCAATATAGATATAATAGCACTATGAAAGTAAAAAATACAAGTATTTCACAATTATATTGCACATTATGGGTATTAGTGAGGTAGTTAAGGTGACTGAGGGTATGAAATGTCAGTAGTATTGCACAATAGAAGTCCAGGGGTTTGGGAGGTTAGATTATTAAATCAGTGCATATGTGAGTTCAGTGTGGTGATGGCTTTCGGGAAAAAACTGTTCTTGAATCTGTTTGTTCGTGTTCTGATGCAGTACAGTGTACAGTGGCTGGTAGCTGTTGCCTCTCAGCGAAAAGGTCGTCGATTCGAATCCTGGCCTGAGGCTTTTCGGGGTGGAGTTTGCATGCTCTCTCTGCACATGTGTGGGTTTTCTCCGGGTATTCTGGTTGCCTCTCACAGAACAAAACCACACATGTTAGGCTGATTGGTAAGTGTCCCTAGGTGTGAGAGTGAACTGTTTGTCTCATTGTGTCCCTGTGATGGACTTGCGACCTCTCCATGGTGATGATGTGTTGGACCGCAATGGAAATAAATGTTTTCACTTTCATATGTTGTCCATTGTTGGTGAATGCATGTATATGCATTAGTTTTACTAATACATTCAATCAATCAATATGCAAACTG
>NC_056508.1:44578784-44600935 GCF_014905685.2 Nematolebias whitei | reverse complement strand
TATGTATATATATATATATGTATATGTATATATATATATATATATATGTATATATATATATGTATATATATATGTATATGTATATATATATATATATATATGTATATGTATATATATACATATACATATATATACATATATATATGTATATGTATATATATGTATATATATGTATATATATGAATGTCAGACTGTTATTCATTGAGCTAACTGGTCAACACTGTTGAACTGGTCCAGATGGCATGAACTTTTTTGTTATCTACCTGGATGATTGAGCTCACAAACTTTTTTTTGTCTGTCACAGGGTACCTGTGTTGATGTGGGCTCAGAGATGCAAGCTTCACTGTTAATTCTCCTCTGTGGTGAGTAAACAGTCTTTGAAGTCGATCTGTGGCCTCCGATGCTGAACAAATCCTCAGAAGTGATTCAGTGAACGGGTATTGAAGCTAACGAGTAACTCCAAGAGGTCACCGAGCGTTCTTTGATTAGTCTCTGGAAAATATGGAAGTGATTCTGCTTCACTATGCTGATGTAAGCCTGTGGGCGTACATGCTGTAGCTAAAAAGGACAACGCTGCAGAGCTTGGACAGATTTATAAATCCAATGCAATAAGTTTTCAAGAAGAGACGAGAAAGACTTTTTTTTTTCATTATTATTATTATTATTTTTTACATACCCCGATACATTGTTTGGCACCTTTTCACAATGATAAAAAACACACAACTGATGTGACTCTGTTGTCTCACCTGTCCCATTTCTCCCAGACACTTTGGGACTTTGTGAAAACCAGTCTGGTGTTTTTGTAAAGTGGGACCTTGCTGGTTCCTCCTCCATGAAAAACATTATAGTTCAATGGATGCTGCAACCAGAAAGTTGCGTATCTTGAACTTGGAGTTCAGCTTGACTAGCTGTGGATGGTTTCCTCTGCTCTTTTTCTACCGTTCACACTATCTGACTGATCGACCTGGGGTTGCATTTCCTCTTGCGTCCACATCCTGCGAGACTGGCTACAGTCCTGTTACTCTTATACTTGTCGATAATATTGGTAGCTGTTATCAGAGGAACATGAAGCTGCTTGGAGATGGTCTTGTGTTCCCTTTTCCCTACAACCTTCTTTCTGAGCTCCTCAGACAGCTGCCACCTTTTGCTGTGTACACAACCTCAACCGGACCAAACTATCAAACTATCCAGTGGCTGTTTGTTGTGAAGGCGCCTGTGATACTAACTAAGGTCACACACTTCTCGTATTCCTCAGAAAAAACGTTCAAAATGTCCGTCAGATGTTGGCCCCTGCGTCTCTGCTCAGAGACAAGATAGCTGGTGTTTCTTTTTTAGGGCCTCTGGTGCCCCCGGAGTCTCAGGGGTCATCCCAGTCTGTTTCTCACTGCATCCCTGTGGGTGGCGTCACCCTGTTTATGGTCCTCCTAAAACAGGCCAGCTGAATCCACAAATAGAGCCGCCGATTCCACACCGACCGTACCCATCAGGACCTTCTGAACGCGTACGAGTCCAGTATTGTGTTGGAGCACTGGTGGAAAAGTAAGTTTGGAGAAGGGCTGACATGAAACAAGAAGTCTTCTTTTCATCTTTAGTGTCTGTTAGCAAAATATGTCATGAACCACTTGGCTAATTTTAATCAACTCTTAGAAAGCCGTCATTGCATCTAAAACTGATTAACTTTAGGAGCTGAGCCAATTTATGATAGCACCCACAGGCATCTCATATACAAACTTGGATTTGACTTGTTTTTACAGATACTGAGCTCCAGTTAGGTGTGGTAGTAGCTGAGAGTCATTCCCAACATGAACTCTGAGCCCCAACAGATCTTTGATTTAAACATTGGTATAAAGGCCTGCTGGTGAGGAATACTTCAGTTTTATATCGTGTGATGGAGTGTTTGCAGTCTCGACTGGACAGAGGTGGCTTGTATCAAATTAAAGGAAAATATTGTTTAAATTATTCTCATTAGTAGAGTAATTGATGCCCGAGGGAGTCCTAGCGTATGGAAATATTTAAACAAAGTGGCATGTCCAGACATCCTGAACAGATTTCCGGAAAGATTTTCATTTGTGCTTTTGAAACGTTTTGAAGAAATGTGATAATTCAAGATTTAGCTTCAAACGCGTTTTATAGTTTTCACCTAAATACAAAGAGAAAATGAGACGACCTCCTCG
The DNA here is from genome assembly GCF_014905685.2 of Nematolebias whitei. Taxonomy (NCBI): domain Eukaryota; kingdom Metazoa; phylum Chordata; class Actinopteri; order Cyprinodontiformes; family Rivulidae; genus Nematolebias; species Nematolebias whitei. The sequence continues at coordinate 44,598,761 of NC_056508.1, read as the reverse complement.
AAATCAAAATAAAGTAGATGTGCTGAGATAGGTAGAGATGAATAGAGCCTATAAGCAGTTAGCTCAGTCGCTTGTTTGTGCGAAAAATATTATTTAGAGATAAAGTTTTAAAAGCTTGAGATGTTTATCAAAATGAAAAAAATAAACTTACAGCCTTCAAACTTCAGAAATGTCAGTGAAATTATTCAAAGAAGAGTTTATTGAAGAAAATGTAAATGAAAACAAGATAAAAATACTAAAAGAACCCACTATGGACTTTGACGTGTTTTGGAGTTGAACATTGATCAGCTGTGCCTCGACGACGTTTCACGCTGTCGGTTCAGTGATACGGAGCTGTCCGTTCAAGCCTCCAACGCCTCCGAGAACGAGCTGCAGGGTCAAAGGTCAAGCCCAAATCCCCGGGTCGGAGGTGGGGTTAATTGGCTGGTGAACCAGTGAATGTATGTCGGTTTATGTTTGTTCTTTATGAACGGAAAGGGAACGTTGAGGGTGAAGGTTAGAACTCAAGAACCAGCAGTCGGTCAGTTCTGCTCCCACTTTTTGAACTTTTGTTGTTGTTTCGCAGGAGACTGATGTGATTTATATGAAGCTAGAAGTGTCACAAATCAGTTAACGAGTCCATGCAGGTAAATGGCCGGAGGGAAAACTGTACAAACTTTACAGACGAGCTGGTCAGGGTTTGAATCGTAAGTGCATCCTAACTTCGTTGCAGGTTCGTGACGTCACGCTGTGTTTAGCCGATGTCTTCCTCAGGTGTGTGTGTGGCCAGGTGAGAGCAGGTTAGGCGACAGTAGCAAGAGGAGTTCCTTCCATGCGACAGCCTCCGGAAATGTGTAGATAACTGAACAATGGTGTGGTGGAGCCTACTAACCACCAAGCCTTAGAAACAAACAGGGATAAAGGCTGAAAAAATAGACGTGAGAGAAAGAGCCGGATAGAATCGGGACAAAGAAGAAGACGAGAGACAGACTGTAGGCTCAGAAGAAAGACGGGGTGGGGGATTTGTCATATGAAAGGACGGTGAGTTGGGTTTCTCCGTCCTGTTGACACGGGGCTTTTCTGCATTAAAGGAGGAGGTGGAGATAAAAAGCAGAGGAGGAGGATTGGCGGGGGAAGGATGAAGGGGAATGGAGGCGGTCTCATAAAAAACAATGGCGTGGCTGGTACAGTGATGAACATGAGCAGAGCAGACAGTGTCGAGGGGGGCAGGTGTACCGAGGCGGGCTACAACCTTCATTAACCCACATCAGATAATCAAAACAAATGACCAAAATCTGTTTATTACTAAACACATTTTGACCGGTTGTGGTATAAATAAAGCACATTTAGTTTTCATGCATCATATCTAGCCCACATTAGCTTTCATAAAATAATCATTATTGTGACTGAAGACATAAAGTACTGCTCAACAGGACGTGACTCTATTAAAAGTTTATTTTCTTAGTCGTTCTGAGTTACTGGAGATCGATAATGTGCAAAGCAGAGCCAGATGTGACAACTGCTGCTTGTTTCAGAGCTGAAAATCTTTAGTTTTCCAGAGGATCAGAATTTACAATCATTATTTTAATACCAAACAAGTTCTCACATGACGTTTGTAACCATTGGCAACATTAAAAAACAAGATTTTAGTATGTCGCATATCATTGACGGGTTCCAAGCAGGTTCTTTCCTCTTAAATTTAGATTTGACTCAGACTTTTGACATCACCGATCTGATTTTTGACGTTTGTTTGGACGTTTTTGTTTGGGGGAGTGGTGGCGCAGAAGCTCCTGTGATCGCAAGGTCGCTGGCTCTACCCCGCTGGACATCAACATGTGGCCCGCTTCCTACCTTACGAAAGGAGCAGCCAAAAGAAAATACGTTTTTTTGTTTTTGCTATCAGCCACACGCCTGGTCTACTAAGTTGACAACAAGTTTGTGTTTCGCACGCTTTGTTTAAAGAACTCTCAGACGTCTAATTATCTAATCGCAGACAAGCAGTAATTAGGGGGTGATCCTGCCAGGATGGAGAGGGAAGAGGAAGGAAGGAAAGACTGATGGGAAGAAGGAAACAAGGATGAAGTGGATAACGTCAAAGGAGGGGAGTTAGGAAGCAGTGGTGTTTGCGTTTACCGCGCTCGCTATTTTCTTGAGATATTTAAATGAAACGCGCTGTTGTCATAGGCAACAGACCTAATCATACATATCCCCCCTCCCAACACACACGCACACACCCTCAAAACTCTAAATAAGCTTTCTGGCTTGTAACCCGAGCCATCTGTGTCATATAAGTTTCACATCTTCTCTTTTTAATGTGTTTTTTAATAGACTTGGTTCTACAGATAATATTATTTGACTGTTTTTCTTATTCACTGAGAGTTGCCAAAAGGGTGATAATGTTTTTGCCATTGTCTCTGTGTGCACGTGTTTGTGCGTCTGCTGTGTTTGAACCACTGGACGTATTTTATTGAAATTCAAAGAGTCTACAAATAACTTACATTTGGAGTCAACTCAGTTCAAGATGGCCGCTGCCGCTAAGCACATGTAGTAAACACAAAAGTTGCTATGACTCAGCCGTTTTTTCAATATTGAATTGAAGTTTGGTGTCTTAGATGCTGAGAATAACTTACACAATATGCACTAACCTAGTGGTTCCTAACTCCGGTCCTTGGGGAACACCATCCTGCATGTTTTAGTTGTTTCTCTGCTTTAACACACCTGATTCAGTGATCTAATTACTTGCTCATGTTCTGCAGAAGCCTGTTAATCACCTGTTCATTCAAATCAGGTGTGATGGAGCAGAGAAGCAACTAAACCATGCAGGATGGTGTTCCTCAAGGACCACGGTTGGGAAACACTGCACTAAATGATTTGTAAAAAAATGCTTTTATCTCCTTCAGTTATTTCTGTCTGTCTGTTAACAAAGTATTTCATGGACCGCTGGACAAATTTTATTCAAACTTAGAAAGAAATGACTAAAGTAAACAACAAATATTCAACATTAGCCTATACAAAATGACTAAAACGCAGCCAGTTTAGCAGCTAGAGCTAAATTTAGGTGTGGTAGTAGGTGAGAGTTGTCCTCAATGCATATTTTAAGCACTCAGTAACAAATCAGTTGATCTAGCATTATTGCATGAGATTGTGCATTATGTCGTTTACAGGTTTACATCAAAATAAACATAATTCAGTCTCCTGTCAGCATACATTTAAAGAATAATGTTTGCAGTTCTTTGCTTTTGTTCACTGCACAGATTTGAAATAACAGTCTATACTATGCTGAGAACAAATCTTCCTTGTAACAAGATTTTTTTCTGAATGCAAATAGCTTTTTTCGGATGACTTCTTCTGGTATCGGATGCTGTGCTGCTGGCAGGATTTTTACTGAAACCTTTTTTACTTTTGGACATTTGTTATGATTCGTAACCATAACAACAGGGCGATTTTCTACAACTGGGAGCAGCTGATTAACGTCTCAAAAGCTCATATGTCAACTACAGCCCGAAATCCCAAATGAGTTGAAAAGGAGGTGCCGTGGATGCATTCTCGTCTACCTGGAGGCAGTGCTTGAGTGCCTGACTGCAGAGATCTTGGAGGTAGCGGGAAACGCAGCTTGTGACAGCCGGAGGACCAAGATCATCCCCCGGCATGGCAACAAGGGGCTTGGCAGGCTGCTGGGAGAAATGGCCATTTCTCAGGGAGAAGTTTTTCCCAACATTCAGGCAGTCCTGCTGCCCAAGAGGATCAAGAGGTCTGCTGGGTCTGGGTGGACGGATCGGCATCTGCAGCCAGTTTCTTCGGATCCGCTGTGCTACAAGAGATCCTTCCTGCCCAAAGACATCAGCATCTAGAACAACTCTAATGAAACCAAGATGAGCTACAACAACAATTAATTTCTCTTTGGGATTAATAAAGTATAATTGAATCGAATTGAATCTGTTTGATGTAGATGTACTTTGTCTTGTTAAAACGTGTAGGTTTTTGGGGGAGGTCCTGTCCTGGTATGTTGCAGAGCTTTGGTGTCACTTGTTCAAGTATTTCTGCTCGTTAGTCCTTTTGCTTTTTGACTTTTCAGGTGAAGCTAGAAGTCTTAGTCGTCAAGAAGCCTTTTGTTTATTTCTGTTTATACGTTTATCAGAGCTAAAGAAAAATAGAGAAAACAGCCAGGGCACCAAAGGTTCAGGCTTAACGTTAAAATAATACCTCAATTCACAAAATACTCCCCAGTGCATCCTTAATTATAGTCTAAGTTTCTGACCTTTGCCCCTGGCCACACAGACGGCGACTCTCTCTTTCCTGCACACGTGGTCATTTTACAGGCCAGCATTTGAACACAAAGCTTTTCTTCTGCTCACTTACAGTTCAGGAAATACAAAAAAAAAAAACGAAGGTGAAGGTGTTTTGTAGATAAATACGATTATTTTTAAAAAATGGCACAAGGTATGCGGTGCTCCAACGCATGCGACGTTTGGATTCCCGCGCGTGCTGTAATTTCCTGACTAAACGAAGCCAGATTTTCTTCTGCACTCTGCGTGCCACTCCGGGTCGCCCTGAGCAGCTTCGAGCACCAGGGCAAACACACAGAACCATGATTATTAACTAAATCTAGGCTGCTTGGCTGTCGGGCTCCAGCCAACATCTGTTGGACACGTGCGCCTCTTTTTGGTGGATTTTTAAAGAGTTCTCCAAATTCAATTTCTCTCTGTTTGCATCGTCAGACTTAAAAAAAAAAGGCTGTTTGAGATTAGATCAGATGCAGACGTGAGATTGAGGGACTCCGGGATGAATACGTCACGTCTCCTGTGAGAGAATATCGGCGTTAGCTCCACTCTCTTCTGCCCACCTGTTGCTGTCGGTGCCTCGGTCCGTGTTTTCTTTCCAGTGATTCAGAAGTTTCCAGGACGGGACAGGAATGTGAACGTGTCTTCCAATATGACCAGCTGCTTCTTAACACCATGCCTTGTTAATCTGTCTGTGTTTGACAAGCAGCTCGTCTGTCAGGAAAACACGTAGGAACAACCGAGGAAGAAGAACATCTAGATCCAATGCGAGATGAACGTTTGAAAAGTTACTAATAATTATCCAAACGCTGCCCACCCAGAATTAGAAACTAGAAGTTTAGTCATTTTAATAAAAATCATTCTTCTATATCCAGAGGGTTTTGTTGCCACGTTGACCCACCTGTTGGATTTTCAGTAAGTCTTTAAAAAGTGTGCACTGTTCCAGTAATCAGTCTTTAGAGGCTGTTTTTGTTACTTTAAACCAGCATGAAAATGTTTTATTTGTCGACTAATTCATGAAAAACTTGACAACCTTTTAACCATCGGGGGGAAACACTGAGAAGCAGAACAAGTCGTTATTGGAGCTAGAAATGAACTTAGTGGATCAGCTCACAAGTGTTTTTTTTCTTTGTAGAAAACAAAATAAAACAAAAGTTTGGACATTTTTTGAAGTAATGGTTATTTCATTGTGATATTTGAAAACATACATAGTTTAAGATGTTTTTTAATAGCTACTAATAATGTGATAAATATGAACCACAACTTGAATTTATTGTTAAACATATGGATATATGTGTTCATTGCTTTGTGGATTGAAATGTGCCATAAACTGGAGATTGGTTTGATTCTGCTCTATAAACCTGGTTGATTAAGGTTTTATTCATATAATACACACACAAATAAAAAAATAAATCATTATGAGAGTCAGTAAAGAAAGTCAAACTAGGTCCAAAACATTATTGCATAAAAACCTGTGGTTGTTGCAAGTTAAACTTAAATACGTCAAAGCAATCAAATCCTATTTAGTTTTCAATGCACAAATAAATTAAAGGTCAGGACCTACAAAGCTCTCAACAACCTAGCTCCATCTTATATTCCAGATCTTATTGTTCCATATTTTCCTAACAGAGCACTTCGCTCTCAGACTGCAGGCTTACTTGTGGTTCCTAGAGTTTCCAGTAGTAGAATGGGAAAAAGATCTTTTAGTGATCAGGCTCCTCTCTTGTAGAACCAACTTCCAGTTTCTGTCCATGAGGCTGACACATTGTCCCGTTTTAAGTCTTTCCTTTATGGTAAATCTTATAGTTAGGGTTGTCTTATGCTGCCTTATAGGCTTAGACTACTGGAGGACAAATTGATCTCATTTCTTAAAATAAATTGTTACAATTGAATAGTTTTCATTTGATACTATTTCTATCTTAACGTGATTCTTGACCTGCCATTGTGTATCTGTTCCTCTCAAACCCAGCCGGTCGAAGCAGATGCCGCTTGTCCTGAGCCTGGTTCTGCTAAAGGATTCGTCCTCATGAGGGAGTTTTTTCCTTTCCACTGTCGCCTTCATGCTCGCTCAAGATGAGAGTCTAATGAAGTTAAGCTCAAAGCGGTCTGCTCCTCAGATAATTAATATTATTAACTTACTTTATACATACATGAATGTTTCTGTTCAGTGCCCTGAGATGACTTCTGTTGTGACTTGGTGCTTTATAAATAAACTGAATTGAATTGAATTTTAGCCGCTTTGCCATTGATAAGTGCGACTCGAGTCAGTTCTCGTCTTATCAGGTGTAGGTGAATTGCAACGTGGCTTATTTCCCCGTTCTGTGGGCGGGATCTTCATCTCAAAGTGGGCAGTTTCTTGTAGCGCCATCCAGCTCGCGCTGAATCCTCTGATCTGCCTGTAAAACCAGAAAGGTCTGGACCTGGTCATTGGTCCACAGCACTACTTTTGGTGCTTCCATACTGAACTAGAGACTAGAAACCTAAAAAAAAAAAAAAAAAACTAACCCACACTTTACAACGCTTGGATAGAATATGGCGGTTCAGATGTAGTTTGCAGTTGTTGCTGGGCGGGGTCATCCGGTGATGTAGCTCCGCCAGCCAATCAACGGCTGCTGCCGGATTACATAAAAACCATCACATCGGAGTGGTTCACTTGGAACTATGGACAAGTTAGCCCCATAAACTGGTCTGAGTGGGTACCGGCAATGGGCAGGCCCTTAACTAGTGTGATGTGGAACCAGTGAGAGACGAGAGAGTGGCAGAGCGCCGTTTGATTCTATTAGGAGAAAGCAGCATTCAGCAAAAGTTTGTAGAGCATCTGTTAAATAATGTGTCATAAAAACAAATCTGAACTTTCAGGTGGTGAAATGTAAATGTGAATCAGACACAAGCAAGTTCAATAACTTACAAAATAAAGATAGGAAGGTTGAAAACTTTTTCCATTCACAATTTAGCATCAGTTGGATTTATCCGTTTAAATTTAGTCTTACAGGCAAAATATACTAACTAGACCTTATTGATGCAGACTATAATGATTATATTTGTAATACAAAAGTAAAGAATGGTATCAGACTGCCTGGATCAAATTACTTTTTACAGAACTGTTTGGTTTGAAAGTATCTCAGCCCAGATTTGAGTTTTCATCCATGTATTCAGATACAGTAGATTCGAATTGTTCCAATTATTACTTTTATGTTTTATTTTTAAATTTCTATCAGAGTTAAAGCATTCTTTATCAACACTTTTAATAAATCTTGCAGCAACAGTGATATGAACACCCTTATTTTCAGGGATGGTATACAACATTAAGGTCAGTAATAGTTTTTTTTTAAAATAAGATTCAGGTTCTGATTCTGGGAGGTTATCAGTAGAAAGGTGAACAGCAGAACAAAGTGGGGAGTCTTATCAACCGTGGAGGAGAGACACCGGTTGATATAATAAAAAGAGACGGGAGGAAAAAGTTGAGAACAATAAAAATTGTGAGCGGGGAGGAGACCAGCCGGCTGTAGGTTGTGGGAGTTGACCGTCCATCAGCTAAGTGCAGAGCAAAGAGATAACAGGGAGCAAGGGAGAGAGAAGGCAAACTAATTAACTTGGTCAGGTTAAAAATAAAAGGCTGTTGACTTTTCCCTGCCTGAGACGAGCATCTCGGATAGTTTCAATATGATGCTAAACTCGTCTGGTGACTCCTCTGAGCAAGCTGATACTGGATCGGACCATCCTGCCGTCTTGTTATTGTGCGTTGTCCACGTTCTCCCAATAGTTTTTACACCTTTCTCCTCACCTTGTGTTTTGCAAAATAAATCCGTGTGTGTGCACTTCTTTGTTTGCCTTCGTCTGCCTGTTTATCTTTTTTTTTTTTTTTATGTTGCTAAATGTGACAGCAAACTGTGTCCCGACAGCCTGTCCCACAGGAATGTGTCACTCCGATGTGACATATCACTCCCTTCAATCCAGAGCTGGAGGATTTACTTATTCTGTAGGATTAGATGGCTAAAGAAGGATGACCAGTCAAATGGAACAATCCAGCTAAACTAAAAGAGAAACAGTTTTCACGTTTTGTTCCAAGGAGGTTTTTGGTTTCCTCAAAGTCAATATGTTGCTACCATTGAATTTTAATTAAACTTTCTCCAAATCCTGCAGCTAAGGCAGACATGTTGTTGTATAGTCTGTTTGTTCCTACATCTGTAAACTTTCTCTTGTCCGGCCCATAACTTCTGATCCACTCAAGATGATTTAACGAAACTTGATGCATGTTTGTACAACTACTAGCACGTTGTGTATTTTTTTTCATTAGGGATGCACGATGTTATCGGCATGGTATCGGCCAATATTGGCGTTAAAGTTCAATATCGGAAATTGGCCATTCCATCAAAATAACTCGCCGGCGCTGTTTTTGTATGACATCCCAGTGACAAGGATGCATGTAGCGGCAGCACAACATGATGATGTCACGCGCACCTACCTGATCTCACGGCAGAGAGGAAAATTTAAAATGTCGGTGGTGTGGAAGTATTTTTTGTTGTTGTTGAGGACGTTGGATTCCAAAGATTTTTGGACTATGTTGAGCCTCGCTACATCGCCCACAGTCTGAAATATTTTTCTGACGTAACGTTACCCGAGTTACAAGCCGTCGTTTCCGACGTCATTGAGAAGCTAACAGCCGATAGCACTTGGGTGAGTTTTACCACAGACATTTGGACGTCGTGTTAGCCCCGTTAGCATGATTAGTCTTACAGCACAATGGATAGACTAAAACTTTAAATTTAAAAAGTCTGTCCTTCATGCACAGGAGTGCAGAGGATCCCACACTGCAGCTATAGGAACCTGGAACAAGCCTCCACAAGTGAGACAGCATCGCAGGTGACTAATGCTAATAAATAACATTTAACACTTTTCATTTAATACAAGTTAAAGTGCTATGCATATGGCTGTTAGTGAATATATGTCACCAACTGTTACAGCTGTTACACAGTTTTTGTAGCAAATAATCTAAATAAGAGGGCTATGTTCTGACAAAGGAACGTATATAAAGTATCGATATCGGATATCGGCCAAAAATCTAATATCGTGCATCCCTACTTTTCATCACCCCAGGTGATGAGGTTTCCTCTTCATGCAGTTTTTCATGGCCTCTGTTGGGGAGATTTCACAAAAAGTAATAAGAAGTGGGTAAAGAAATGGATGGATGATGAATATTTTTTTTGCTGAGAACTGCGTTCCTAAACCGTTTTTCCACATTGAAGCTCTAAAATTGAATATATATATATATTTCAGATGACTTGCATGCTTTAATTTAATTATTAATTATGTATTATTAATTATTAAATTAATCAGGCAGGACTCCCCATGAACTATGATGTTTGCAGATGATGTGTTGGTGAGAACAGGGAACAGGTGGAAGTGAACTTGGAGAGGTGGAGGTATGCACTTGAAAGAAGAGGAATGAAAGTCAGCCGTAGTGACAGAGTCCATGTGTGTGAATGAGAGGGAGGAGGTGGAACAGTGAGGCTACAAGGAGCAGAGGTCACAAAGGTGCAGGACTTCAAGTACTTGGGATCTACTGTCCAGGAACATGGGGAGTGTGGTAAAGAGGTGAAGAAGAGAGTCCAGGCAGGATGGAGAAAAGTTTCAGGAGTGATTTGTGACAAAAGGGTTTTCAGCAAAGGTCAAAGGAAAAGTTTACAAGACAATGGTGAGACCAGCTATGTTGTATGGTCTGGAGACAGAGACATGGACAAAAAGACAGGAGACAGAACTGGAAGTAGAAATGAAGATGCTGTGGTTCTTCTCAGGAGTGACAAGGATGGAGACAATTAGGAATGAGATCATCAGAGGTACAGCACAGGATGAACAACTGGGAGATCAAGTTAGAGAGGTGGTTTGGACATGTCCAGAGGAGGGACAGTGGTTCTATTGGTAGAACGATGTTAGAAATGCAGCTGCCAGGAAAAAGACAAAGAGGAGATACATGGATGCAGAGGACAGAGTGAGATGGAGGAGGATGACTCGCTGTGGCGACACTGAAGAGGGAAAAGCCGAAAGAAGAAGAAGATGCATGCTTTAATTAGTTAACATTGTCGTCAAAATGAAATTGAAATTATGTTTGTACTTTGAACACCCACACATCCCGTGTGAAGGCTCATCGTTAGTTCCAACAGATCTCTGACTGGAGAGAGAATGTTTTACAGTAATTTCAAATGAAACCACCTTCATATCTCAAAGGAGTCATTCTTTAAGGCCATTTTTTCAAAGGCTTTTTGAAACCTTCAAAGGCTATAAGTAACTGGGTCGGGCTCAGGAGGCTGCTCTTTTCTTCTTCCTCAGTGGCCAGGGTCATCCGAGTCTGTGTCAAAACAACAAAAAGATTGCTATTTATTTTTTTTTACTATTGTCAGCAAACATTTCTGGTGCATGATTTTTGAGCTGTTCCAAACTCAAGAAGGTCATGCAGATATCATGCAGGTTGGTCTGCGCTTTGCTGTGTTGTTTCCTGAAACTGGTCAGAAGCAGAGCGTGAGTCAAAGGTATGTTTGAACGCCAACCAACAAAGCGGAGCTCACCTGAGGGGACAGAGGAGTCGGGATTGGAATTGGTTCGTGAAAATAAAGCGGCTGCCCTGCAGACCGCACTGAGCCTCTCACCGTTAAAGCACTGCGTCAGGTCCATGACGCTTTGGCTCGTGTCGGATTTCACTGCTCTTGAAAACGAGCTTCTTTATACCTGGGCTTTTCTGTTACTTTGAGAAGAACAAGCAAACAACCAGAGGTGGAAAGAGTGCTTAAATTGTACTCGATTACAAGTTAAAGTACTGGTGTTATAAAAATATTTAAGTAAAAGTACAAAGTACTCATCTCAAAAACGACTCAGAGTATTAATTACTTTTTAACCAGTTGATGTTTCTTTGTGTTTGTCAATAGAAGACATTCAGTTTGATGTACCGTAGATAATCGCTACATTCAAAGCTCATTTCTCAGACGCTCAGAAGCTCCGTCTTATTTTAGTACCAGGCAAACCGATGGCAGTGACAAGATCTAAGATCTTTGCATGCGTTGCCAAACTAATAACTCGCACATACAAACAATAAAACAGCAATATCATACAGGTAGCTGTAAAACCTCATGTATCATATGTTTTTGAGATTAGATGCTGAAGTCTTGTAAGCTGCTGTCTCCGTAGAGATCAAACAAAGTTTGCATCTGGACACCGTCTCCTTTTCACCCTCTGTTCATGAAAACTTCCTCCAGGTCCGTCCACGGGCACTCGTCCTCAGCCTTTACCTCGTCATGTTCTCTGTGACAGTGTTGTCCTCCGTCTCCATTTTGGCTTTTTCTCCAAATCTTCGGTCCATAAATGACTCTCTACTCTACGGGGTTGTCCTTTGCCTACGTCATATGTAACTGCTGCGTTCACGATCTGAGAGTCGCTACAAAGATGCAGAAGAACAGTTTGAAGATGAATTCAAATTGTGGCCGTATTCAGTAGCGACTTCTGATTTTAAAAGTAGCGGAGTAGATTACATGGTCTAAATTGTACTTAAGTATGAGTAAAATTGAAAGAAATACTCATAAAAGTACAAGCACCCCCCAAAAAACTACTTAATTGCAGTAATGTGAGTATTTGTAATTCGTTACTTCCACCCCTGCAAACAACACAGGGCAAGTTATAATGCAGTGTTATTATTATTTTACATACAGTACGAGTATTAAACGGCTCAATTACAAACTTAAGTCAAGTGTAATACACAACGAGGATCATGAACTTTTTAATGACAGGGTACAGAACACATCAGCTGTCACTGGGAGGTTTAAGAGATGGGCTTTGTTAGCTTTGTGAGCTGACACACACACATACACACACACACCATCCAACAGAAGCTCCACGGCCTCCAACTTCTCTCACAGTTGTCAGCCTCAATTCCTTCGTGCCTCCTTTGCAACAGCTATACGAAGAACTGAAAGAGGGAGAAAAGTACTCACTGTAGTATCCATCACGTTGTGATGTTCAAGTTTTGTTGTGAAGTCCTCACTTTGGTGAGATGAGGGACAATCCCCTGCTCTGAGGACAAGTGTAGAGACACAGTTAAACAAGCGAGCCACCAACCAACTGAACGCATAAAAGATTCATTTTTAGCATCTTTATTTGATTAAGCAGGCAGGGCAGCCGGCTTGGGACCCAAAACTCCCAGGTTCGATCCCCAGTCACTGCACATAACGTGGCGTCTCTGGGCAGCACGTCTCATCCCCAAAATGTCCCCCGGGCGCTTTCAATAGCTGCCCACTGCACCACCTGGTGGTGGATGGGTTAAATGCAGAGACTAATTTCGCCATTGTATGGAAACATACAGTGCTGACATTGTGATGACATTATTATTATTATTATTATTATTGAGCACGCTCTTAAGCCTCCCTGGTAAGGTCTATTCAGGGGTTCTGGAGAGGAAGGTCCCTGTATGACCGGTGTCAGAGCCTGGTCCGCATTGCCGGCAGTAAGTCGGGCTTGTTCTTGGTGAGAGTTGGACTCCGCCAAGGTTGCCCTTTGTCACCGATCCTGTTCATAACTTTTATGAACAGAATTTCTAGTTGCAGCCAAGGTGTTGAGGGGATCCGTTTTGGTGGCCTTAGGATTGCGTCCCTGCTTTTTGCGGATGGTGTGGTCCTATTGGCTTCATCAGATCGTGAGCTACATCTTTCGCTGGAGCGGTTCGCAGCCGAGTGTGACGCGGCCGGGATGAGGATCAGTTCCTCCAAATCCGAGGTCATGGTCTTGAGCCAGAAAAGGGTAGAGTGCCCTCTCCGGGTCAGGGATGAGGTCCTGCCCCAAGTAGAGGAGTTCAAGTGTCTCGGGGTCTTGTTCACGAATGAGGGAAAAATGAAGCGTGAAATCGATAGGCGAATAGGTGCAGCGTCTGCAGTGAAGCGGGCGCTGTACAGGTCTGTCGTGGTGAAGAGAGAGCTGAGTCAAAAGGTGAAGCTCTCAATTTACCGATCGATCTACGTTCCTACCCTCATCTATGTTCATGAGCTTTGGGTTGTGACCGAAAGAATGAGATCTCGGATACAAGCGGCCGAAATGAGTTTTCTCCGCAGAGTGTCTGGGCTCTCCCTCAGAGATAGGGTGAGAAGCTCGATCATCTGGGAGGGACTCAGAGTAGAGCCGCTGCTTCTCCACGTCGAGAGGATCCAGTTGAGGTGGCTTGGGCATCTGTTTAGGATGCCTCCTGGACGCCTCCCTGGTGAGGTGTTCTGGGCACGTCCCACCGGGAGGAGACCCAGAGGAAGACCCAGGACACGCTGGATGGACTATGTTTAGGCCTCCCTACTTAGGCTGCTACCCCCGCGACCCGACCCCGGATAAGCGGAAGAAAATGGATGGATTATTTGATTAAAACACATTTGTTGTAAGAGACAGTCAAAGAACAAGACACAAGATAAGCATAGAATAATTCCATACATGTGTGGACTAAGAACTTCTTTTTCATTTTGTGTCAATGAGCCACAAACACATTTTGAACCATTTTTTGCTACATAAACATGGTTAAATGCACTTTATTAAAGACCATCAGTGTTTCAGTTTTTGTGGTTCGTTCAGCTGTGCAGTATGCAAGCCTTGATATATTTTTTCACTTTGTTCTAGTAAAACTTTAAACCACAAGATTTAGGAGTGGTAAAATAATTTGTCACGTTTACTCAAGTTTAAACACTTCTAATTTTGTTATAAACATTTTATTTCCCAGTGGGAAGTAATTTAAACAGAATGAAATTATTTCACAGCCGGCACATTTTTATAGACTTTACTCTCAGTTGATTCAAACCAAATTAATTAATTAATTAATTTAACTCAGTTATGTTTATTCATATAATGCAGATTTACAACAAAAGTCCTATATAGTCCAATTTCCCTATACATCAACACTTTACAGGTGTGGAAATGGGCAGGAAAAGGCACTCTGTGTAGCCTCACCTTGAGGACAAACTACCGTAATTTCCGGACTATTGAGCTCACCTGAATTTAAGTTGTGCTCAGTAAATAAATAAAAAATTGTGCGTATATAGGCTGCAATTGCCTATAAGCCGCAGGTGTCCACATTGTGACATGAGATATTTACACAGAAGATTAAGTTTTTAATTAAAGACTAGCTTGGCAGCACAGCTACTGAGAGAAATGTGCGGCTGTTGTAGATCAAGAATCAACCACCAGGTGGCATTTCATAGACTTTACCTTACTGTTGAACACACAGACACAGTGAACCCTACAGGTCTTCATGACAACTACCTCCCTCACTCAGGGTTACTCTACTGAATAACCTAACACAAACTAACACATGATGAACTAATAAAAGTCACTTAGAGAGGTGAATGTCGAAAGCTTCAGATCTTGACCTCTCTAAGTGGCTTTAAACATCTGTTGGACTCCTGGCAAGGACCAATGTAGACATGTTCCTGTTTTTAGTTTTCTACATTCGCCTTATAGTCTAGTTGTTTTTGCTACTTTTTTTGGCCATCTTATTTTAATTTGTAAAAAAATAATAATCTGTACGCCTCTTTTGTAATTGTCCATTGTTGTCATCATTCTTTGTTGAAATCAGGTCTCTCTTGTAAATGAGTCCTCGAGGTTCAATAGGATTAACCTGTCTAAATAAAAGTTGAATGAATAATAAGCTAGGCTAACAAGAACAGACTAATCACTAAAAGAACAATGCTAAACGGCTAACAAAAATGATTAACAATAAACATAAATTTTACCCATAATCCCTCCCAGAGGCCACGTGACTGACAGGCAACCCCAGCAGAATGCTACAATATGTACCAGATGTTTTAACCTTTATTTCTATTTCTTCCTATTTATTTATTTTAGTTCTAGAATTGCGCCGCTCAGGGTGGTTGCATGTTGGAGCAGCTCTGTTACTTTCATTCCGAGTTATTGCTTTTGAAAACTTTAATTACTCTATTTTTCTGGATGTAAATCTCTATTTTGGATGATTGTTTCCTCTGGTATCAGATACTGTGCTGCTGGAAGGATTTTCACTGAAAACTTTTTACTTTTGGACAGTTGTTTTGATGCGTAACAATGGCAACAAGGTGTTGCAGCTGATTAACTTCTCAAATGCTCAAATACCTCAACAACAGCCCCAAATCCCAAATGAGTTGAAAAGGAGGCGTCGTGGATGAATTCCCATCAACCTGGCAGCGGTGCTCAAGTACCTGACCGCCTAGATCCTGGAGCTGGTGGGAACTCGGCTCGTGACAACCGGAGGACCGGGATCATCCCCCGGCACCTTCAGCTGTCTGTCCGTGGCGACGAGGAGCTCGGCAAACTTCTGGGAGGAGTGACCAGCGAGGAATTCTGCCCAGCATTCGGGCAGTCCTGCTGCCCAGGAGGACCAAGAGGCCTGCCGGATCTGACAGCAAGCTGGATCCAGGTGGACAGATCGGTATATCTGTGGCCAGATTCTTGGAATTCACTGCAGGAGCTGCATCCTGCCCACAGCTATCAGCATCGATAACAACTCTTGAATGAAACCAGGATGATGAGCTACGACAACACTTAATTTCCCTTTGGGATTAATAAAGTATTTTTGAATTGAATTTGAATTTAATTGAATTTATACAGGTAGTCTCATTGAGTCACGAGGACCCACCCCCCAAGTGAGACATGCATTGGGCAGCCACGTATGTGAGTGCCCGTGTGTGACGAGGCTAAATGTTTTGGTGGCATGAAGCTCGTCAAAAAAAAAATAAAAATCCACAAATTAGCTGCAGCATTGTATAAGTTGTGGTGCTCAAAGCGTGTGGAAAAAAATAGTGGCTTATAGACCGGAAATTACGGTAATAATTTACTTTTAACAGAATGTGCAAAGTCCATTCTAATACATATATTAGATTTGATCGCGTTGGATTTATGTATTGTAAATTTAATTTAAAAAAAAATGATCAGAAATGGCATCAAAAAGCCTAATTTAGGCATCTTGTCATTGAGTTTTAGATAGAGTAACTGTAAAGAATAAATCTTTCTGCATGTGTTTTCCGTGATGCCATCTTATCTCGTAGCATGTCTGCAGGTGTCAAGTTGGTGTAGTTTTTGTCTCACACAGATAAAAGACAATAAAGCCAACGATTACACAGCACATCAAATGTCGGCTTCAGTCCCGCTCAGTCCCACCTCCTTTTCTCCGTCTCTCACAAGCCTTTGAGATTATGCCAACAGTTTCCAGTGTCTCGACGGATCTTCTCCCTGTCTGGACAGAAACTCTGTACTTCATCTCAAACTTCATCAAGACAACAGCTAAACTGTGTTTTCTGTCACTCAAAGCCTAATGGAAGACAGGAAAACAAATGATTTGATCACGGCTGATTTAATTTGTTGGTAATGGTGCATGTTCAGCCTCTGGTTGCTGGGTTATACTTGAATGAAACCACTAATAAATAAGCAGGCACATGCTCACCATTCACCTAAAAGTTAGCGCATTAGTCGTTTTAATGTAACAATGAGTGAGTGAGCCTTTGAGCAGCGGTGGGGCACGTGTGTTTGCATAGATGCACAGGTGTGCTGTGGTTTTACCCAAAGTGTGCTTGTAGTTTAGCTGCCTGGCAGGTCCTTGACACTCGGCCAAATCCAGACAAACACAGGTCTTCTCCAGTTTGTGTTTGTGTGAGCTTCCATGTGAAACCCTCCTCTGCACTGTTCCCAACAGGCTTCATATCTGCAGCTGGTCTGATACCAGTACCAGGCTTTGATAGTGCACCTTCTCTATCTACTGTATTTTAATCAGTGAGGCTACATCTGCAGAGAGCACTGACAGGAGTAACAGCCTGTATTCCTTAAACGTTTTAAGGAGTCTGGGGAGAGGAGAGACAACCCCTGAAAAGGAACGCATGAAGATTTTGATGAGCAGCAAACCAAACGAGCAGCAGCTTTCTGTACCTCAGCTGTTGTACAGACCGAGTACAATTTAAAATCACTAATGCAGGAAATGTGCCTTTGTACAAGTTTTTAAACCCTCAACGTTATTTGCATTTTGTAATGCGAGTTTAAAACACGACCCCCCCCACACACACTATATATATATATATATATATATATATATATATATATATATATATATATACCTGTACCGGCACCTGTAGCCCATTTCCTGCACACGCCTGTGCACGGTGGCTCTGGATGTTTCTACTCCAGACTCAGTCCACTGCTTCCACAGGTCCCCCAAGGTCTGGAATCGGCCCTTCTCCACAATTCTCCTCAGGGTCCGGTCACCTCTTCTCGTTGTGCAGCGTTTTCTGCCACACTTTTCCCTTCCCACAGACTTCCCACTGAGGTGATATGTGAAAAAGTTGTGAAACTTTCATATATTTCAGATTCATTGCACACCAACTGAAATATTTCAGGTCTTTAATTGTTTTAATACTGATGATTATGGCATACAGCTCATGAAAACCCAAAATGCCTGTCTCAAAAAATTAGCATATCATGAAAAGGTTCTCTAAACAAGCTATTTACCTAACCATCTGAATCAACGACGTAACTCTAAACACCTGCAAAAGATTCCTGAGGCTTTTAAAAACTCCCAGCCTTGTTCATTACTCAAAACCACAATCATGGGTAAGACTGCCGACCTGACTGCTGTCCAGAAGGCCATCATTGACACCCTCAAGCAAGAGGGTAAGACACAGAAAGAAATTGCTGAACGAATAGGCTGTTCCCAGAGTGCTGTATCAAGGCACCTCAGGATGAAACGAAAGTTTCATTTTTATCATTACATTATGGAAAATAATGACCTTTATCACAATATGCTAATTTTTTGAGAAGGACCTGTATATAGATTTCTAGAATTGCGCCGCTCGAGGTGGTTGCATGTTGGAGCAGCTCTGTTACTTTCATTCTGGGATTTTGCTTTTGGAGACTTTGGTTCCTCTTTTGCTGGATGTAAATCACAATTTTTCAGATGATTGTTTCCTCTGGTATCAGATGCTGTGCAGCTGGAAGGATTTTTACTGAAACTTTTTTAGTTTTGGACATTTGTTATGATGTGTAACCATGCCTGTAAAGTGCTCCATCTCCTTACAGACATTTGGACTGGTATCATTCCCACGGTCATTTTTTGTGGATATTTCTCACTTACTTCCTAAAAATTGGACTAACCATGAGGCTTGTGTGGTTTACATTTAGTCAGTCAGGTCCCTGTATGACCAACCACGTGCAGCACTGAGTTTTATAACAACACCAGCTGTTTGACCTGACAGAGCGTACATTATAATGATGCTAATATAAAAACACACAACAGACGGTGTGAGGAGGTTATTTCCACACCTCATCACTCAGAGACTACAAGTGCACCCAAACTGGGCCAAACAGAAGGAGGAATGTGGGAGTGCTGTTTATTTTTGAATAGACGGTCGACAAACAAGCACATTATAGCCTCCTATTGTCAAAGACTGTTACGGTCTCATGAGTGGGCAACATTTTGTTTTGAAAGGGACATAATGACGTAGGGGCCACATATTGAATGTGGGAAACACATTTTTGAACACACTTGTACACTTATGACATAATGAATATATTGTGAGTAAACTGACAAAAATACTAACTGCGAATATCTCTTCTTGAATAAAAAATGCAACATTTATTAACGTTTCCTCTCAATTTGAAGCACTTTTAGCTGATTTCTACCAAGATAAGTAGTGAACTAATCAACTTTTCAAAACTAGGTTTATTTCAGTACAGTAGCTTTAGTTAGGCATTCAAAATGTTCAGTTTATACGTCAGTCTCCTGAATATTTATTGATAAAGTGCTGGTTTTGTTGATTTAATGTAACGTAGGTATTTTTGTTTTTATTAGGGATTTAAATGCCAGATAAGGAGGTGTGTTTTGCACAAGTGTGATCCAGTTATTTTCAGAATCACTTATGAAGCTTCAGCAGTTTTGTGCGTGCAGACTCCAAAACCATGCAGAAACTGATGCATTCATTGTGGATTTACATTTCCCATCATGAAGTGTATAGTCGTTTGCGATATGTGAAAAGAGCAGATTCCATTAGTTGTAAAGATCTTGTTTAATAAGTTTGTTATAATTACCGTATTGTAACTAAAAGTATAAATCTGTTTGCAAAACATTTTGTGCATTTAGTTTTCCACCCACTCTCTGAATAGATCTAAATTTCTCTGAATCTTCTGGATGTGACTATTGAAATTTGTTCAAGTTCAAGCTTCTTTATTGTCATACGCATCACATGTGGTACATGAGGTGGAACGAAATTGTGCACTCAAGGTCCCAGTTACACCCAAAAATAGCCGAAGTATAAAGTACAAAAAGAAACAGTATATAAGGATCTAACATATACATTAAACTAATGCATCAAGATATATGCTAAACACTAATAATGTAAAATACAGTAATTACATTAATACAGTACAATAAACGGTATATTACGGTGTATTAAACAGTATATTAAAAAGTATATTACGGTGTATTAAACAGTATATTAAAAAGTATATTACGGTGTATTAAACCGTATATTAAGGTATATTAAACAATATATCGTGGTATATTAAACAGCATATTACAGTATATTAAACAGTATATTACAGTATATTAAACAGTGTATTACAGTATATTACAGTATATTAAACAGTATATTACAGTATAATAAACAGTGTATTACAGTATAATAAACAGTACAACAGTATATTAAACAGTACAACAGTATATTAAACAGTA
>NC_056508.1:44578486-44578774 GCF_014905685.2 Nematolebias whitei | reverse complement strand
AACAGTACAACAGTATATTAAACAGTACAACAGTATATTAAACAGTATATTACAGTGTATTAAACTGTATATTACAGTATATATAACAGTATATTGTGGTATATTAAACAGTATATTACAGTATAACAGTATAATAAACAGTATATTAAGGTGTATTAAACAGTATATAACGGTATATTAAACAGTGTATTACAGTATATTAAACAGTATATTGTGGTATATTAAACAGTATATTACAGTATATTACAGTATATTACGGTATATTAAACAGTATATTAAACAGTATAT
>NC_056508.1:44565543-44578476 GCF_014905685.2 Nematolebias whitei | reverse complement strand
ACAGTATATTACGGTATATTAAACAGTATATTAAACAGTATATTAAACAGTATATTACGGTATATTAAACAGTATATTAAACAGTATATTACGGTATATTAAACAGTATATTAAACAGTATATTACGGTATATTAAACAGTATATTAAACAGTATATTCAACAGTATATTACGGTATATTAAACAGTATATTACAGTATAATAAACTGTATATTGTGGTATATTAAACAGCAGCCCTTTTACGTTGATGCAAAGCAGGTGAATCTTCATGTTTAATTCTTTTTTTAAAGCCGGAACGTGAAGATGGACTGATATGTTTCGGTGTTGGACGTTTGAAGGGTTTTGCGCAACATATGGCAAGATTTGATCTTGCCATATGTCGAGGGAAACGAGAACCACCTGTCACGGTCAGACTGAAGGTCTCTCCTCTGAGCAGGACGTCCACAGACAGCAGCAGACAGACAGGTCCCAGGGGCACGTGGGAGGATAAACCCACATAGATGACCGGTGGAATGTTTCACGGCTGCTGCTGCTGGTTGTCATGAAGGTTTATAAGGTTTATTTTAACTCCCACACATAGCCCGACTACTTCGTCACACCATGGCTCCAATTCTGGAACAGACACGCCTTTGTAACTTCTGTCCAACATCAGTATCTATCGTAAAATTATTCTTTCTGCTACTGTCACATCTAAATTAGCTATGATGCTAACCAAATGTTGGCTGCTTCTGCTGGATCTGCTTTGTTGTGACTCTGGTTTTACTGGTGGCTGCAGTCTCTTGCTTGACCCCTCTTTTGGAGCCTTCTGATTGCAAAGCTTGTTAACCTGAAATAATCCTCCTAGCAGTGGATGTTGTCTCAACACAGAATCAGCTCTTGATCAACAGCAGCTGTCCAACTGCAGGGGTACATTATTATCAAACAAAATCTTTATTCCTCGCTCTTGTCAGAGCTCACCTAGAGGGGTTGGACAGAAACATATTGATTATTGCATATATTTTAGTTTTAAAAAGTGGTTAATTTATTTAATATAAAATATACAAGAGTACTAATTAGGTTCACTTTATTTGCAAACTTTTGTCCATTTGTTAGAAATCGATGTCCATCTGCGTTGTACTTCCTGTTCACTGCAATTCATTTCCTGTTTCCCTGGTCCCAGGCCTGGCTGCCACGGTTGGCCAGGAGCCCGACCAAGCCCACGGCTGTGCCCACGGCAGCTGTTACCCAGCAACTGGAGACTTACTGGTTGGAAGAGAGAAAAACCTGAAGGCCTCATCCACATGCGGCATGAGACGAAAAGAGCCCTACTGCATCGTCAGTCATTTACAGGTGACGTTAGGAGTTGTTAGATTGTATTTAATGTTGTTTTTCCAGCGAGCTCTTCTTCTTTTGATCATATAACGTAACGGGATTCTGTCCTGCTGCAGGATGAGAAGAAGTGTTTCGAGTGTGACTCCCGGCGTCCGTACGACCCCGTCTACAACACCATCAACCACCGGATAGAGAACGTCATCACCACCTTCAAACCTCACCGCAAGAAGTCCTGGTGGCAGTCTGAGAATGGTTAGCAGACTTTGTGACAGTTTAATTTACTCCCAACTATCTGAAAATAGACATGAACTTCTACTGTACTGTGTCTAAAACTCGTGTTTAAGTAAACCTAGATTAAAAACAAAAATGTCTAGTTTGTGTTGCAGGAGAGCCTTTTTAATTAAGTCGAACAGACATGTTTGGATGTAGTCTCATGCAACTTCATGGGAAGTTCACAGTGAACACTGTCCTGCGAATGAACTTTATTTTAAAAGTAGCTTTAATAAGACAGCAGTCCCTCGTTTATCATGGGGGATCCGTACCCTGAAGACCCGCGATAAGTGAAAAACTGCAAATAGGAATAGTAGTACAAGTAGTAAGTAGTAGTTTATTTTATTTTATTTTATATATACAAAGTATAAAGTATTTGGTGCTGATTCAAATTAACTGTGCTCTAAAACATTAAACATGAAGTGAAGTAATGCTTGCATGCTCCTCAGCAAGCTGGCTTTTAAATTTGTTTTTTTTTTTGACTGATAAAAATTATACGGCTGGAACATTTAGCCACTGGTATTTAGTCAAAATCAAAAAGTACTTCTATTCGTAATTTAAAGAAGAGGGAAAGAAAGAAAAAACTGGGTGATTTGGAGTTTCTGGAGAACAAGTTGGCAAGAGAACGAAAGGTAAAAAGTAAAATATAAAAGTTTATTGTAACCACAAGCATAAAGTGACTGGCAGCTCAAGAGACCTTTAAAATTAGTACAAAGTTTCCACGTGAACACACTGTGTCCCACATCCTCCCTCCAGCTACAGATCAGCCTAACAGCAAAGCTCCGACGACATCTTATTAGAGAGACGGGAAGCAGAATGAGCAAAGTTCAGTCTCAGCCAAAAGATAAAAGATAAAAGTGAAAGGAACATGTAGGACAGAATCAGACGACTCAGCTTAGTCGGGGACAAATGTTAACATGTATTTTATGTGACTGATCGGCTCATTAAACAAAAGACTGGTTTAAGAATCCTGCGGTGGTAATGGAGTTCTGTTGATGACAACTTTGTGCAGCACCAAAACCGAGAATAGAACCAGAGAGAAACTGAAGAGGACCAAGGGGCACAGGAAGTAAAGTGACTATTTTTACTCCTGATTTTCCATGGCGTCCGTGTGGCAGTTACATGGAGCACACAACGGGGCCTATTTGGTTTGAAAGACAGGGGTTTGATTGTGTTGGTTGGTTTTTTGGAAACATGCAGTCTCTTTATCAGAAGTAGATTTAAGAAGAGATGTTTAGACAATGGCTCTATTTGCTGTTGCGTGATTATTATTTGAAGCCAAACTAGCGAATAAAATAAGAAATACTCTGCTAGCAAAGCTCCAAAATCTTTGCCTCTTTGACTAGGCCTGTCGTGATAAACAATAAATCAATTAATCGCATGATAAATGAAAATTATCGACCTCATCTTCATTTATCGGCTGTATCGTTTCTTCATGTCTCTCTCTTTCTGAAGACACTGGATGACAAAAAGCTCAACTCCGGTGTTCTTCACTGACCCCTCCCTTTCTCTTTTCTTTAAAATCCATTTTAACCATCTAAAATCACGTCTTTGGATCGTTAAAAGCAGCTAAGCTGAGAAGCTAAGCTACGAGCTTAGCTAACAGGCCGACTTCGGGGGAAAAAACCTCCGTCTTGTCGAAGCTCCAAAATTCACGGTTGAAACCTGCGCCTTTCTCTAAAAAGTTGTTTTTCTCTGCAAAAAGAAGCTGAGAACTTGTTTACTGATTTGTTATTAAAAGCTTTGTATGAAAAATGCTATGCTAAAGAGCTCAAACCACACCGAGCGTCCGCCATTTTCAGAACCAGAAAACAGGAATGAGTGACAGCCCATGTCACGTCAAGGGGCCTCCCTCCCATTTTTCTTAAAGAGACACGCTGCTCGCTCCCTCACTATCCATCCTTTGGTTCAAACAGTCTTATACTTCGATCCAGTGGTCAAAAAATGTACTATACACAAAATTAACCAACATTTCTTCCCTTAATTTGACAATAATTACTAACTATTGTCAAATTTCAAACAATATTATCGTTTATCGCAATAATTTCTGAGACAATTAATCGCCCAGCAAAATTTGTTATCGTGACAGGCCTATCTTTGACGCTTTTGTTTTGTTTTGACAGAAAATGAACTATAACTAATTATTTAATTGGGTTTTACATTAGAATTTTTATAATTCAAGCATACAGTAGCTTAAATTTAAATTGTTGTGGCGCAGAGAATAGAGAAGGCGAGCCTGTGATCGGAAGGTCACCGGTTCTACTCCCTGTACTGACAACAACAAAATGTGGGTGGGAAAGGTGAAACACCCACACCTGCCTCCACCCTCATTTGCACCACTCTGGGCCCTTGAGCAAGGTCCTTAACCCCCATCATCTTCTCTCTCAGGTGCTCTCTGCTCCACACAGAGGACTGTGGTATCTCGATGTCTGTGGTTGTGTCAGGAAGGGCATCCGGCGTAAAAACAATGACTAAGTCTTCCTGCGAGTTAATTCGCTGTGGCGACCCCTGAAGAAGGGAGCAGCCGAAAGAAGAAGAAGAAAATGACTAATATGGTCTGACTTTTTTACAAACGTTTAAGCATTATGTCCATGCATATTGCACCGGTTCACAACAGAAATGATTCCAGGACATAACAGAAAAAATTAAGTGATATAAATAAGACAAAATTAAATATGGTCTAATTGAAGCTGATCGTAATCAGTACAAGCGTACAATCTAGTTCACACCTTGAATAGTCCTTCAGAACCAGAGATTTTAGTTTTTTCACGTCAGTTGCTTCCAATAAACCTGTTTACTTGCAAAACATAACACCAAAGTGCAAAACATAACATTATTTAAATTATTTTGGTTTGTAAGCTCAGCCATCCAGGTAGATAACAACAACTACAAAAAAGATTCAATCATGTCATCTGGACCAGTTTCTTTAAGTGAGAAACGTTTCATCCCCTAATCCAGAAGACTTCCTCAGTCTTAAAAATAGGCTTTTAACATGCAAAATGTCTATATCTGAGATAGCAGTGAAGGCTACCTATGAGACAGATCTGGTTGGCAGGCCGTAGACTGAGGAAGTCCCCTGGATGGTGAATGAAATGTTTCTTCACTTAAAGAAACTGGTCCAGATGACACCATTTAACCTTTTTGTCATTCGTTCAACCTTTATTTCTACAAGTTAGTCTCATTGAACCACGAGGACTCATTTTCAGTAGAGACCTCTTTTAAACAAAGAACACAGATGAGGTACACACAAACAAATAAACAGCCACAAAATGCATATAAAATGAAAAGTAAGAAAAAGTTGTGATATAAAACCAAATAAAAAAAGCTTCATTATGAAACGAGGTAAAATAGTAAAAACAGGAACATGTCTGCGTGGATTTTTGCATTGACCTTAACAGTTGTTTGAAATCCCTCAGAGGGGTCCAAGTCGAGAGCTTCAGCTGTTGTTGCGAGGTGTTACAGGAGCGGAGTAAGAGAAAGCCCTTTTTGCTGAAATCAGTCCGCACTGAGGGGACGCTGCATGTAATGATGTCTTGAAAGTGCACGCCGTGACTGCACTGATGAAGTGACATATAGCAGGAGCTATAAGAAGGCAGCAGACCAAGGAGTGATTTATAGATGAAAATGTACCAGTGGGAGAGTCTGCGTTAAGTTAATGATGACCAGTGAGTACAGAGTGCAATGATGGGTTACAACCAGTTATGAATCTTTACGCGCCATGATAGACAGTGTCCAACATCTGTAAGGTGCTTGTAGGAGCATTCATGTAAATAATGTCAACATAGTCAATGGAGGGGAGGAAAGTAGCAGCTACAAGGCGTTTCCTGGCGTTCAGAGTTGAGCAAGATCTATTTCTGAAAAAAGAAACCCAGTTTTAATTTCAATTTCTTTATCAAGTTTTTGACATAAGATAAGATAAGATAGAACTTTAGTGATCCCGCAGGAAATGTGGCTTAAAAAGATGTGCATCGACCAAGATTCCCAAGTATTTGTAAGAGTCCACAAACTCAATAGGAACACCGTTCATAGATAAGATAGGAGGAAGGATTGCTGGCGCCAACTTTCTATTTGAAAACAACATCCCTTTGGTTTAATCAGCATTTAACACCAGTTTGGAACAAGTCAGATTGAATATGTCGAATTCAGTTTGTAAAAGCTGGAAAATCTTAGCAACTGTTTTAGCTCGACAATAAACAACTGGGGCAGCACGGTGGCGCAACTGGTAGAGCTGCTGCCTCTCAGCGAGCAGGTCCTTGGTTCAAACCCCGGTCCAGGGGCCTTTCTGGGTGGAGTTTGCATGTTCTCTCCGTGCATGCGTGGGTTTTCTCCGGGTACTCCGGTTTCCTCCCACAGTCCAAAAACATGCATGTTAGGCTGATTGGTAACTCTAAATTGTCCCTAGGTGTGAGTGAGAGAGTGAATGGTTGTTTGTCTCGTTTGTCTCTATGTGGCCCTGTGATGGACTTGCGACCCGTCCAGGGTGTACCCCGCCCCTCGCACAGTGATTGCTGGACATGGGCACCAGCGACCCCCGTGACCCAAAATGGAATAAACGGGTAAAGAAAATGGATGGATGGATGGATAAACAACTGTGTCGTCTGCATAAAGAAAGGATGGTAAGATTTCAAAGTTTCACAAACTGCACACATGCATCAACAATGCTTTAAATCAGAAAATCTATATTATGTTTTGTACTATTGCATTACATTAAAATATTTTTCATCGTAATGGATCATTTGTTATTATGGAACTGGCTGAGCATTTGTTTTTTATTCTAGGTTAAATGCAGGTACATGTGTTCTCACAAAGTATCTGTCAGAGTATTTTATCTGTTGGCCTCGTTTTTCATGTGTGCATAAAACTTGTGTTCTGTTTTTACATCGGCAGTTTCAAGGTTGAAGGTTTGCTATAAGTTAAGTTGTCAAAAAAAAGCACCTTTTATGTGCTGGTATGCAGAAATGGGAAGCCCCCTGCTTTGAGCTGCAGAGTAGGCTCAGAGAACAGGAGTGAAAGTAGTTCTCAGAGTTGAGAGGCCCTTAAAATAAAATCAGGAGCTCCGCGAGTGTGTGGGCTGTTCAAGCCTCTCTTCAGTTTTCCTGCAGAAAGTGAGTGTGGCTTTTTTCTGTCAAGAGGCCATCCCTCAAACCAAAATCATGTTTACAACTTCACTTACTGCCACTGGCCATGATTATATGTCACCAGCTGGAAGAAACTGAAGATGCAAATGGAAAATAGTACAGATGATTTAATAATTATTGACTCAAGCTTCCCAAAAGGGATTGACTCAAGAAGTCCACTCATCTGTTTTTTTTTTTTTTTTACTGCCTTCTTCAGGAAAGTCTGATGTTTTTATTCAGCTGGATCTGGAGGCAGAGTTTCATTTCACTCATTTGATTATGACATTTAAGGTAAGACGCTAACAGATTTGGCTTAAAATAAATACTTTTAGCCGTAAAAATACCTTAAAGAAGATTTGGAATCCTGTTCTTGCAGACTTTCCGTCCAGCAGCCTTGCTTATAGAGCGGTCAGCTGATTTTGGTCGTACCTGGCGGACCTATCGCTACTTTGCCCATGACTGTGCAGATTCTTTCTCTGGAGTATCGCAGGGTCCGCTGCGGAACATTAATGACGTCATCTGTGAGTCCCGCTACTCTGACATTGAGCCTTCAACAGAAGGAGAGGTAAGAACCTCCTTCTTCATCCATATTACATTAGTGCTTCTTGAACTCACATCTACATGTACAGGTGCATCTAAAATAATGAGAATCCATCCATTCATCCATCCATTGTCTTTACCCGCTTCCTCCTTTTCGGGTCGCGGGAGTCACTGGTGGCCCATGTCCAACCATCACTGTTCGGGAGACGGGGGACAGGTCTCCAGTCCATCACAGGGGACACATAGAGACAAACAAGACAAACAAACATTCACTCTCTCACTCTCACCTAGGGACAATTTAGCCTAACATGCATGTTTTTGGTTTGTGGGAGGAACCCGGAGAAAAACCACGCATGCACGGAGAGAACATGCAAACTCCACCCAGAAAGGTTCCGGTCCAGGATTTGAACCGGCAACCTTCTCGCTGAGAGGCAACAGCTCTACCAACGGAGACACCGTGTCACCAGTAATTATAATACTGAGGAAAAAGTTCAATTTGTTTTTGTCAGTCATTTCAGAAAGTGAAACTTGTATATTTCATAGATTCATTACGTGGAGTGAAATATTTTAAGTCTTTATTTCTTGTGATTTTGATGATTATGATTTACAAATAATGAAAAATCTAAGTTCAGTGTCTCAGAAAGTTAGAATATTGTGTAGAGGGGCAATGTTGGAAACTCCTGATGTCACACCCTAATCAGCTGATTAACTCCAAGACATGAGCTACAAATGTCTCATTCCTCAAGTCCAGCCAGTTCTGAACCAGAGACAACATCAGAAGCGTCTCGAGGAGACAAAGATCTGGACTGTTGCTCAGTGGTCCAATGTCCTCCTTTCAGATGAAAGTAAATTCTGCATGTTATTTGGAAATCAAGTCCCAGAGTCTGGTGGAAGAGCGGAGAGGTCCAGAATCCACAATGCTTGAAGTCCAGAGAGAAGTTTCCCCAGTCAGTGATGGTTTGGGTCCATGTCCTCTGCTGGTGTTGGTCCACTGTGTTTTCTGACGTCCACAGTCCACGCAGCATGTAGCAGGACATTTTAGAGCACTTCATGTTGCTGACGAGCTTTATGAAGATGCTGATTTCAGCTTCCAGCAGGACTCGGCTCCTGCCCACACTGACAAACGTACCAAAGCTAGAAATGTGATATTCAGATTTATACTAATTTTCTGAAACACCAAGTTTTGTTTTTCCATTATTTGTAAACCGTAATCAACAAAATGACAAGAAATAAAGGCTTGAAATATTTCCCTCTCTGTATAATTTCACTTTCTGAAACGATTGACTGAAAAACGGAACTTTTTCGCGATATTCAGATTTTTTTTAGATACACCTGTTATATCAAGGTCCTGCCATTTGTTGTTATTGGTGGGGCAATGCTAGAAAAATGTAAAACAATCTGAGGTGCCGTTCCATTTAGCTCGAACGTTGGATTTCCAATTCAACCCACCTTGATGTGTTCTTGTGTCCTTAATATTAATAGCAGCACGACCCGAAGACATAATTAAAACACTGCAGCAAGTTGCTCACTAATAAAAGTTGTACATTACTATGTTTATTGCTGATGTGAACAAATCCAAACTGACAAAAGTACTAAAAAGTTAAACAGTGCTATCATCAACACTTCTTTGGACAAACAAACAGCCATTTTGGGTTTTGCTGTCAGAGTCTGTGAGAGACTTCGGACTTTCTAACTGGGAACGCTAAATTCTATGCTAAACGCTAAATTAAGTGTTTGTAGCTCAAACATTTGAACACCCAAGTTCAAATATAATGCTCTTACAACGCTCTTGAATGTTTTGGTTCTGTTGTTGCTTGTTTAGCTTTGCGCCACTGAAGAAACAAATCTTTTGGATTGAAATATGATTGTCCAGAGCAGCTTCTCTTTGTTTTTCCACCTTACCTCTTTGCTGTTTTTTTGTATTTCATTGTAAAATTAACTTATTGCCAGGAGTATAAACTAACATTCATCTAATCAGCACCCCACCTATACATCATCAGCAATTAAGACAACAAAATGGGCTTTTTAATGACCCTGACAGGATGCAGCCTAACCATCTCCTGTACTCGCATCCTATTAAGCTTCACGATATGTGGCATTAAGACTCGTAACTTTGAGTCCTTTCTATCAGTAAATTGAGTTCATTTTGTGTTTCCTGGTGTAGGTCATCTACAGAGTTTTGGATCCATCCATCAGGATTGATGACCCCTACAGCCCCAGCATCCAGAGTAGGTCACACTCAATACTCTTACAGCAGGACAACAATTCATAAAGTTAAGAAATACTTATTGATTTAAAGGGTTTAAAAAAATATTTAGGGCAGGGGTGCCCATTACATCGATCGCAAAGGTAGTTTGGGTAGATTGCATGACATTAAAAAAAATAGACGTCAACATATTTGTCATTTGATTTACATACAGGGCCGCCAGTCTGAGATCTGACCTTTTGTGACACATGGGTACACATGCGCATACAACCGTGCCAAAAACTAGCAAGTTGTCTAGTTAGCTTCCAGTTTATTTCTTCTAAACTCAAGAAAGGGTATAAAATGAGTGAGGGAGCTGGACCAAGTAAGCAGCAAAAAGCTTAACATTTCCATACGGAATGGGAGGAGGACTCTTTTTTTTACCCACATTGTCATATCCAAAGTGCGTTTGCCTCATCTGCAAGTCTACCGTTGCTATTCCAAAGAAGGGAAACGTGGAGCAGCATTTTCAAACTGTTCATTAAAAACGATGTCACTGACTTCCTTCTGAAAAACTAGTTGAGAAAGAAAAATATGAAGGAACTAAAATCCCAGTTATCGGGACAGCAGCCATTTTCTTACAGCTGACCACAGCAGCAAAGGCAGCTACCGAAGCATCATCCGGGTGAGTCACTTCATCGTTGAGCACAAGAAGTCCTTCCAAAACAGAGAGATGGTAAAAGTCCTTAGTTGTTCCGAGACTTTAAAAACAAACCAGAAATATTATCTTGGATCCAAGCTCTCCAGGTATCAAGAAATACAGTTACACGGTACTGTGGAGCCATGTCTGAGGATTTGACCCAGCAACTTTGGAAGGATATCGCGGACTGCGAGTGTAATTGGATGAGTTCACAGACATAAGTGACCCTCAGCAGGGTCCTGGAGGGTGCGTGGGAGTTTGCCCAACCAGTCTACATGTGCTTTGTGGACTTGGAGAAGGCGTTCGACCGCGTCCCTCGGGGGTCCCTGTGGGATGTACTTTGGGAGTATGGGGTACCGGGCCCTTTGATACGGGCTGTTAGGTCCCTGTATGACCGGTGTCAGAGCCTGGTCCGCATCGCCGGCAGTAAGTCGGGCTTGTTCCCGGTGAGAGTTGGACTCCGCCAAGGTTGCCCTTTGTCACCGATTCTGTTCATAACTTTTATGGACAGAATTTCTAGGCGCAGCCAAGGTGTTGAGGGGATCCGTTTTGGTGGCCTTAGGATTGTTTCTCTGCTTTTTGCAGATGATGTGGTCTTATTGACTTCATCAGATCGTGATCTACAGCTTTCGCTGGAGCGGTTCGCAGCCGAATGCGATGCGGCCGGGATGAAGATCAGTTCCTCCAAATCCGAGGCCATGGTCTTGAGCCGGAAAAGGGTAGAGTGCCCTCTCCGGGTCAGGGAAGAGGTCCTACCCCAAGTGGAGGAGTTCAAGTATCTTGGGGTCTTGTTCACGAATGAAGGAAAAATGGAGCGTGAGATCGATAGGTGGATAGGTGCAGTGTCTGCAGTGAAGCGGGCGCTGTACAGGTCTGTCGTGGTGAAGAGAGAGCTGAGTCAAAAGGCGAAGCTCTCAATTTACCGATCGATCTACGTTCCTACCCTCATCTATGGTCACGAGCTTTGGGTTGTGACCGAAAGAATGAGATCTCGGATACAAGCGGCCGAAATGAGTTTTCTCCGCAGGGTGTCTGGGCTCTCCCTTAGAGACAGGGTGAGAAGCTCGATCATCCGGGAGGGACTCGGAGTAGAGCCGCTGCTTCTCCATGTCGAGAGGAGCCAGTTGAGGTGGCTTGGGCATCTGTTTAGGATGCCTTCTGGACACCTCCCTGGT
Source organism: Nematolebias whitei (assembly GCF_014905685.2). Classification (NCBI taxonomy): domain Eukaryota; kingdom Metazoa; phylum Chordata; class Actinopteri; order Cyprinodontiformes; family Rivulidae; genus Nematolebias; species Nematolebias whitei. The sequence continues at coordinate 44,567,179 of NC_056508.1, read as the reverse complement.
GAGGTGTTCCGTACACGTCCCACCGGAAGGAGGCCCAGAGGAAGACCCAGGACACGCTGGAGGGACTATGTTTCTCGGCTGGCCTGGGAACGCCTCGGGATTCCCCCGGAAGAGCTGGCCCAAGTGGCTGGGGAGAGGGAAGTCTGGGCCTCCCTACTTAGGCTGCTACCCCCGCGACCCGACCCCGGATAAGCGGAAGAAAATGGATGGATGGATGGACATAAGTGACAGAGCCCAGTTGTGCATTTTTATTCAGATGGTGTCTACCGATATCTGGAGTGGAGGATAAGATTTTGACTCTTCAAGCTGACATTCAGCTTAAGACCAGGGCTCATGGACAGTTCTGGAATTTACTCAGAGGAAAAGTACCCCAACATGAAGAAATGTGTTACCTCCCTGATTGCATTATTCGCCTCCACTTATTTATGTGACTCAGCCTTTTCCCACATGATGATCATTTAGAAGCGTGCATGAGGCTGGCTATCAGCAGCTACTGTCTGGATTATGCATCCCTGGCTGACTTCATTCAGTGCAAGTCATCAGAGTAAAGTAATGACAATAAATGTACAGAGTTTGTGCAATATAGGTTCATGCAGTTATGCAAGGTACATCAGCATATGTTGTACAAATAAAGAATACTGAATATGTTTATAAATGAGTATATGTTTTGTATTTTTATAGTAGGTACTGTAGATCGCTTTGACTTGGTCATTTTAAAAGTAGCCTGCATGCTGGAAAAGTCTGCATGCCTGGTTTAGAGTAATAAAATCATTGTAAAGACACAGGACTCTCAAGAAAGACTCGAGAAAACCCAAAACTTGAGGATTCCTTTTTTTTTCCAATACTTTTTCATATTTGTTGCCATAAATCAGACCCCATCCAGAACAATTAGCCCTTGTCATCCAGCTGTGCCACATTACAGATGTCTCTGGAGTGTGAAACATGGCCTGCTGTGTGGAGGACAGAGTGAGATGTGAAAAGCAGCTGCTTCTCTCCCACACAGCCTTGCTGTCCTAGTCCTCATGTTTAGACTGGCAGGACATTAGAGCCTTTCCCAGAAACCCTAACTTTGTTTCCAACGCGACAGCTTGTCATGCTCAGTTGTGAAATATCTCGGAGGAACTGGTGGACAGGAAGACCTCTGTCCCCCTCACATCAGATTAATCCAGATTTTTCTCGAATGTTGATCAGCATCCATCCTTACTTTGTTGCTTTCTGAATTAGAGCCATATTACTGGTAAATTAAATTTATATGTAACACTATTGTTATATTTTAAATTAGGTCAGTAACACATATGCCTTTATATTTTACCAAGAAGAAATCTGAATGAGAATGATATAAATCTGTTTTATTTATACCTGAATGGTAGTGGTCCCGGTCAGGAATTTTTTTTTACATACAGATGAATGTAAAAAACATAAAGAATTATTATCAAGAGTAATTTCATGTAAATTAATCCTTTTAATTGACATCTTTGTACAAATGTTGATACAGTTTAGTTATATTAGACATTAAAGGAGGAAGAGCTTTGTTTGCTGTCTTGTTAGCATGGTACTGTTACTGTTAGCAGCGCGATCCTGTTAGCACCATGGTACTGTTACTGTTAGCAGCGCGGTCCTGTTAGCACCATGGTAC
>NC_056508.1:44564857-44565533 GCF_014905685.2 Nematolebias whitei | reverse complement strand
ATGGTACAGTTACTGTTAGCAGCACGGTCCTGTTAGCACCATGGTACTGTTACTGTTAGCAGCACGGTCCTGTTAGCACCATGGTACAGTTACTGTTAGCAGCGCGATCCTGTTAGCACCATGGTACTGTTACTGTTAGCAGCGCGGTCCTGTTAGCACCATGGTACTGTTACTGTTAGCAGCGCGATCCTGTTAGCACCATGGTACTGTTACTGTTACCAGTGCGGTCCTGTTAGCACCATGGTACTGTTAGCACCATGGTACTGTTACTGTTAGCAGCGCAGTCTTGTTAGCACCATGGTACTGTTACTGTTAGCACCATGGTACTGTTACTGTTAGCACCATGGTACAGTTACTGTTAGCAGCGCGGTCCTGTTAGCACCATGGTACAGTTACTGTTAGCAGCGCGGTCCTGTTAGCACCATGGTACAGTTACTGTTAGCAGTGCGGTCCTGTTAGCACCATGGGACAGTTACTGTTAGCAGCGCGGTCCTGTTAGCACCATGGTACAGTTACTGTTAGCAGCGCGATCCTGTTAGCACCATGGTACAGTTACTATTAGCAGCGCGGTCCTGTTAGTACCATGGTACTGTTACTGTTACCAGCGTGGTCCTGTTAGCACCATGGTACTGTTAGCAGCGCAGTCTTGTTAGCACCATGGTACTGTTACTGTTAC
>NC_056508.1:44522119-44564847 GCF_014905685.2 Nematolebias whitei | reverse complement strand
CTGTTAGCAGCGCAGTCTTGTTAGCACCATGGTACTGTTACTGTTACCAGCGCGGTCCTGTTAGCACCATGGTACTGTTACTGTTACCAGTGCGGTCCTGTTAGCACCATGGTACTGTTACTGTTAGCAGTGCAGTCCTTTTAGCACCATGGTACTGTTACTGTTAGCATTGCAGTCCTTTTAGCACCATGGTACTGTTACTGTTAGCAGCGCAGTCTTGTTAGCTCCATGGTACTGTTACTGTTACCAGCGCGGTCCTGTTAGCACCATGGTACTGTTACTGTTAGCAGTGCAGTCCTTTTAGCACCATGGTACTGTTACCAGCACAGTCCTGTTAGCACCATGGTACTGTTACTGTTAGCAGTGCAGTCCTGTTAGCACCATGGTACTGTTACTGTTAGCAGTGCAGTCCTGTTAGCACCATGGTACTGTTACTGTTAGCAATGCGGTCCTGTTAGCACCATGGTACTGTTATGTTAGCAATGCGGTCCTGTTAGCAGCATGATGATAATAACGACCGTGGCAACACACAATGACTGCCCTCCAGAACTGGGTCCAGCAGACAGAGAACTTCCAAGGTGTCCCCGCGGAACCCGACTGTTCCGTAGAGTTCGGTCCGTGCAGACCAATGGAGGATCATGGAGATGGCTGCCATGACAGGCCAGAGCCTGAGCCCAAAGATGGAAGGGGGCCGGGAACTGAACAACGATGGCAGGATGGCAAAGCAGTGACACACAACTACAAAAGTGTGTTGTGGTCATAAGTGAGATAACATTTTATATAAAATTTGTAATATAATGAAAAGAAGATGATGTTTCAAAAGTTTCTGAATGGACTGAAGAAGCTCTGTCAAGTAATAGATTACAGTCAGCATCGTGTGATCTCAGATGAGGTAAAACTGATTTTTTTTCTTAAATATCTTCTTCAAGTTTCAGAGCAAACAAATTGAAAGAATCGTATTTGTTTGTGACAGTCACAAACAAACAGGGCAGTTGTGAATATGAGTTTTTATCATTTGAGGCAGCTGGCCAACGTAAAATCCATTCTTCCAAGAAGGCTCTTTGAGGCAGTAGTCCACACCTTTGTCACCACCCAGTTTTACTGCAACACACTTTGTCTGGGGGGGGGGGGGGTTAGTGGGTCCTCCATTGCCCGGCTGTGGAGGGTCCAAATGCTGCTGCACAACTTTTAACTGGCCCATTAACACGAGCACATTTGCCCTGGCTGCCTGCACATTTTAGGAGCATTTTGAAATTCTTTTATTTGCTTTTAAATCTTTGAATGGCCTCGCCCCACCCTATGCCCCGCCCTAACTTTCAGAATTGCTACACCTTCCACCCCCACTCGCTCTCTCAGATCAGCTGACCATCCGCTTCTGAGCGTCCCCAAAACAAAGTGCAACATCAGTGGGATCGCGCGTCTGCTGTGTTATTCTTTGATTTCCTTTTGTGTTTTAATTTGTCTGCTGTGTGCAGCACTTTGGATCAGTGTGATTGGATTGGATTAGGGTTTTATCAAAGTTTCTATGTAAAATAACTTATTTTGGTTTTTCCTTCTTCAGGAGTCTCCACAGCGAGTCATCCTCGTCCATCTCACTCTGTCCTCTACCTCCATGTCCTCTCTAACTGCATCCACATAGCTCCTCTTTGTCTTGTTTTTCTCTACGTACAAGAACATAAAACACTTGTTGGGAGTATCTTAACAGCTTAAGATTTTCCTTTCACTCTTCTTTGTTCTTTTTCACACACAAAGTGTCAAATAACACAGAAGCACCGAGCTATATTTGCTACATGAAGCTGGTGGAAGCATGGATGTTAACGCCTGTTCGTTAAGAGTGTCAGCGTCCACGAAAGAAGCTACTGTGCATCAGTTTCAGTTTCAGCCTCGGGCTTGTTGAAAGCTGCTGCGTTTGTTTCTCACTGACACAAATGGCTGTTCTCCAGTCTACCATAACAACTGAGTTTTAATGTTATGCTGAGAGGCTGTAGGGATTACCGGTAGTTCTCATCTGTCGAAGTGAGATTTTTTTTTTTTCATGCAGATAAGTTCAAAATCCAGATTGGGATGAAAATAAATCCTGCCCTAAAGCATTTCTTAAATCATGTTTTAATAGTACTTCTTTACAACTTCAGTAGAAGTTTAAATAAAGGTATTTTAAAAAGCGTAAACTTCTTAATTGGTGTGGGAGAAGGGGAAAAAATAACTTCATAAACTACATATTTTTAAAAATGTGAAATGAAAATGTGTGCAAAGTGTGCTTACATGCACTTTTTTTTAAATTTAAACCTTTTATTTTACCAGGAAAGAAATCCAATGAGGTTATTAATCTCTTTTGCAAGGATGTCCTGACATTAGTTAATACATGTGTGCACCTACTGCTGCTCTTTATTAACTGGATTGTACCAGGAGACGTTCCCTGGACAATGATTAATTATTGTGTAAAGACAGACAAATTTCTTCAAAAATAAATAATCTTTCTCTAATTATCTAACCCTTTTCAAATTGATGTTTTTTTCTGCTCACTTCAACAGCGCTCATCACATTGAACACAAAGACTTGCCGATTGTTTTTTGTTTGTTTGTTTGTTTTTTTAACGCCAGATGCTCTTCCTGACACAACCCTAGATCAACAACTACCCTCTGAGTGGAGCAGCCATCTAGGGCGCCCGGGGGAGCAGATGGGGGGTTCATGGCTTTGCTTAAGGGGCCAGAGCGAGGCAAAAGGGTGGTTGTTGTCAGTTTGGGGATTTGAACACGCGACCTTCCGATCACAGGCCTGCCATCTCTGACCTCTGTGCCACCACTTTTTAATTTTAATTTTTGTAAACACCTTTATTAGTTTCCAATCAGCTTACGTTGCACTAGTGGTGGATTTCATGCAGTTGTAATTTCCTTCTGCTTTCTTCTACTTCCTGTCATGTTTCCATCAGACCAGCTGAAGATCACCAACTTGAGAGTCAACTTCACCAAACTTCACACGCTGGGAGACAACCTGCTGGACCCCAGAGCTGAAATCAAAGAGAAGTATTACTACGCCATCTATGAACTCATTGTACGTGGAAACTGCTTTTGCTACGGCCACGCCTCAGAGTGTGCCCCCATCGAGGGCATCAAGGATGACATAGAGGGAATGGTGAGTGGTGCGGATTTAAAAACCGCACACGACGAGCTGTTTGATTCCAGACCAGTTAAAGTAATTTCCCGCGTTTCCCCGCTCGTTTCTTCAAAGGTGCACGGCAGGTGTGTTTGTAACCATCACACTAAAGGTTTAAACTGTGAGCAGTGTGATGATTTTTACAATGACCAGCCCTGGAGGCCAGCCGAAGGGCGCAACTCAAACGCTTGCAAGAGTGAGTCCAGTCACTTTATCAATAAAGCTTTATTGTTTTAAAGCTCTGGTTAAAAAAAAAAAAACTGTCTGCTAAAAATATATCACACTTTGATATCTGTTTAGGAATTGCAAAAACTTTTATGATATAAAACTGTATTTTCTATAGGGTGTAATTGCAACGGCCACTCAAACCACTGCCACTTTGACATGGCGGTCTATTTGTCCACGGGAAACCTCAGCGGTGGCGTGTGCGAGGACTGTCAGCACAACACAATGGGACGCAACTGTGAGACGTGTAAACCGTTTTACTACAAAGACCCCAGCAGAGATATAAAAGATCCACGAGTTTGCATAGGTGAGTGTGAGGATGATAACTCGGTAACCTACCGGTAATCAAGATTATGAATTGTATAAAAGACTGGTTATTTAAAGTGATATATGAATGTTGGTTGTTAGACTGCAACCAGAAGGAACATCCAAAACTAAAGAAAAAGTCAAGGTTGAAGAGTTTTCCATTTTTCTGAAACATTTTTCCTGATAATATGATAGTACTGGACAGAAGTATCAAGTCATCATCCATCCATCCATTATCTTTACCCACTTCTTCCTGTTTGGGTCACTGGTGTCCATGTCCAGGGGGACAACCTGAACAGGTCTCGAATCCATCACAGGGACACGTAGAGACAAACGAGACAACCATTCATTCCCTTAATCACACCTAGGGACAGTTTAGAGTTACCAATCAGCCTAACATGCATGTTTTTGGTCTGTGGGAGGAAACCGGAGCACCAGGAGAAAATCCATGCATGCACGGAGAGAACATGCCAACTCTACCCAGAAAGGTCCCAGGCCGGGATTTGAACCTGCAACCTTCTTGCTGAGCAGCAGCAGCTCGACCAACTGCGCCACCATGCCATCAAAGAGCCAGACTTTTTGTAATCTTTTAAAGTGATCTTGATCAATATATTTTGTTTTTATTTGGACTTTGGCTGCTTTTCCACCTCTTTTCAGTCCAGTACTTCATCTTTAGTTAATTTTTTGTTGTTGTTGTTTTTACTATGACCTAAGAATTATTCAGACACAAAAAAGGCTACTAAACTAAAGTGATGAACCAGATTTTTGTTGATACAGGACAGCCAACTTGGCATAAAAACAATATCTAAAATGCAGTATTTAGTTCAAGTTCAAGAATCTTTATTATCCCAAGGTGCAATTTGTTTCACAGTCAGTAGGCGCATAAAACCTCCAGACTAGACAAGACATTGAGACATTAAGATAACCGCACAGAGATCATCAGTGTTCGTTGAGAAGCCTGATCTCTACAGGGATGAATGAGCTTTTCAGTCTATTTGTTCTACATCTGGGCTGCAGATACCTGCGTCCAGATGGAAGCAACCTGAACTCACCGTGGAGTGGGTGATCAGGATCTGCCAGAATCAACCTAGCGTTGTTCACTGACCTCGCCTTGTGTAGGTCAGTGAGGTTCTGTAGGGCTATGCCAGTTTTGCTGCACATCCTGACAATCCCCAAGAGTTTGATCCTGTTTTTGCATGTTAACAATCCAAACCAACAGATGAAAGTTAGTTAAGAGGTTCAGTAAAACATTCTCATAAAAGTAAACTCAACATTAAAGCCACAGATCTTCTGATAAAAATAATAATCTGGTGGGCCTATTACAAAGTGAGTTCACATGGGGGTCAAAGGTCAGTTTGTCATCAAGAACAGTTCCCAGATACTTATATTGATGCACCACCTCGACAGCTTCACTGTTAATGACCACAGGAGCTGAAACTGAAGAGTCTTCTCTAAAATCAACGACCATCTCCTTTGTCTTAGAAACATTTAAGACTCGCACCATTCAGTGAAGTCCCCGACCACAGGTTCAGGGTCATCACTGCTGAGAAGGGACAAGATGACTGAGTCTTACTCATTAGTTCTTACTGCTAGTCTTTGTCAAAGACAAAAATCTGTTCGTTCTTTAACTGGGTCTCAGATGTAAGTTGTTTATTTGTTAGCTTGGCTAAATGGAGACGTATAAGGAGCTGTTAGATGATTTCTGTTTGCTAGTTTGTGTCTTTCTGGCCTGAAATGTTACTGAGAAACAGTGGACCTTACATCTGTATGGCTAAATGGTTCATGGTTCTAGAATTGCGCCGCTCATGGTGGCTGCATGTTGGAGCAGCTCTGTTACTTTCATTCTGAGATTTTGCTTTTGGAAACTTTAATTCCTCTTTTTCTGGATGTAAATCACATTTTTTGGATGATTGTTTCCTCTGGTATCGGATGCTGTGCAGCTGGAAGGATTTTTACGGAAACTTTTTTAGTTTTGGACATTTGTTATGATGCGTAACCATGGCAACAAGGCAGTTTCTACAACCAACAGCAGCTGATTAACATTTCAAAAGCTCAAGTAATATCTCAACTACAGCCCTAAATTTCAAATGAGTTGAAAAGGATGTTCTGTGGATGCATTTTCATCTACCTGCCAGTTGTGCTCGAGTGCCTGACCACTGAGATCCTGGAACTAGCAGGAAACACAGCTCATGACAGCGGAAGGACAGGATCGTCCATCAGCACCTACAGTTGGCTGTCCGCAGCGATGAGGAGCTCAACAAGCTGCTGGGAGGAGTGGCCATTGCCCTGGGAGGATTTCTGCCCAACATTCAGGTGATCCTGAAGCCCAGGAGGCCAACCAAGTGCAAGTAAACGGATCAACATCTGTGGCCAGTTTTTTTCAGATCTGCTATAAGTCAGAGTCAGAGAGTCAGAGTTTCTTTATTGTCATTCGCACCTCATGTGGTACATGTGGTGGAGCGAAATTATGTACACAGGGTCCCAGTTACATCCGACAATAAAATGTATAAGAAAAACAGTAATAACATCTAAGATATAACCAAGAAAAACATCAACTTCAACATCAATCAAGACGGACCATCACAAGAGATCCTTCCCGCCCACAACCATCAACATCTAGAACAACTCTTTTATGAAACAAGGAAAATGAGCTACAACAACATTTAATTTCCCTCTGGGATTAATAAAGTATTTTTGAATTGAAAAATTAGGGATGCACGATATTGGATTTTTGGCCGATATCCGATATGCCGATATGTTAAAACTTATTTGGCCGATAACTGATACCAGTACCGATAATTTTCCCCTAGACCTACTTACAGAGACTTCATAGCTTTCTCTGCTGTGGAATTAAAATACTACATTATTCTGCATGGCCTTTGTCAGTTTGGCCTGCTACCAAATGAAGATGCCAAAAAGGGGGCTGAAAATGATGCAACACTTCAACTTGGATTATGTTTAATGTTAAATTTATTCATGACATTTACTCTCTCCAACACAATAACACTCGAACGGTGCAAATTTGTAAATTTTCACAACTCTAAACTCAACGGCAAGCGTGATGTCATCATGTGCTGGCGCTGCAGGCATCCTCGTCTCTGGGTTGTCATACAAAAACAGCGCCTTTCATATCGGTGAGTTATTTTGATGGAACGGCCGATGTCCGATATTTAACTTTATCGCTAATATCCTCCAATACCATGCCGATGATATCGTGCATCCCTATTCAAAATAATGATTTTTGTATTTATTTGGTTCAAGGAGTTAAATAGTTTTCTTCATTTTTTTTCCACAGACATAATTACCGTAGCCCTATAGAGTCATCCTTGTCAGATCTTCATCATAACTCACCTACTGTACGTTTGCTCCACAGCTTGTGACTGCGACCCGGATGGTTCGCAGAATGGAGGGATGTGCGACAGTCACAGTGACCCGTCCCTCAGCATGGTGGGAGGCCAGTGCCGCTGCAAGGCTAACGTTGAGGGCCCGCGCTGCGACAAGTGCAAGTCTGGCTTCTTTGGCCTGAGTGCGGAAAACCCTCAGGGCTGTCAGCGTAAGTGCCGACATGGATTTTGGATCATCTTAGCCTCTTCTTAGTTCCAGCAATCATCTATCAGTGCAACAATCCTCTCGTTCTTAATGAATGTGGTGTCTTTTTAACAAAACTATCAAATGTGCGTAATGTCAAACCTCCAGCTTGTCAGTGTGACCACAGAGGAACCGTGTCAGGTAGTTCTATGTGTGACCCGTTCAGTGGGGACTGCAACTGCAAGCGTCTCGTCACGGGACGCAGCTGTGACCAGTGTCTGGTAAGAAGCCACAATAAATGTTTTGGATCTCGCCTTTATAGAAGTTGGAACGTCAAAAGTGTATATTTTATTTTCCATTGCTCAGGTTCTCTGCAGTCTTCACAGGGTTTCTGTAGTGTCCTAAAACAAAACCACTTGATGTGATATAAAAAAAAAAATCATCCATCCATCATCTTTACCTGCTTCTTCCTTTTCGAGTCACTGGTGCCCATGTCCATCAGTCACTGTGCGAAAGGCGGGGTACACCCTGAACAGGCCGCAAGTCCATTACAGGGAACAACTTTTATGTTTTACCTTTTTAAGAATTTTGCTGAAGTCAGCTTCTTCTTTCAGTCAATTTAAACAAATCTACTTTATTAAAATAAAAGCAGTCCATAACAATGAATGAACCAATTTTGAGTGTTTGCAACCAAGGGAACAGTTGACAGTGCAGCTGTGTTTCGCATGATTCTTTAGGAAAACCTCAGCCTCTTTTTGTGTGCACAGCGTGCAGAATTGTAATCTGGGCCGTGCACAGTAGTCCCTCGCTACTTTGCGGTTCGTTTTTCGCAAATTCGCTCTATCGCGGTTTTTCAAAACAAGGTTGGACATGACACACAAGTGGCTGACTGATGGATGAGTCGCAGGATCCGCATGGAATTTTTATTTAAAATAAATTATTTTAAATTATTTAGCACGTGAGGTCATATCTCTGCTCTGCAGCGGAGAAGTGGGCGTGGCCAAGAGCGCTGGCACGTGGCATAGAACAGAGCAGAGAACGACTGCACATAATTTTGTTGCCCACATTGTAATTGCCTCAGTTTTGTACCTGCTTTGGCACATTATTGACTACTATCTGCAGATGTACACCTTTAAAATGGACAAGTTTTGGTATAATTATCATTTATAAGGAGAGTTGCTTGGCAGATGTCAAAACACTTCTTTGTCTAGAATTTACAGAATCTAAATTGAGGCATGTTTGAGATGAGCTCGAGACTCCGGTGACAACTCTGCCACTATTTTGAGATTTGTCACAAAGGTTTTGAAGATTTGTTGTGAGCTTCTGCGACTCACGTCAAGGAAATGGAGAACCTCTGCAAACGTTTTGAGACACCTTGGAGAATAAATGTTCCCCGACTTGTCGCCAGCAGTCACAGCCCCTGAAATACCGGGTTAAGCGCTTGGATGGAAGTGTGATCGTTAATAAAAAAAAAAACTTGTAAAACCAGAAACTTTTCTTCAGTCACTTAAAACCAAAGCTGTAGCTTGAATTAAAAAATGGAACATCTGCTCAGGCTGTTAGGTGGTGACGAGCTTCCTGGTATAATTCAACCTGTTGTCCCAAACCTGCTCAGCCAGGAATAGTATGAACAGGAATGTGAGCTCCTGTGTGGGTCTTGGCTCTAAATTTAGCTCAGGGGTTTGAGGCTTGTCCAGCTGGTGGGGTTACAGCACTCCTAACATGGTCAGATCTGGACATTATCCAAAAATGAATCCAGTTAATAAAGAATAATTCTACAATGTAAAAATAAATAAATAATATAATGCTAACTTTCTTACACTTTAGGTTATCTGTATTTGAAGGAAGTATGTCACAATAAAAACCTGCCATGTCTAAATGGACACAATAAATAAATTCAAACTTATGAATTATTATAAAGTAGTGGAGCTTAAAGTTGGGATCAGGCCCCGTTGGGTCTTAAAACACCAAGTGGCAGCCTCTTCAGGTGCTCTCCAGAAGTCCTTCAAATTTAAAGATTAGCGAAGAAGCAGGTATAGATGATGGACGGATGGATGGAGTATATTTTTTGTAATTGTTGCAAGATATCAAAAACGGCATTAACAAATGGAAAATAAACCAGATAAATTGAATTTCCTGCAAAAATACATTGTGAATGCTTATTGCAAAAGAACTGGCTGGAAAAACGGCTGAAATTAGCTAAAACCATTCTGAAATGTAGCTGAAATGGACAAACAAGCCTAAAGTAGCCGACGAAAGCAGAAAGAACTCATACTTTCTGAATTAGGATTAAATAAGCAGACATAAGCACAAATATTATGAAATTGGTTAAAAAAAGCTGAAATTAGGAAATAAATATCTGAAAAGGCAGAAAGAAGCTTAAAATACCAGAAGAAAGAGCTGCAATGAGCTAAAAAAAAAAAAGGTGGAAATAGCTGAAAAAGGTAAAATTAGCATAAAACAGCTAAATAGTAGCTAAAATAGCAGAAAAACCTGTAACTAGCAGAAATAAGCTGAAATTAGCAGAAAGAAGTTAGAAGCACAAAAATGTTGTAGTTAGCAGAAAGAATCTGAAAGGACCACAAAACAGCTGAAATTATGTGATAGTAGCAGATTTTTTTTTTTTTAAATTTGCACAAGAAAGCTGAAAGTAGCTGAAGCAGAACAAAATGTGAAAGGAGCAGTAAAAGGTTGTAAACGCATCTAAAAATTTGAAGGATGTAAAATGAGCTCGGTTCATTTGTGGCAGAAAAGGCTAAATATTTCCAAAAGCTAAAGTTGCACCAATACCAAACGTCATAGCAGAATTGTTCTGAAAGAGCCGAACGTTTTGATTCGTTGAAAGGGCACAAAAACTGTGGAACAAGAAAGATGCTGAAAAATGTACAGAAGAATAACGGATCACAATAGTGAGAATGCTTCATAAACATTCACACAACAGAAACATTGTTTATTTTGTCATTATGCTCTTGTTTAATTGACTTAAAGCCACAAGACATCAGTCAGTCTAATGATGCAGAAGGACTCAGATAGAAATGAAGTCCCTATAGCCCAAAAATAACGTTTTATTAGCTCAATGTTCTGGTATGCGTGACTCACTCGGTAATTTTAGGTGAACTCCAGTTGACGTTCCTCTCGTCCGTGATGACATGAAATGATTCAGCTGCTGGCCCTCACTGTCTGCCTGTCATCTTGTGATTACAGCCAGAACACTGGGGGCTCAGCCACGACCTGAGCGGCTGCAGAGGCTGCGAGTGCGACGTCGGCGGAGCGCTCGACAACCAGTGAGTGGCGCTGTAGCCTCACGAGTCACTTTTGTTCGTACAGCGTGCAGGTCTCTCACAGAAACATTTTTTTCCCAACATACAACTCTCAAAACAAAGTTAATGACCTGAACGGTTAACCCTATCATTTAAAAAAGTGATTTTGAATGCGTTTCTCCTTAAAACTCTCATGCACGCTCATTTTGTGAGTTTTCCTGGAAGCAGCAATGTTGTCTTTACTGTTGCACACAAGTTAGAATTACAGGCCAACGTGACATTCAGTCTCTCTCCAAGCACTTTGACATTTGGCCGTCTTCCAACGCAATGACCACCACTGAGCCACAGTAGCTATAACGGCACGGCTATTCAGAGGCAAAAGTTTAAAACTATTTGATCTTTGCAGTTCAGAACAGAACAACCAAAATCCTCCACAAAGGAACTACCGGTAGATTTAAAAGTGGTATTTTAATTTCACGTTGTGTATTCAGTTCGGTTTTCTTTACTTTCTGCCCATCTGTAAAAGCTTCTTTTGACAGAACTTGGTGACTTAATGCTTCAATGCAGAATCGAAATTTGGGACATCTGATCATTTTAATAGAAAAGACGTTTCTCAGTTCACAATTATTATTTACAATAATTCAATCAGGAATTTTTTTATTTTTTTTATTCATTCAGTTAAAATAAACAATATAAACAAAACAAATTCATCAAAAAGAAAAAAAAATGAATGGAAAAGGTGCAGAAAGAAGAAAAAATTATTATAATATCTGCCCCTTATTTAAAAAAATATAAAATAACTATAAACAAACAGCAACCTATGCTTGAACAATCTGCAAATTGAAAACAAAAACATCAGGCATCCTTCACCTGGCACCATATCTTCCCAACAACTTTACCTTAATTAATCACCTTTTTAAACATATAAATTGTTTTAGAAAATTTTTATGGCAATATCAAGGCAATTCCACAATCCTAATCCCTGAATTACAGCACAGCGCTCCTTCAGATTAGTTCTAAATGGAGGTTTTACAAACATTTCAATTCCCTTAATGTTATAATGACTCTCTTTTAAACAAATTTTACTTGAATATTTTGGGGTAATATTTTTTATGAGCTTTATACATGACTTGTAAAATACTATATTCAACCAAATCATAAAATTTTAATAATTTCAACTGATAAAATAATATATTTGTTGGGTGACCAGAGCACTTCCTGCTAATAATTCTTATAGCGCTTTTTTCTAATATGAAAATAGAATTTGTTATTGTTTTGCATGATTTTCCCCAAACTTCAATACAATAGATTAAATATGGAACAATCATTACATTATACAATATATACAAAGCTTAGTCATTCAAAAACTCTTTTACATTATAGAGTAATGCAACTGATTTAGCTATTTTTAGTCTTAAGTAATTTACATGAGATTTCCACGTCAGCTTCTCATCAATAACAACACCCCAAAATGTTATTTCATTAACTCTATGAATTTCAATATTGCCAATTTTAAATGGGACTTACTTTATTTCTATTATTAAATATCATGTAGTTTGTTTTTTCCAAATTTAATGATAACTTATTAAGTTGGAACCAAGTTTGTATTTTTTACAAATCCTGCCTGTATCATCTCAAACATCCGTTCAATATTTTCACCCGAACAAAAAAATGTGGCATCATGTGCAAATAAAACAAACTTCTAAAGCCCTGACACATCAACCAGATCGTTCACATACTAAGTAAACAACTTTAGTCCCAACATAGAGCCCTGAGGAACTCCACATCCATTAACACAAAATTCTGATCTTACCTGTACAAACTGCCTCCTTTTATTCAAACGACTGTATACCCACTGTAGTGCTAATCTTCTAATGCCATATTTATTCAGTTTTTCAAGGGGAGTGGTGTGGTCAATAGTGTCCAAGGCCTTTTTTAAATCAACAAAAACACTAACACAATACTGCTTTCAATCAGCAGTTATTAGTTCCATGAGAGCCACTGATGTTGAATTATTTGCTCTAAACCCATATTGACTATTACTTAAAATATGTTTATCTATGAAAGGAAATCATCCTAACTTTTGATCAAACTCTAAAGGATAATTTTGTAGCTTTATATGCAGTATTTGATGTCACAGGTAACATTATTTCAAGCCGTGGCTTCGTGTCAAACATGATCAGCGCATTCTCTGAATTTCAACACTCACCGATTACAAACTGCTCGTCGCAGGCTGCAGATTTTGTGTGAGAGAGTGCATCTAATAATGCTGCAGTGGAATAAAGTGCATGCTGTTTTCGTAGTTGCTCCATGGAGATCGGACAGTGCCGCTGTCGCAGTCACATGACAGGACGCCAGTGCTCGCAGGTGGAGTCTGGATATTTCTTTATGGCGTTGGATCACTTCCTTTACGAGGCTGAGTTTGCTAAAATGGAGCAGGTGAGGCTTCGTTATTTACATGTAGCGTTTATTTATAAATATGAGTTTGACTTTTTCTTTCTGCGTGTGTGTGTGTATCCTTAGGGCTGCACCTTGGAGACCAGGGAACACCAGCCGGGTCGTCCTGCCTCATGGACAGATTTAGGGTTCGCACGAGTCCCTGAAGGTGGCACTCTGGAGTTCGTTATTAATAACATACCTTACTCCACGGAATATGATTTGCTCATCCGCTACGAATCTCAGGTGTGCAGATTTACTGATAGTAAATTATAAGCTTTTATTTTTTTTATAGAATCTTCAGATATCAATAACAAGTTTAAACTGAATCGTGGCTAGGCAGCACGGTGGCGCAATTGGTACAGCTGTTGCCTCTCAGCAAGAAGGTTGCTGGTTCAAATCCCGGCCAGGGGCCTTTCTGGGTGGAGTTTGCATGTTCTCTCCGTGCAGGCGTGGGTTTTCTTCGGGTGCTCCGGTTTCCTCCCACAGACCAAAAACCTGCATGTTAGACTGATAGATCTAAATTGTCCCTAGGTGAGAGAGAGATTGAATGGTTATTTGTCTCTGTGTCCCTATGATGGACTGGAGACCTGTCCAGGGTGTCCCCTTGCCTCTTGCACATCTACTTTGTATGTTTGTATGTAACAGGTATCTCTTGTAAATGAGTCCTCGAGGCTCAATGGGAACTAACCTGTATAAATAAAGGTTGAGTGAATGAATGAAAAACAGTGATGCTGGACATGGGCACCAGTGACCCCCGCGACCCGAAAAGGAAGAAGTGGGTAAAGATGATGGATGGATGGAGTCCTGACAAACAGGATTTTTAAAGCTTATTAATAAACATTTTTATGGATGTAATATTTAAGACCTAAATTGTCTGTTTTTATCATAATATTACAAAAATCTCTCGTTGTAGTGCGCCACTGTTCTTTTTCTTGCAACACTTTGAGTTATTATACTTTTACTGGGGTCGTTTTCCTGTCATTCAGGACATCGCAAATTATTTAAGCTGACATAAATATTTTATCAAAAATTCCATCCATCCATCCATCCATCCATCATCTTTACCTGCTTCTTCCTTTCCAGATCACTGATGCCCATGTCCACCCAGCACTGTGCGAGAGACAGGGGACACCCTGGACAGGTCTCCAGTCCATCACAGGGACACATAGAGACAAACAAGACAACCATTCACTCTCTCACTCACACCTAGAGACAATTTAGAGTTACCAGTTAGCCTAACATGCATGTTTTTGGTCTGTGGGAGGAAACTGGAGTACCCGGAGAAAACCCACCATGCACGGAGAGAACATGCAAACTCCACCCAGAAAGGCCCCTGGACAGGATTTAAATCTGTGACTTTCTTGTTCAGAGACTGCAGCTCTACCAACTGCGAAACCGTGCTGCTGGCACAAGTTCCAGTTCCAGTTTCAAAAAAATGTATCTGATAATCCATCTGAGTGTCATTTGTTTTTAGAGAGATATTTTTGACTTATAATGCAAACTATGCTAAAGAAATGGGAATAATCAGTTGTAAGTTTGTTCAAATTGTTAATCTTACAGGATTTATTTACCCCAGTTCAATATGCAGCCCTTTGCTTGCATTACCTAACCTAATAAGGCAATCTGGAAACAATTTAAGATGTTTGTATCTTCCCTGCTGTCATGTCAATAGATGCCCCGAGACTGGGAGCAAGTGCGAATCACAGTGATCCGTCCAGGCCCGATTCCTACCAGCAGCCCCTGTGGAAACACCATCCCAGATGATGACGCGTTCATCGTTTCTCTACCAGCTGGAGCCAGGTCTGTGACTCACACGGACAAACCATCGCTCACACTCGTTCATATACACATTTAACACACCTGTGATTATCCACCTGAGAGCTGTCTTCATCTTCCCCAGGTTCGTGGTGCCTCCTCAGCCTGCGTGTTTGGAAAGAGGAGTGACTTACACGCTTCGCTTGGAGTTCACACGCTATCAAGATGCCAACAGTATCCTCAACGGAGGAGCCTTCGCCGTCATCCTCGTCGACTCTGTGAGATCAGTTTTGATTTAAAGTGTTTAACTTTTGAATAAACTCTTGTATTTATTTCACGCGCTGATATCGTCCTAATGTTTCATTTTACTGAACGTCTCAAGATCGCATTGATGCCGCGTCACTCCTCCATGGAGATGTTCAACGCAGGCGATACCGCCTCAAACGTCAGGAAGCAGACATATGACCGGTACCGGTGCCACGAGGGGGCAAAGAGTGTGATCCGCCCGCAAATGAGCGACACCTGTGCCAAGCTGATCAGCAGCATGTCGGCTGTTATAAACGACGGAGCTCTGTGTGAGTGAATACGGTTCATTAAAATGTTTGTACCTGTGCTATGAAGTTTAGAAGAGTTACTAACAAAACCAACAAAATGGGTTTTATTACTATTTACATTTAATCTGGATTAAATAGTTACAGAAAGATAAAGCATCATTAAATTACATTTCTATAGCCAGTAAATTAAAAAAAATATATAAATTTAGTAAATGGCTTACTCGTTTCTCTACAAAACTCTAAACTCTGTACCTGATTCATTTTAGATTATTTTAATGTGATCAGTTTTGGTAACAAGAAGAAGTGCAGCGGCTCTGGTCTTTGCTGCCGTTAAATACTTTAATCAGTAGTTTATTTTAAGCTATTTTTTAAATGAATCCAAAATGTTTTTGACTGCACATCATACATAGCCTCAGCCAAAAGTCATAACTTTAGGGCAGAATAAGTGAGGAGAAGAAAAAAGAGAATTTTTTCCTCAGTTTATAACTGGGATGGTTACAAACTTGACATCACTATAAGTGCTCTCAAATAGTGAATGTTTTAAATTCAGGAAGGTAATTTAAGTTTAATAAGTGGTAGTTATACACCTACACAAGTTATTTTATACTTCTGTTAAGCTGTGAGCTTCAATTAGCTTCTTTGTTTTTAGTGATTTGATGCATTTGTTATTATCCCCCCAGCTTGTAACTGCGACCCTCAGGGGTCCATCAGCTCCATCTGTGACGTCCGTGGAGGTCAGTGCCGCTGCAGGTCCAACGTGATCGGTCGACGCTGTGACCAGTGTTCACCGGGAACTTATGGCTTTGGACCCTCAGGCTGCATATGTGAGGAAATGTGCAAAATTTTAGGTTTAGAGACAAAACTGACACGTCTTCATGCTTTTTTACATCATTAGTATAAATTCTGATTTATGCATAGGATATTTAATGATTTACTTACATAACATGAAGCTGGTGCCCTCTACTGGTTTTTAATGAACATTTCCAAATCTGATTAAAACTCATATACCTCTTTTTACTTTAACATTCCTTACTCTCTAATACTCTCATCCCTTATACACACTTTATTTTCCTTAATTTTTCCAGCCTGTGACTGCAGCTTAGAAGGGTCTGTGACACGACTTTGTGACAAGTTTACCGGCCTGTGCCAGTGCCGCCCGGGCGCGTTTGGTCAGCGATGCGACGGGTGTCAGACGAGTTACTGGGGCTTTCCCAGTTGCCGACCCTGCCAGTGTAACGGGCACGCAGATCACTGCGACCAGAGAACTGGAGTCTGCATCAACTGCAGGGACAACACCGGAGGAGACAAGTGTGACAGGTGATGTTGCAGCACAGCTTTACGTACATCAAACCGTAACTCTGCTCATTGCTTTCATCTAGGAACAACCAGACACCATAGCTTGATGTGATGTTGTCTTTTTGTCTCTAGCTGTGAGATCAGGAAGTTTCATTGAGTCAATTGTGTTGAGCGATTAAGAGGGATTAACTTCTTTTGTCACTTCTTGTAGGTGTGCCAATGGTTACTACGGTAACCCAGTTTTGGGCATGACATCAGGCAGTCAGTGTCGTCCATGCCCCTGTCCAGATGGACCCACCAGTGGACGTCACTTTGCCACATCTTGCTACCAAGACAACCGCAACCGACAAATTATCTGCAACTGTAACCAAGGTTACACAGGTAAACCTGAGACGATCACTCCTGCTCTGCCTCTGCAGTATTACCTTGCTTCCAGTTCGACAGTCCTTGTGTTCTGTTCTAACTTTCAACATGCATTACTAAAAAAAATAAATATATGTTGGTGCACATGTATTTATTTAATGTATAGTAATTTTTAACCAGCACTCTATTATTATTAAGGTCATTTCAGTAATTAGGAGAATTCCAAAAGTTCTTAACATGCCACGGTCTGACTTCCTGTCAACAAGTATTATATTCATCAGTTGGTAGATTGTCTCATTGTAATGACAGAGAAATTGTTCTGTGGGGAGGTCCAAAGATCTGGTGCAGATCTGTGAATCGGTGGATGTAGAGTTAAAATAGTTGTTTTGAAAGATCAAGCTTTTTTTTTTTTTTAAGTTTCAGCCTTATTGTATAGCTGAGGTCCGACAGCAGAACAGTCAGCCTTGGCAGTGGAACTGGTTCAAGTGAAAACCTACAACTCCATAAACACAAGTTTGCCACTGAAGATTCTGGAGCACCCACCAGGATTGAGCCTTTGAAGCAACAATTTGCTTCAAACAATTGACAATTTGCTAAAGAGTGTCAAGAAACAAATCCCTGCTTCAGACCAGACAAATTCCTGCAACTGTACGTCATATATATTCATTTGTCAGATTCAGTTATTTATACACAATCACCAAAACTACCGTAATTTCTGGACTATAAGCTGCTACTCTTTTCAAAAGCTTTGAACCCCATGGCTTAAACAATGTTGCGGCTAATTTATGTAGGTTTTTTTTTTTTTTTTTTTTTGATGGGCTAATGAGCTCCATGCTACCAAAACATTTAGCCTTGTCACACCTAGGTGCTCACATAGCTGCCCAATACACATCTCTTTTGGGGGTTGGGTCTTCGTGACTCAATAAGACTACCTGTACAAATAAAGGTTTAAAAGAATCTGAACAAAGAAATTACCAAACAGGTCAAAGTAGACCAATGAAACGGAGAGGCCATTGAAATGGGGGGTGGGGACTTGGTTTCCTCCCAACCCCATTCTCTTGTCCCCTCCCTGTTGTTCCCCCAGGGAGTGGGGAACAAAGTTTTCATCATTTCCCCGCTCCTTGGGGGCACAACAAAGTAGTGTGTGTGTGTGTGTGGGGGGGGGGGGGGGGGGGGGGGTCGAGGATGGCCAAGGACGAATCCAAAGATTCCTGAAATGATGACGGAACGTTTATTTGGATGGGCTCCTCTGAAAAGTCTGTGGAATTCCTTGGTAAGAGTGGAGGGAAGGGCAAAGCATCAGGTTTACAAAACTTCCAGGCGAATTAAGATAAGATGGCCTGTCGAGGCCAGTCCGGGAGCCAAATTCAGATAAACAGGATTGTTTTGGAGACAGGCAGAACTTAATAATAATAATAATAATCACCATTTTATTTAAAAAGCGCCTTTCATGACACCCAAGGACACTTTACAGTAAGAACAAAGATCAACAGGAATAAATTACATAAAGAATATAAAATACATAAAGTATATAAAATACATACAGTGACATCTGTATGACATCTACCTTGAGTTTGTGTCGGTCCACTCGGTTCTGAAACGTCCAAATTACATGGCCACACCAATGGACCGTGCCTGAGAATAATCCCCGAGATCTGATCCATCCTGCCAAAAGCAATTGAGTCTGGGTGCTCGAGGCACGAACCAAACCATCACAAGGCAGTCAGCCTGACCAGGGCCAAATTTGCTGCCAACGACTTCATTGATTGTAGATAAATCAGGAACCAGCTGAATCCAAAAAGCAGGAACCAGTTATCATAAATCTAATTATATATGCATCCTTAAAATCCATGAATGACAGCAGAGATAGACACATCATAAAGTCTTCCAAGTCTTTGAGATATCCAGCTGCGTGCGTGCCAACAGGGCAAATCAGCTCGCCTAAAACCTGTCTTCTCTTCAAAGAAATGTTGTAAATTGAGTTGAGGGACCAACTGATCAAATCCAAGTCCATAGTTATGATTCGGAAGATTTGTAGAAGAGAGGCTCTAACGCAGTTTCACAGACAGGACAGAGCAAAACGAAGCGGAGAGGAGGAGAATACATCCGCCATTGTCAAGAGCAAGTGTTCAGGAAATAGGAGGAAGATGAAGATGAAGATAGCAATCAATGACTTCCTGGTAGGCTACTGTATTTTTTATTTTTTAACCAGCTGTGTTACAGGCACTGTTCAGAAAAAAATATATATACTGTACGTATCGGTGTATGTTTCGGTATGTATTTAATTAAAAGTTTAAAAAATCTTTCTGTGTAAATATCTCATGTTACAATGTGGACACTCGCAGTGCGGCCTATATACAGTATGTACAATTTTTTTTTTTTTTAGTGGGTGCAGCTTATATTAGGATGTGCTCAATAGCCTGGAAATTACGGTATGTCTGTGAAATTAAGGTTGAGTCATTTCTTCCAAAGACCTTTGAATTAAATGTGATGGTAACATCTGAAGTTTTGTTTTTAGTGATTTGCAACTTGAACAATCCGCTAAACTGTTGAAACTTGGGCATGGCTTTGTGTTTCATCAAGATCCAATATGAACTAGAGAAGGACTGAATAAAACGCATAAATAAAAGAAGATTTTAAATAGCCATCCATACTTTTTTCATAAACTTGTTGATTGTCATTTAAAAGCATCTTGATATAAAACATTAAAGCAACAACTAAATGAGTTAAATTCAGTTTTTGTTCAGTGCAGTTTTCTTGTAAGAAGCTGCAATAATTTAAAACTTGAGCACCAAATCCTTATGAGCTGAATGTTGACAATTTTACCCTAAATTATCTCAATTGAAGCCATGTGTGATTTTGTTGTCATAATATCATTTATTTGTGTGTTTTAATGTAAACATTTTCTTTTTTTTTACAAAACTCGTTTGAGTCATCTTCATTTTGCGAGTACGTAAATGTCATATGCACCAAAGCTAAACAATATTTATTGTGACTAAAACTTTAGTATTCTAACTTATGAGTGAAAACAAAGCCCACAAGTCAAATGAGATAATAATGATAATAATGATGTTTCTTTTTGGACTCTGGTGAATGATAATGGATGCACTACTGGCACAGGGATTGTTAAACGCTCCGGGGCGACCGTCTTTAAGCGTGAGTAATGGTGGTTGGCCCCCTCCCATGCCCTCCTCCCTTCCCTACAGATTTTAGAAGATGTTTTTATTTCACCAAGCCTAAACTCCTCCTCACCAGTCCTCCCCATGCATGGTGTTAGCAGCGCTGCTGTGCCACGGTGCACCCTCACATGAGACCTGGTTCAAAACTTGTTGAATCTGTTCGGTCTTTGGCTCAGTTTGAGTTTTGACTACGTCTAAACTATACAAGGTTAAAACATTTGAACCAGGTCCGAGTAAACGATCCTAAAACAAGGATCTGATCCAGAATCATTCTGTAATGGATAAAATTACAGTCTGGGTCGGCTTCTTCTTTTGGTTTTATAGAATATTTAACTGCTTATCTGTGACTGAATGATGTGGAGAGAGGTCAATATGAAGAAGGATTATATTCTCACACACACACAAAGATAAACAGGTAGCACTGACGAAGGAGCAAATTAGGTACCGACCCTCTTTGTTACGATGTAAACCATTACCCAAAGTGTATAATGGTTTTGTAGGCTCTTAAAGATGTTTTCAGTTGCATCAGTACAGGTGCCGCCTTATACAAATGGGAACACAACCCTCATACAGGCTTTCCTGTTGGTGTCTCCCTCTTGTGTTTGTTTATTCCTTTGTCTTGTTTGTCTATGGATGGATGGATGGATGGATGCATTCAATACAGTTCCCACCATCTCCCTTTATTTCTTAACCTTTTTCATACTTCTTTGGTGGCAGCACGGTGACGCAACTGGTAGAGCTGCTGCCTCTCAGCGAGCAGGTCCCTGGTTCAAACCTCGGTCCAGGGGCCTTTCTGGGTGGAGTTTGCATGTTCTCTCCGTGCATGCGTGGGTTTTCTCCGAGTGCTCCGGTTTCCTCCCACAGACCAAAAACATGCATGTTAGGCTGATTGGTAACTAAATTGTCCCTAGGTGTGAGTGAGAGAGTGAATGGTTGTTTGTCTCGTTTGTCTCTATGTGGTCCTGTGATGGACTGGAGACCCGTCCAGGGTGTACCCCGCCCCTCGCACAGTGATTGCTGGACATGGGCACCAGCGACCCCCGTGACCCAAAATGGAATAAGCGGGTAAAGATAATGGATGGATGGATACTTAGAGATTCACTTTGAATCTCCTTCCCTGTTTATCTTTCCCCCCTTTTTTCTAATATGCGTCTGTCCTCCACAACTCAGATATTCACAGCGTTTCCTCTTTTGAGCCCACATTCTGAAAACTGCTTATAATAACCAACAGGAAAACGAACATAATACAAATAAGTCTGTTGGAAACAAAAACCAGGAGTTGTTCAAATTGGTTATATTGGTTTTCAGGAGCCTCTTGCAGGTTGGTGTGAGGTGGATGACAGATGATAGCTAACTTTATGGTTCATTTAGTACGTTTATTGTTTAGAAGGATGTGGTAACAAAGCGTTATAACCAAACCCCAGTGAGTGATTATCAGTAACAAAGCTGATGCAAGTAACACCATCTGGATATGATGATGCCTTTACTGTACTTCTAGGTTTGCTCAAGTGTTAAACTAACATTTAAGTTGATCCTCAGAACATTTTAACTTGACTAGATCCACTCTTAAGGATCTTTATTACGTCGTTAAACCTGTTTGCGTTTGTTTTGTACACCTTGAAATCAATTCCCTTAGAGCATTTTCCAATTGTGCCATTGGCAGTAATTGCCATTATTGTAGCTATCTTTTAATTTTTTTTTCCCTCTTAGGTGCCCGGTGTGAGGAATGCGCCCCGGGCTATTTTGGAAATCCCTCTCAGCCAGGGGGGCGCTGCCAGCCTTGTCAGTGCAACAACAACATCGACATGTCAGACATGGACGCTTGTGACAGGCAGACTGGAGAGTGCAGGAAATGTCTTTACAACACGGAGGGTCCCAACTGTGGCATCTGCAAGAGTGGATATTTTGGGGATGCTTCCCGACGCAACTGCAGGAGTTAGTACATTTCTCAGTGAATAAAGTCAGAGAATACTCTTTTAGAAGAGCGTCATTTAAAATGTTTTTTTTTTGTTTGTTTGTTTGTTTTAGGGTGCACATGCAACTTTCTGGGTACTGAGCGCAGTCAGTGCATAGAGCGTGAGGACTGCGTGTGCCAGCGAGCCACAGGCCAGTGCCAGTGTCTGCCAAATGTTGTCGGTCTGATGTGCGACCACTGCGCCCCCAACCACTGGAACCTGGCCAGCGGAGGGGGCTGTGAAGCATGCGACTGTGATCCCAGCAACTCTGTAACATCCTCCTGTAACGAAGTAAGAAAAATATGGAACCAAACACTCTGCCTTTTAGGTTCTTTGAAATAAATACTAAAAATGTGCTGTTTCTTATGTGACAGTAAAATGTTAAAAACCATCGAGCCACACTTCAGTCCTTAATGTGGAGGTTTCTGCTGAAAACATCTATTTAAAGCCATCATACCAACCCACAAAACTGCTTTAAATATGCATTTTTATTTTATTGACAAACCAAACAAGTTGGATGTAAAATCTAAACTTTAACCTCAAGACATTAATGTAACATTAGCAGTGATAAACATCCATAAACTTTAACCTAAATTCCCTTGACACCCATCCACACACACATTTTTACAACACTCTACTGCGTCTGCAAAGTTTATCTAAATAAATCATTTTCAAGCATCTGATTGGTGCTTTAGATCGTATTTTTACACCGATGGGGCATCACTGTGTCGCCCAGCGACACTTAGTCATGTGGCTGCACATTGGTGGAATCGAACCTTCGACTCTCTTGTTTAAGGACAACTGCTCTAACCACTGAACCACAGTTGCCCATGTTAAAAGAACAAATTTATTTTTAGAAAATTTAAGTCGAATTAGAGAAATTCACATTTTGCTAAAATGCACTGTGGATGCCATGTGCTGACTGCTGAAATGTGTTGCAGCTAAAACTGAGTCGTTAGCTGATGCAAGCGGAAAACAGAGGCTAAAATCAGCATAGCGAGCTGAAATAAGCATAACCCAAGCTGAAATGATTAGGACACAAGCTAAATGGTAAAAGCAGGGGAATGGTGTGTACATTTAGCCAAACACATGCTAATATAAGAAGGTTTAAAGTAAACCAACGGACGCTATTGCTAAAATCTGACATATGCCACTTTTTGGGGGGTGAATAAATACCTTCAGTAATAAACTATACAAATCGAGCATCATTGGTGGGTATGTGTTGCCCACAGTACAGCATCAAATGATGGTGAGCTGAGGGCCGGCTGTGAAAAAGTCCGTTCAGTCCTGTTTACCAGCTACAGCCACAATGGCTGAAGCTCATGCTGAATATTTAACAGTCAACTTTGTTCTTAATTAAGTTAGTTACTTAGTGTAACCCCTTATATAAATGGTACATTCACTAAAGTTAGTCTTTTTTAATTAACCCACTTTATCTTTATTTTATTATTGTACAAATAAATAAGAAGCCCAAGTTTTTCCCCACTTAGAGAATACAGGCATGTGTATGAAGTAGCTTCAGATAGTCCTAAACATCTAACCCGCATAATGAATATCCAACGTTTTCCTCTAAGTGTGAGGAAGTACACTGCCTGGCCAAAAAAGAAGTCACCACCTGGATTTAACTAAGCAAATAGGTACGAGCCTCCTATTGGATAATTACTGCGTGGCAGATTATTTTTCAGCAGGCAACAAGTTATTTAACCCCAACTGGTGCAATGAGTTGCTTCTCATTTATTAAACAACCACGTTGAAAGACACATCGTGTGGTCGTGGAAAAGACGTCAGTCTGTTTGAGAAGGGCCAAATCATTGGCATCAAGCAGAGAAAACATCTAAGGAGATTGCAGAAGCTACTATAATTGGATTAAGAACTGTCCAACGCATTATTAAAAACTGGAAGGAGAGTGAGGACCCATCGTCTTCGAGGAAGAAATGTGGCCGGAAAAAAAATCCTGAATGATCGTGATCGGCGATCACTTAAACGTTTGGTGAAATCAAATCGAAGAAAAACAACAGTAGCACTCGGGGCTGTGTTTAATAGTGAAAGCATTTCGCACAATGTGAAGGGAACTCAAGGAATTGGGACTGAACAGCTGTGTAGCCTTAAGAAAACCACTAATCAGTGAGGCTAACTGGGGAAAAAAAAAAAACGCTTCAATTTGCTAGGGAGCATAAAGATCGGACTCTGGAGCAATGGAAGAAGGTCATGTGGTCCGATGAGTTCAGATTTACCCTGTTCCAGAGAGATGGGAGCATCAGGGTAAGAAGAGAGGCAGGTGAAGTGATGCACCCATCATGCCTAGTGTCTAGTCATCAATGCAAGATCTTGGTGACAAAATAATGCAACACTGGATGGAAATAGATCTTGTGACATTACAGAAGTTTATCAAAACAATTCAACAGCGAATGCATGCTGTAATCAAAGCTACAGGCGGTCCAACGAAATATTAGTGTGTAACTTTTTTTTTGGTGGCAACTTTTTTTTTTTGGCCAGGCAGTGTAGTTTGAGGGGAGGCTCGATGAATGGAGGTGAGGAAATATAACTTTAGAAAACAAAATGTGTTGTAGAGCTCAAATGATAACAGTTGTTCGAGAAAATGTTTTTAAGTAAAAAACAGATCAAATCTGAGGGTAAAGCATTAACTGGATGCATGTTGTATAGTTTGAATTTGTCAAAAAGCTGTTTTTGATTGTGACTCACTTGTGAACAGTGGAAGTATTCAACATAATCAGAGTCCAATACACATTTAGTATAAACTAAACTAAATTACCGTATTTTTCAGACTATAAGGCGCTTTAAGCGAAGCTAAAACTTTTTGACAGATTTTTGAGCACTGTGTACCACATAAAATCGGTTCGAGGTCAGTAAGCACAACCAGAATTAATACATAAGGCACACCAGATTATAAGGCTCACTGTTGAATTTTGAGAAAATTAAAGGATTTGAAGTGCGCCTTATAGTCCGAAAAATACGGTAAGTCTAAAAGTGAGGACAGGGTGTGCATCTATCCAAGCTTAAATGTGGAAGAAGCTGACTACAACAGAATTTTAAATCTGATACACCATATATTTTATATATTCTTCACAATATAATTTAAAAACGATAAAATGTATAAGGAATACAACCCAGTGACCCACCCCAGAGTTAGTGCTGTTTTCCTACATATCCAAAAGCTTAAGAAACAAACAACATTTTTCTTCAGATGGATTTTAAAGTGTGAATATTAAACAGTTTGAGTCTACAGAACTGATGCATTGCAGGAGTGTTTCTGTTCTCTGTTTTGCAGTTTACTGGCCAGTGTCAATGCCGTGAAGGTTTTGGAGGGAAGACCTGCACAGACTGTCAGGACAACTACTGGGGCAACCCCAGGACACAGTGCCGAGGTTGGAAACTAAACGATTTTATAAACGCAATTAAGAAACAAAGGGAATTATTAATAATAATAAAATAAAACTGTATCAGCAACTACTTCTAAACTCATTTTAGAAATACCAAATAGTGCATTTTCTGTGATTGCTGAGTTTTGCTGAGATTTGTTAAAGTTAAAACTGAGAGAAGACGAGCTAAAACAAATACAACACAAGCTAAAATTAGCAGACCAGTTGTTGTACGGTTACTCCCTTCTGCTGGGGTCACCACGGTGAGTGAACTCGCACGAAAGATTCAACGATCGTTTATCGCCGGACACCCTTCCTGACGCAAACTGGGCTTGAAACCTGCAGCCTCAGGTTTGCGAGACTGTGGTACTGGCCGCCAAGCTACCTGCCCAAGCCACCCAAAATGAGCAGAGCAGTGGAAAGCTAAAATTAGCAAAACAGTAGCTAAAATCTAAAAGTAGAAAAACGGTTAAAAAAATAGCTAAAGGTAACAGAACGGTACCTAAAAGCTAAAAGTGGCAAAACAGTAGCTAAAAGCTTAGAATTAGCACAAGAACAGAAAAATATAGCAAGTTTGCTGAAGCAGATTTAAAAAAAATAAGGAATTTAAAAGATGTGCTTCTATGTAGAAATTTTTATTTAAATAAAGATAAATGTTTTGAAAGGATTGGCAGCTCTCAACCAAGCTGAATGTTTTTATACACGAATGATTAAAATATCACAAAGTACACAAGTCACTGCTCCACTATGCCATTTCACTATATAGTTTGAACACTTGATTGTTTCTCAGTTTTTATTTCTCCCTTGATAAAACTTAAAGCTTTACTTCATGAGTTGTTACAAGGGAAGAGTGACGAGTTGAATTAAAACAAATATTAAGTAGATGACTGATATTCAACAATTTTGTTCAGGTATCAAAATGTTTTGTTTAGCTGACCAGCCAGCCACATAACAATAAATCAATTAATCGCATGATAAATGAAAATTATCGACCTCATTCTCATTTATCAGCTTTATCGTTTCTTTGTGTCTCTACTGAAGACACTGGATGACAAAAAGCTCAACTCCGGTGTTCTTCACTGACCCCTCTCTTTCTATTTTCTCTTCAAAATCCATTTTAATCGTCCAAAATCACATTTTTGGATTGTTAAAAGCAGCTAAGCTGAGAAGCTAAGCTGCAAGCTAAGCTAACAAGCCGACCTCGGGAAAAAACCTGTTTTGTCGAAGCTCCAAAATTCACGGTTGAAACTCGTGCCTTCATGTAAAAAGTTGTTTTTCTCTGCAAAAAGAAGCTGAGAACTTGTTTACTGATTTTTTTTTTTAAAGCTTTGTGTGACAAATGCTATGCTAAAGAGCTCAAACCACACTGAGCGTCCGCCATTTTGAGAACCAAAAAAAGGAAGGAGAGACAGCCCATGTCACATCAAGGGGCCTCCCTCCCATTTTTCTTAAAGAGACACGCTGCTCGCTCCCTCACTATCCATCCTTCAGTTCAAACAGTCTTATACTGCCATCAGGTGGTCGAAAAAAGGTACTACACACAAAACAAATTAACAAACATTTATTTTTAAATTTGACAATAATTACAAATTATTGTCAAATTTCAAACAATATTATCGTTTATCGCAATAATTTCTGAGACAATTAATCGCCCAGCAAAATTTGTTATCGTGACAGGCCTAGTTGTGAGGCAACGATGCTAACCACTGAGCCGTTGTGCTGCTATTCAAGCACTTAAGCTGGGATTTCAGGGGCTGTGACTGCTGGCCATTAGTTGGGGAACATTTATTCTCCAAATTGTCTCAAATCGTTTACAGAGGTTCTCCATTTCCTTGCGTGAATTGCAGCTCACAGTTTGTTGTTCAAATCTTCAAAACATTTGTGTGACAAATCTCTTCTCAAAATAGTGGCAGAGTTGTAACAGGAGTCTCGAGCTCATCTCAAACACGTCTCAGTTTAGTACACTCGAAACAAATTAACCATAATTTCTTCTTAAATCTGACAGTAATTACTAATTATTGTCAAATTTCAAACAATATTATCATTTATCGCAATAATTTCTGAGACAATTAATCGCCCAGCAAAATGTGTTATCGTGACAGGCCTAGCTCTCCCATCTGAGCACACAAATGTCAGAAGCATAAGGAGTAAATTCTGTTCTCTACTGGTTTTCCTCTCTAGCTTGCGACTGCGACTGGCGGGGGATCGAGACCTCTCAGTGCAACCGGGTGACTGGTCACTGCGTCTGCCAGCAGGGGGTGTCAGGCGTCCGCTGTGACCAGTGTGCCAGAGGCTTTGCGGGCGTGTTCCCCAACTGTCAGCCCTGTCATCAGTGCTTTGGGGACTGGGATCGAATTGTGCAGGTGCAGCTTAGATGAAAAATATTAAGTTTATCCTCATTCATCAAATGCAAAAACAGAATAGGTATGAGTTAGCCACAGTTTTTTCCTGACCAATGTTTCTCTTATAACCAGGACTTGGCAGTGCGCACCAAGGCGCTTGCAGAGCGTGCCCATGAGATTCAGACCACTGGGCTAACGGGGCCTTACGAGAAAATCTTCAAAGACTTGGAGGAGAAACTGGCACAAGCGCAGAGCATCGTGAATGCACGCAACGCCACTGCTGCAGCCATTGGCACCTTAATGGAGCTTATTGAAGATCTTAGGTACAGCTGGTTGAAGAATCTCCATTCAGTAGTAAATCTGCCCTGTGAAGGTGATATTTACATCAACCAGCAACTTCTTGTCTTATCCCAAAGGGCACAGATTGGTGAGACGACTGAGACCTTAAACCGTGTGGAAGGAGACTTGACGATTGTCCAGGACAGGAACTCCATGGCAAGCAAAGAGCTGAGTGCTCTGGAGAGGGAAGCTAAAGAACTGAACTTCACCTCAGAGCAGCTACACCATCAACTTAATGTGCTCAAAAACTCCAATTTCTTAGGTGAGACAACAAGACAAAGAAACGTGAGAATTGTTTTCTTGCTACCTGTTCTTATTCTTCTCCAAACCTAAATTCCTGACTGATCTCTAAAGGTACCTCAGCTCCACTTTGATTTAAAACAATTTGGATGTTCTTCCTTTCTCTTCAGGTGCGTATGACAGCATCCGAAGCTCCTACAACCAGTCTCGTGATGCGGGGCGACGGGCTAATGAGTCCACGACCACCAGGCCCAGCACAGTCAGCCAGTCTGCAGACACCCGCCATCGAACTGAGCGCCTCATCACTGCAAAGAAAGATGACTTTAATCGTAAAAATGCAGCAAACAAGCGTGCACTGGGAGACCTGAGCATGAAGGCACGAGGACTGGATATGAAGAAGCTCAATGAGAAGGTTGGAGTTGACACTTTAATCTTTGTAGAAGTTCAGTTGTGTTACTACACAACCAAAGACAAACGACATTAGGCTAAGGTTGAACTTTTTACGCCTTACAATAAAAAGAAAGTACCGTAATTTCCGGACTATAAGCCACTACTTTTTTCCACACGCGTTGAACACTGTGGCTTATACAACGCTGTGGCAAATTTATGGATTTTTTTATATATTTACAGTCTAATGAGCTTAATGCCGCCAAAACATTTAGCCTCGTCACACCCGGGTGCTCATATAGCTGCACAATATACGTCTCTCTTGGGGGGTGGGTCCAATCCAATGGGCGAACAATGACTTCCTGATAAGCCACTGTTTTTTTTTAACCAGCCGTTTTACAGGCACTGTTAAAAAAAACATTTACTGTAGGTATTTGTGTATGTTACGTATTTAATTAAAAGTCTAAATATTTCTGTGTAAATATCTGATGTTACAAACGTAGACACCTGTGGTTTATAGATGAGCACGGCATATATATGTACAATGTTTTTGTGGGCGTGGCTCATAGTCTGGTGCGCTCAATAGTCCGGAAATTACGGTACCTTTTTCATCTCTCCGTAAATTGTAAAATAAATTTTAAAACAATGTTTTTTGGGGACAAGGCACCTATTATTCTACACCTTGGAAGAGTGTCTACATTTCTATCTCCTTTAATGCGGCCCAAACCACAATGTCTACCCCCACAAAAGTTATATCAAACGACCGTCTCGGCCCTGTGATGTGTGCTGTTACTTTTATTGGCATTTCAAGTTACCATGGTGAAGTAATTTGCGAACAAAGACACAATATTTCAACAACTCCAGGAACTAGTTGGTGACTGCCCACTTATTATTCTACACCTGAAAAGCACATCTTTTTCAACTTTAATGTGGCCCAAACAGTAAAGTGGACCCCCACAAAAGTTATATCCAAACGACCGTCCCGGCTCTGAGATGTGTGCTGTTACTTTTATTGGCAATTGGCGTTACCATGGCGACAAATTTTGTTAATGAAAATGACAAATTTCCCATAGGAAATGAATAGAAGAAAGCTTTTCAAAGAAACTGAGTAACGTCGGGAGCCATTTTGGTTCAACATGCATTGAAGGCACCTATTATCACCTATTATTATTATTATTATTATTAATAATGAGTAAAAATTAAAATTAACATAAATTATTAATGATTCATTTTAATAATTACAAATAATAACATTAACAATTACTAATATTAATAATTGATGTTTAATATTAATTATTAATATTATTATCAAATATATTAATAGTTTATAATAATTAATAAATCAACTATATATTAATATTAATAATTAATATGATTAATTATTAATATTAATTATTAATACTACTTTGATAATAAATAGGCAGTCCCTGTCAAAGTTTCTCCAGGAACTTTCTAGTGGTTAATGAATAAACTAAATTAATCTCATTTGAAATCTTGTCTTCTAAAAGGTACAAGACAAAAGTGAATAATTGTACATTTCATTTAGTCTCAACACAGATTTTATTTTTATCACCTAGAATAACTTGAAGGCTGAAAGGCAGCTAATTAGCTACAAAATGTTGTCTTGATATTTTCCAACTTGACTGAATTTAAATCTCATTTACATGTAGGAAAGTAACTGTAGAGAAAAACAATTATTGCTTAGTTTTGGACAGTTGTAGCTAACCTGACAGAAGCATCCAGAACGTTTTCATTAGCTTTTAAGTTTCTGGTTTCTGTGACATTTCTAACAATTCACAGTGTACGATTAATTTAATTGATTAATAATTTCATACATCACAATCCGTGTTTGATTGTTTTTCTTTTCCAGAGCGGACACATCAGCTCAGCATGAATTCTGCTCATCTTATTCCTGAAAACTCGTGTGATTGTGCCAACAGGTCTGCGGCGCTCCGGGTGACGCTCCCTGTGGGGAGAGCCCATGTGGAGGAGCAGGTTGCCGTGACGATGAGGGGAACCGTCACTGTGGAGGCCTGAACTGTAACGGCGCCGTATCAGCAGCTGACAACGCTCTGGAAAGAGCCAAACATGCAGAGAAAGAGCTGAACAAGGCAGTGGGAGAGATGCAGGGACTCTTTCATAAGGTGTGATGCTTTTTTCTGTAAGATAATTTCACCACGTGGAACGTCACTTTCTCATCATTAAGAGTCCAGGTTTGCAGACAGAACCTTACATCCAGAGGACTCTAAATCAGAAATAGTCAAGGTTTTCCTTCAGGACTTTGAAGCTGAAGCAAAATAAAATCATATAGAGAGACTATCTATCAAAATGGCCTGATCTTGGGGCCGAGATGGTGTAGAGGCAGGGCAGCCGGCTTGGGACCCGAGAGTCCCAGGTTCGATCCCCAGTCACTGCACATCACGTGGCGTCTCTGGGCAGCACGTCTAATCCCCAAAATGTCCCCCGGGCGCTTTCAATAGCTGCCCACTGCACCACCTGGTGGTGGATGGGTTAAATGCAGAGACTAATTTTGCCATTGTATGGAAACATACAGTGCTGACATTGTGATGACATTATTATTATTATTATTATTATTATCTTCTCTTTAGACCATTTGTTTAAACCCGTGTCCTCAGATTAACATATAATCCTTAATGATCCATCACACATCTTATTTTCTAAAACCGACCAGTTAGGAGGACACTGAGTTCAGAAGCGCAACAACTAACAAGCTCTCCTGCTTCAGTTATTTTACTCATTAAATAAACATTTTGATTATCGTATTTTCCAGCGTATAAGTTGCATCTTTTTGCATAAATTGGCATGCCTGCGACGTATTTATGTTTTTGTTTTTTTTCTATATTTATAATCCAATTTTTGGCTGAGATCTGACAGTTTCATTCATTCTGACATGGAAAATATTGAACACTATAATTTTCAGCCACTAGGGGGCCCTCGACCAATATGGCAAGCCAAGTGTCTCATTAATAGGCAAAAGTGACTATTAATGAGACACTTGGCTTGCCATACTAAGCCACCTTCGTCTCGCTCTGGAACTCCTGGAGCAGACGTCAAATCAGCTGCATTTCCCTGTGCCGCCCAGGCGAAATGCTGCTGATTTGACCATTAAAATGCATTTATTAAGGAAAAGTTCAACTGAGACACACCTTTACTATAATTTTGAGCAAACAAATAATTGTTTTAGCGTTAGTCTCTTGTTAAAGTCCTCCCGTGCACGCTCCCACAGCCGCCATTTGGCAGCCAATTAATTTTTGTCACAACACCGGCCCACATTTCCGGATTGTCAGCGGTGACGCATAATAGATGCGACGTATACAGTTAAGCGACATATTTATGTTTCTTTCTACTACATTAGACATATTTGGACTGATGCAACTTATACGGCGGTGCGACGTGTATGGCGGAAAATACGGTAGTTTCATACTTAGTTTGTACATTTTAGTGCAAATGAAAAAAATTGCTTTCATCCTCTTTAAAATGTTTTCATTTTTAAAGTGTTGCATTAATATTTACTTCACAACAGTTACTGTTTTAATTTGAGTCATTTCTGTATTGTAGCACTTTTAGCCCAATAAAGATGGTGACAATAAATATTGGATCAAGTACAAAAATAAATAAAATACTAAAACATTTATAAATGAAAAACAAAAAATATGCAAGGACAGGAAAACATTTCAAAATAGCTTTTTTCTCTCTTTAGACCTGAACCAAGTGAAGAGATGATGTAACGCAATGGTTAATATCCATTTGTTTTGAAATCTTTAAAATGAGCTGCTGAGTTAAGATGGAAAAATATATATTTTTTCTTTTTTATTCCTCCTAGTTTTATTGAGTTTATACTGTGAATTATTAAAATGAAACTAGTAACAGAACTCTAAACATATGTAAAATGTTTGACAGTAATTTGAAAAAATAATTTGCTTTTTTTCTAATGCTGTGCCCCCTCTTAGTGACAATATATTGTTTGAACAAAACATGGATTTAACTTATAAAGTGCACGTGAAATACAACTTTTTTTTAAATATCCTAAATGCCTCAAACCTTCTAAAGATTTAAGCATCAGTCTGTCACTTTTAAAGCTTCTTTTTTAAAGCTTTTGTTTCTTGCAGGTGGCAGAAGCTAAGGCTCAGGCAGAGGAAGCTAAGGGTAAAGCTCAGGCTGCTCTGGATAAAGCCACAGCCACGAAGAACAAAGTGGAACACTCCAACAATAACCTCAGAGACCTCATCAAACAGATTAGGGAGTTCCTCACTCGTGAGTTCATGAAAAAGAGATTTGTAATGTTTGCCTCTTGCGCCAACCCTGACACTTCCTGGTTATTGACAGAGGAAGGAGCGGACCCCGACAGTATCGAGGCGGTGGCAAACCAAGTGCTGCAGCTCTCCATCCCTGCTTCACCCCTCCAAATCAAACATCTCGCTGACGAAATCAAAGATCGGGTCCACAGCCTTTCCAATGTAGATGCCATCCTGCAGAAGACTCAGGAGGACGTCCGCCAGGCTGAGAAACTTCTGCTGGACGCCAAGAGGGCGAGGTGATCAAAACCTGGTTAGATTTAAAACAGTGGTATTATTTACTGCACTCGGCGTCGGTAACGTTTTGTCGTTTTCAAGGCATCGTGCTGAGGGGGTGAAGACGACAGCAGAGACGGTGAAGCACGCACTGGAAGACGCCAGGACTGCCCAGACTTCGGCAGAGAAGGCTATAGCAAAAGCCAAATCTGACATTGGGGAAACTGAGAATAGACTGACACAGGTTGCAACACTTAACGCTCAAGTTCTTTTTTGTTTGTTTGTTTTGAAACAACTTCGAAACAAGTGTAGCAAGTTAAGTCAGGTCCTCTGGACGGATTCTTCTTGTTGAGACGTTTCGTCTTTTATCCAAAAGACTTCTTCAGTCTGAGGAGCTGCACTAAACTCAGTCGTATAAATAGCACAGAGGGATGAGTGAAACTAACAGCATTGTAAGAGGGTGACCGTTGCACACGGAGGCCTTTGCTCCTAAAAACCGTCCATCGTTAAACGGGCCGAGGCCTCTGTGCCCCTTTTACAATGCTGTTATTGCTAGTATCACTCAGCCCGCTGTGAATAGCAAGCGGTCATCAGGGCACTAACGATTAGTTGTTAGGCTGATGGTCCTCTATCATGTGAACAGCTGGTTCTGGATGTCACCAACAAACTGGTTGATTCACTGAGACATATGTGTCAAGCTCAAGGCCCGGGGGCCAAATGTGGTCCTCGTTGACATCTTATTTGGCCCACAAGATGACATGTGAAACGTAAAATACCACTATCTTTTGATTTTTTTTTTTCAGTAATCTTTGATTATCATGTTGAAAGCACAACAGAGAACATCAAATGAGACCAATCAAACTGTTGAAGAACCTGTTGTGACCAACAAAAGATGTTGTGTATTTGATTTGAGTTAATGTAGATTCTGAAACTGGCCCTTAGTTTAAAAAAAAAAAAGGTTTTAATTTTGGCCCTCTTTTGTGAGTGAGTTTGACACCCCTGCTCTACGAGAAGACGCTATTTATAAGACTGAGTTTGCTGCAGCTCCTCAGACTGAAGAAATATTTTGGATTAAAGACGAAACATTTCAACAAGAAGAATCCGTCCAGAGGACCTGACTTTACTTTGTTAAATTTTTCTACGTGGGTTTTTGAGCATGCATCAGGATATCTAAGACAAGTGAATTTTTTATTTTTTAAAACCTCTATCCATGCTGATATTTAAGATTTTATTTATTTATTTATT
This sequence comes from Nematolebias whitei, assembly GCF_014905685.2. Taxonomy (NCBI): domain Eukaryota; kingdom Metazoa; phylum Chordata; class Actinopteri; order Cyprinodontiformes; family Rivulidae; genus Nematolebias; species Nematolebias whitei. The sequence goes on along the minus strand of NC_056508.1, from coordinate 44,530,369 downwards.
TATTTAAAACTGTGTGTGGGGTGTGTGTGGCTCTGTTAATGCTGAATGTGTTGCATTTAGTGGGAGACTGTTGATAGATTATTTCTGTTTTCAACAAGTGGCCATAAAATCCCATTAATACCAATTTTATGTTTTTATTTATTTATACATTTATTTGTTTTGTTGGTACAACATAAAACAACTGAATTGAATTGAACACTGTATGCAGATTGAGTCAGAAACATCCAGTGGCGAGAAGGACCTGCAGGACGCCATGGTCCGCCTGGGCACTTTAAAACAGGAAATCAACGCCTTGAAGACCAAACACGCCAACAACAGCTTGGCTACGGCTCGAGCCGAAGAGACGGCCACCATGGCGCGAGACAAGGCCAATGAAGCCAAACAGGTTCGTGACCGTGCGCTCATGCTTAGCATCGTTAATTGTAGACGCAATAATTCAAGATAGAAACTTCTCCGTCTTTACACTCAGATTCTAGACGGACAGCTGAGAGATAAATACAACGAGGTGCAGCAGCGAGTTGACGGCAAAGCCAAGACTGTGGAGGATGCCAAGAAAAAGGCAGAGAGGCTAAGAGAAGAAGCGAAGGAGCTGCTCACAGATGCCCAAAACAAGCTAAAGAGACTAGCAGGTACTGTGACAACAGAGATACAGTGTTTGAATTGACGTGTGCTGCGGAAGAAGACTGGCTTTTTACTGAAAAATCAAAACGTAGCAATCAGCTTGGATTGTCTGAATGCTGGTTTAGCATTCAAACAGTTGTTTTCTTATTGATTTTATTTTATTTATTCTTTTTTTTTATACATTATTTGCAATCTCCCTACTTCTGCATACTTTGTCCTATTTTAACCACTTCTTTGAAAAGGTTCAGCTCATTCAGGAGACGGATGCTTTGACTTTTAGTGGAATTGTTCTATTATTCAAAATATTTAATTTTAATTACAAATATTTTCCCCATAAATACTTATTTTCATATCCTTCAAATTATTTTATTATCTTCTTCAGTGAAATACTCTGTCCTCTAACTCTACTTTTACTTTTTAACCACTGTTCTACATTTAGCTTTTAGCTAGCATTTGCTATTTCTAGCTAGCCTTTTCCTACTTCATAAAAAAAAAAAAAGTTTAGATAATGTTCTGCTCCTTTTAGCTTTAAAACAAAGCGTCATCTTTTCTTTCTTTTTTTTTAGCAAATTTCAGCAAAGTTATTCATCTTTCAGCGTTCACACAACGTTTAAACAGAAATGCTAATTTTCTAGGTGTTCAGTAATTAAAATAGAAATTACATAATACAAAAAAATTGAATAGCAGAAATTGGCTGCAATTTAAAAGACGAAATTTATGGGGAGAAGCTTGTGCCATCAGAACATGAATTTGAATTGCTCAGACTGAATCTGTAGTTACTTCATTTGAAATTAAATCCACTGGTTTGAAAAAATGAATTTCACTAAACTGAGACTGAATTTATTGGTTTGAAACTGAATTAATTTGCTTTGAAACCGTATTTTCGTTGTATTGAAAATTCAGTTCGACTACTTTCATTTTCAGTTCTATAATTCAATTTCAATTCCAAAATTCAGATTTTTGTGTCACACATCCGGGTCCTCGAGAAAGCCACGGAGTAATCGAACGCAGATTGACAGATTTATGTTTCTCGTCAGTGGAACTTCCTTTACGGAAATGTAGGCGCGGGGTTTAGTCTCAAGGAGGCGGTGATGCAACAGAGGGGATGCAATCTGCCGTAAAACACCAAAGAAAAAGAACTTCCTTTACGGCGTATTTTGAGCTGGAGCAGTGGCGCGCACATGAACTTGGCATGAACTCGTGTGCACGCCACTGCTCTCAGTGCGGAAATTGTCATAAGGACTAAATACCCAGAGCGAAAGGACTGACTATGAACATGACACAGGAAGGCAAGTTCTGTGCTTTTATTTGCAGTGAATAAACCACAGGAAGTTATCAGGACCCCTGGGGAGCAAGAAGGGTCAGCACTGAACTTCAGCAGGAATTTATATTGATTATATTGTCCTCTGGTTCTTACTGGTTAGTGAAAGGTGTTAGGAGAGTCACTGCTTCCAATAATCTTGTGAGAGCAATGGTAATCCAACGTGGCAAGTAGTCACTGTTGGGTGAGTGGTTGGAGGGCAAGGAAGACAGCTGGGAGGATCACGAGGAGGTTTCTAGGGAGTCCGAGAACAGGTAGATCTCAGGAGGCTCACTGGAAACAGCAAAGACGCCGGTAAAATTTCAGAATCAGATTTCAGAAGGGACGAAAATCCTCTCCATCCCCTACACATCGGAGGAGCAGCTGTGGAGGAGGTCTCCTGCTACAGGTACCTGGGGGTGCATATGTCCAGTGTCCTCACCTGGACAGCCAACACTTCCTCTCTGGTCAGGAAAGCCCACCAGCGTCTCTACTTCCTCAGGAAGCTGCAGAGAGCTGGACTTGGGAGCTCTGTCCTGAAGAGCTTCTATCGCTGTGTGGGGGAGAGCGTTCACGCCAGCTGCACTGCTGCTGAGAGGACGGCTCTGCAGAGGCTGGTTAAGGCTGCACAGAAGACTGTGAGGAGCAGCCTTCCCACCACCTCGGAGCGCTACACGTCACGATGCAGGGGGAGGGTACTCTGCATCATGAAGGACTCCACTCATCCTGCACACAGTCTGTTCCAGCCCCTCCACTCAAGCAAGCGGCTGAGGAGCATTCAGAGCAAGAACCACCAGGCTCAGAAACGGTTTCTTCCCTGCAGCTGTCAGACTAATGAACTCGAGCTGCACTTAATTCAGCTTCATCTTACATTTTTTTTAAACTTTATTTATTATATATATATTTGTACTCTTTTGCATTTATTTATTTGTTAATTGTTCGACTTCTTGATCTGGGTCCCGAGTCCGAATTTCATACCACAAACATGCAAATGTGAGCTGACAATAAAAAAATCATTGAATCCTTAAATAAGCTCAAGTCCTTAGAATATTAAAGGGCTAGAAGCACAAACCATAGGAAAGGTAATGCTCCAGCGTCGAAGAGAAGTAATCACCTGCCTTTTATACTGGAAGTCTCATCAAGGGGACTGGTCTCCGGTGTGGTCGTCTGGCGCCATCTAATGACCTCAGGAGGGAAGTGACTGGAACTCCCACAGAAATATAGAAGCCTCTGTAGAGGAATAATCAAAATAGTGAAGTTAAGGATTATTAATTACTTTTCTTTGGTCAGTTTTAAAGACGCCTGCATCACTAGCTGCCCATCCGAGCCTATTTAACGGTTTCTTAAAATCCTGTTTCCTTCAGAGCTGGAGAAAAATTACGAGGAGAACCAGAGGAGGCTGGAGGGGAAAGCCCGACAACTGGACGGCTTGGAGGACAAGATGAGGGACATCCTCAAAGACATCAACAAACAGATCCAAATCTACAACACATGCCAATAACTCAACAAGTCTGGAAGACAAACGGTCTTTTCTGAGTTTTTCTGACTTTTCCTTAAAAATAAACAGAAATGAGAACGTGAGTCATGGTGTAAACCAGTACGCACATGCTGCATTCAGGTCATTATGTTTGCTAAAAACATTGTGTTGTATAAAATATAAGCACAACCGAACAGGTAAGGTTTGTCTTTGAGCACATATTTTACTGTACATTTAGTTTGTGCACATTGTTATTGCTTTTAATTTGAAACACAACATTGAATGTATGAGTTTAAGCTTTCAATAGAAAATGATACAGAATAACAGCAATGATGTGTATGTATGGAAGCAAACAATGCCAAATAATCTTTAGGTAGATTTTTAAAAATAGATTATATTTGTACTTTCCTTGTCACAATGGTTATATTGTATGTGCTTGCAGAGCAAGGACCCAGGTGCTGCCTTATTTGGAGTTAAGACTATTATTTTTATGAATGAACACTCAGCAGGTTGCTGACCTTGTGATAAGTGTGTTATGGCTGTGGAGGCATATTCTTTGCTGAGCATGCAGCAGAAGACATCACAACTTTTATTGTGCTTATAGAATTCTATTGCAAATAGTTCAAAATACAAAAAATAAATGGTAATGAATAATGATCACAGCTTTTGCAAATGATAGTTTTGAATTTTTAACACATAAACATCCCTCGGCTGCTTGGTTTATTGTTTTCTATAACGTCAAAAACAAATTGCAATCATTGAAATATGTGAACGAAAGTGAACATTTTAGCCTGCTCAGTTGGACTAATTTGAAACGATGTACAAATTGTAGTGATCTGATAGTGTCCTTTTCAATCCAGTGGTCCTCGGGGGGGGGGGGGGCACTGTCCTGCAAGTTGTAGTTGTTACTCTGCTCCAGCACACCTGAAGCTTTGACTGAATGGCCGCTGGGTTCTGTAGAAGCCTGTCAATCACTCATTCGTTCAAATCAGGTTGGTTGGAGCAGAGAAACCTCTGATCATTATGGACAGTGGCCCGTGAGGTCCAAGACTGGACACTACTGATGTACAGGTGCATCTGAAAATTTGGAATATTGTGGAAAAAGTTCAATTCTTTGTCAATCATTTCAGAAAGTGTAAGTCATCTTCTTCTACCTGGATTATTGAGCATGCATCAGGACATTTCAAACCTTTATTTCTTGTAATTTTGATGATTATGACTAACAGATTTCAAAAAAAGTGAAATACAGTGTCTCGAAAAGTTTGAATATTATGAAGAGGTTCAATATTGAAACTCCTGGTGTCGCACCCTAATCAGCTGATTAACTCCTAGACATGAGCTACAAATGTCTCATTCCTCAAGTCGGGCCACTCCTGAGCCAGAGACGACGTCAGAAGCGTCTTACCTGCTGAGGAGACAAACGACTGGACTGGCTGTGTGGAGGCTGCGCTCTTTTTAAGTAAAGACATTTATCTTAGCATTAATCAGAAACAGGAAACTAAATTGTAGCTTGTAAAAATAAAGTTTATAAATACCAAACTGCTCATGCGCAGATTGTGATTATTGTTTCTCATATTCTGTGACATAAATTGATTTTTCTTCAGTAATTCATGCCTTGTTCATGTAAAAGTATTTATCTGTTTTATTTGTGCCTTAAACTGTCAGTATTCTGGATATACTGTATTTACACTGTGCTGGATCATTTGAATAAAAAAAAAAAAATACAATAAACTCAAATAATTTTTAAACATTGTAACAGTGAAACATGCAAGATGAAGTAAAAATACCAAAACAAACCTGTTGAATTTTTACGTTGTATGGTTTTGCAAATAAAGATAAAACGTAATAAGTTGTGTTTCTGTGTTTAAGTAAACTGAGTTCATTAGAAAAACTCGATCGTGGTTTCATGATGGGCAAACGTTTCCCTCAGGTGTGCAAGGATGCATTTGTGTTGAGCATCTGAACACGTTTTGACCGAGTCTGCCAGTGGTTTGGTTGAACAACTGCTTATTAACTAAATCATTGTGTGAGTAATGATGAGAGAGCAGCAGCAGAAGCTCTGAAGGCATGCTGGCAGTTTAACAGCCCAAAATATGTAGTTTTAGCTGAAAGAAATTCTTCTTGGGTTTTTGATCAACATTGTAAAGCATCCGTATTAAATTGTCAACAGTTGTGTAGAGTTGAAGGATTCAGGGCACATAAAGCCAAGAGAATAACAATGAATAAAAAATGAAATTTAAATCAAATTCTACAGAAAGCTGCAATTAAAAGATGCACTCTTAAAAGTTGGAGGCGAAAAAAATAGATGAGCCATGAACTTACAATCACTGAGACTGTGCAGAATTAATTATTACATCCCTGTTTAAAAATGTGTTTAGAACTAGATATTTTTTGCTCAATTTTATTGTTGGGTTGCTGTGAACATTAGTGGGAAAAGCAACACTAGATAAAAAAGTACTCTATCTGCACTCACCAGTACACCTTTTTGCAACAATAAAATACAGTTCTAGTGTGCTAGTATAAAAACAAGCAAGTTTGAAGGGATGACTTTTTCATTAAATCTTGAATAAAACGAATGGGAACTGGTCTGTGGCCCTATAGATTTAGTAATGGAAAAACAATGGCGTGCAGTTTATAACTATATAACAAACAGGCCAGGACATCATTACATACAAAAAAAATCATATTTTTTAGAATACATGACTGATGAAGGTATTTCAGAAAGCCAGTAAACTGTATGTGATGAATGTAATTAAAAGTTGTTGAAATCATGCAAAAATAAGATGGGAATAAAAGTTCTGCATGACTCGGATATTGGACTTTTATTAAAGAAAGAAAGAAAGAAAGAAGTTCTCTGTCACGTGACGCCTCCTACCGGAAGTAGCTCTGAGCCGTTTCAGTTCAGGTCTGGCCGGGCAGTTGGATATTGTTTCCAACAAAGTAGACTCGCCCTGCAGAGGCCGTATGACAACAAAATACTAAAACCAGCTTTCGTTTTGATGCATTCTGCATCAGTTGTGGATGTATTACTTTAGATGGACGGGAATGGGTCCCGGCTGAATGTGGAAAGTTCCAGAAACGCCGTGAACTACGGGAGTTTCGAGCAGAGGGAAGGCGCGCCGCGGCCCGAGCCGAGGCCGTAAAGGAGCGTAGCAGCAGCCGTGGAAGAGGCACGAGAAGTCGCTCGCTATTGTGTGTTCCGACGGAATTATCGTCGCATTAAAGCCACGTAGGTCTCACGTTCTAATACCAGAATAAATATGGTGTTTGGACAATAAGCAGTGGTTACGCGTTGTAAAATGTCACGCGCTTGTATTAAATCAGCCATTCCATTTTAGCTGCTGTTAGCATGTTGCTAATGACATTAGCCGATCGACGGCTGTTGGAGCGCTCGATTCGATGACCTGTTCTGCGCTTTGCGACCCCGCAGATCAAGTTAAACTGTTGGCTGTAAGCTGCTTTCTGACATGCGTGCGGCAAGAATCGAAACCCTCGGGTCGGGAAAGCTTCAATTGTTGATATAAACGTAAACGTTTCCGTGTGTGCGCCGCTAAAAAGCTACATTCAGTCCGTAGTTTCATGTTTCTTAAATAGTATTTACGGGCACGTGACAGTATAAACACCAACTGCGCCATAAAACAAGCGAACCTCTCCTTGCGGCTAACCGCTACAAGAACCCTTTATATCGACGTTAGCTTAATGAACATTGGTTAATTACGTTAATATGTACTGAACATTAAGTAAAATAGCTTAATTTAGATGTGACCAGTTTGTCATTTTGCCGCACGGAGCTAGCAGTCTGCTGTTGCTATGCTAAGGAAACAAAGCTAGGCTAATTTCTTTTGTAATGTCCATGTTAGCTTTGTTGTCATTTGAAACCTGCGTCTAATTGGCTTAAAACACCCTCTGTTTAACCCTGTTATTTCCCACACATTTATTTTAATTTAATATAAATATTTAATATATACATATTTTATAATATATTTCAAAACAAAGATCTATCTTATACGCATATTTAAATTTACTTATCCTCCAAGGTTCAAGAAGACTTTGTCATTCGCATCACATGTGGTACATGAGGTGAAACGAAATTGTGTATTCAAGATATATTTCAAAACATATTTATGTCTATTCGTTGTCAGGTTGCTACAATTATGTTGTTTTAACTTTGCAGCTTTATATAACACACTGCTGTCAGTTACATTTACTGTGTATCATATGTTTTATTTATTTGTTATTTTTTTTATAACTTTCTTTTGCTGTAGGTCCCAATCCCTGGTTAACCATCCTGATTCTGTTCTGGGAGAGTTCAGACCAGTATCATCGCCAAGATAGCTGGGCCAGGCAGAAAGAGACACACCTCAGATCCAGACCCCAGCGGCGGCAGCGATTCCAGCGACGGGCAGCCTGTCAGTGCCAAGTGCCTGAAGATGGCCAGCAGTGGAGGCAGTGATGTGGCTGGTAGTGAGACGGTGGGCCGTCACAGTGGGGCTCAGCAAAGAGGAGGCAGTGGCAGAGAAAATGGCTCAGACTTGACACCCAGTACCAGCAAGAAGAAACAAAAGGACAAAGCCAACCAGGAAAGCAGAGAGGCCAAGAGAGTAGCAGCAGCTGCCAGTGCCGTTGTGGATGGGGTCCTTGCTGAGGTGAAGAAAGGTAAGAGGGTAATAGTCTTGTAGTATATCCATTCATATTAACGTCTTGTAGTATATCCATTCATATTAACATCTTGTAGTATATACATTCATATTAACGTCTTGTAGTATATACATTCATATTAACATCTTGTAGTATATACATTCATATTAACATCTTGTAGTATATACATTCATATTAACATCTTGTAGTATAT